>NC_091401.1:24743700-25082866 GCF_032191515.1 Phaenicophaeus curvirostris
ATGTCCAGCCTAAACCTCCCCTGGTGGAGCTTGAGGCCATTTCATGTTCATAAACATGAAGGAAAATACAGATTTGGGATATTTTGGCTCTGTGACATTGCCAAAAATGTCAAAACAAAAGGTTGTTTATTATCATCACTTAAAATAAGAACCTAGGAACAATAATTGATATTACCTGGAACATTCTCATTTGTTATTTGAAGCTGCTGATCTGTTTTTCAAAAGCACGGGGTATCAACAGACATTCCCTCACACGCTAACTTTGTTCTAGCTGATTCATTCTCTGACTTCACTCAATGGAAATATGTCAGGAATTTAACTTTACCTTGTGTGCCTAGAACTTGCTTTCCTGAAGTGCAGTTTTCCTGCAGGACTTCTGTGAGGATGCAAATTCCTAATCCTTGGATTTCAGTCACAAGGGCACGCTATAAATCACAAGATGAGACATATACCAGCAAAATGAAACTATTAAAAATACCTAAAGCTCTCAGTTCTAAGCATTATGGTGACAATCTGACTGCAAAAAACCCCCTTGCAAGTAGTTGAGAAAGTTACAGGTTTAGATAAGTGACTTTAAAAAATAGAAGTTCATGGAGTTTTGAGTTAATGGAGTTTTGAGTTGCTCTTTTCATGTAGATACATCATAAATTTTTAGAGTATATTTTTGCCTATCCCAGAAGACAGAATAAAGCCTGGCCCATCTTTTTTCTTTCAAGCAGCCTTCATGAACTTAATATTTTGAAAAACAAAATGAAAACAAATAACCTGTTTGGGGGCCCAAAGAGCAAATGCAACACTTCAGCTGTGCGAGGATCACTGCTGATAGCTGTGACACCAAAAAAGATGCAACTGAGCACAGCCCCGTTTTCCGCAGCACCTTTTCTCCAGAGCACAAGGTCCTGAGCCAGGTCCCACTGATGCATCCAGAGGAGCTGCTGTGATGCTCCGTTCAGCTTGGGTCCCAGTGCCTTAGCCAAGTTGCAAGTGTCTGGTTTGAGATTTTAGTAGTTGCAGCCGATTTCTAGTTTGGAAGACAGTGCAGCTCAAAGTCAAGTGTAGGTTGGGATGAAGGCAAGGAGGTGCTTGAGCTCAAATGGATGAAAATGTCCCTGCTTTCAAGAGGCTGAAGTTGGTACTCCGGTAAAGACAGCAGAGCTTCAAGAATGCCCACTCTCTTTGGTCAAAATGCCTGGACATCATTCACCTTCCCATTGCAGAGCTGACATCAGGGAAGATGTTGAGCTCAGAGACCGGGGACCAGGGTGCCCGAGCTGGGCAGAGCGAAGCAACAGTTCATAATCTCAGCTCATCACTTCGGAACTTGTTTCTGTGTAGTTTTACATCTATCTGTTTCTCCCTTTCACCACAAAGCGGCACTACAACAATTGCCATTTGTTTTAGTCAGAGGATGATGAAGAACTTGTGACAGCCAGCTCGCCTCACTCCTTGCCGTGAGTCACCACTAATGACCCTCTGCTCATAATCAGAATAACTCCCATGGAGGGTTCACTCTGTTACACGTGCACCAACCATTCAGATGGGAGTTCCCTGCCCACAAACATTCTCTTGCAGTGCTTTCTGCTTAGTTCATCTGCCATCATTTGGCTAATCCGAACTAACGAAAAGCAAAATGATATATTTGCTTTAGCAGAAATATAAAGTATCAAAGTCACTTGTTACTCAGCAGGGGAAACACAACTCTGGCAGAAAACCAAGAACGGCAAAAGTCTCAAAATCTACTGCACTTTCCTCTCTGAAGACTTAATGGTTTGGGTGCATTGAAAGTCTTGCAAATATCTCCATTGATGCTGGTATCAGATAAAGCTTTACATAATTAGGTATTGCTGTTTTATAATGAGCAGCACTGTATCGTTAGGACAGAGCGACACACACTTTTTCCTTCAATCTAATCATCAGAAGTTTTACCCACTTGCAAAGCAACGTCACGGACAGTACCAGCTGCTTTCTGACTCTCTCCCACTCTTTACGCACACATACATATATTCACCTGCATAAACACACAAACTTAGTAAGTTTGGTTTATGGTTTAGCTCTGTTACTGTTGCACCTGACAGAGCCTTCAGGTTTGAGATGCACTTGCAGGCAGCAACGAGCTCTGTCCCACTTGATGCTGGCCAAAGACTAACACCTGGGATCTTACCACAAAGGGGCAAAGACCAAAAATGTTGACTTCCTAAGGAAAGGAGCTGGAAGATGCCTAAGCTTACACCCACACTGTACCCTTACCAACAGATTTAAACCCATTTCTATTCTAACTCCACTACTGACATGCTTAGGTGCACTGGCAGTGTAAAACTTTTCCTTCTACCTCATAGAATCATAGAATCACCAGGTTGGAAGAGACCCACCAGATCATCAAGTCCAACCATTCCTATCAAACACTAAACCATGCCCCTTAGCACCTCATCCACCCGTCCCTTAAACCCCTCCAGGGAAGGTGAATCAACCCCCTCCCTGGGCAGCCTCTGCCAGTGCCCAATGACCCTTTCTGTGAAAAATTTTTTCCTAGTGTTCAGCCTAAACCTCCCCTGGCGGAGCTTGCCAGACCCCCTACATAAAACCCAAGGAACATTGGATTTGGTGCCGAAACCCTGGTACCAGGGGCTGTGCCAAGTTAAACTCCCTCCTACAAGAACAATCCCTGTGTTGGTAACGCTGTCAGAGGCCGTCAGCTGGTATCACTCCAAAAGGGAGGGGGAAAAAAGTGATTTCTGAAGTAGTCAAACCCATCATATGTTTGTCCTTATTCATCTGTAGTTTTGAGACTATTATCCAGCAGCCTCCCTAGGAGAGCTTGCCAGCTATCCCAGATTTATTGGCAGTTTTGAGCTCTCTGGTACACCCATTGGGAATTTACCCTCTTCCAGCTCCCTTGACCTGCATCCAGACACATTACATTGCCGTGGCACAGATTATCTTCTTGGCTTGGCCCACTCCCCTCTCTGTTGCCTTCCTTACTACCCATAGCTGGAGATACAGCTGGCTCGAGCTTTTCTGCTCCCCCTGGGCCAGCTGGCAAATATCCTGCCCTACCAGCCAGCAGTTACCTTCTCCATCTCATCCAAGAACCGGTCTGGGATGATTTGTTGCCACTGAAATGCTGCTGCTGTCCTGCCTGGCAGCTGGAGCCCCTTCGCCTTGCAGCGTGATGCATCCAGGGCTTGGCCAGGGGAGCCCAGTAACGTAAAAGTCATGATCCCAGTCCTAATCTCACTGCAGCGACTAGAAAATTGCCCCCAGCTGCAGGGAGGGGACAACTAAAAAGGGAATGGAGAAAAGGGGCCAAGAGGAGAAGCCAGACACCCTCAGAAAAGTTCCCAATAAAAAAGTTTACATAAAGAAGAATGCAGAAATGTATTATTGAGTTTTTCAATTGCATGAGATGGGGCCTGAAATGCTTCCCAAGCAGCACTGCTGTTGCTAATTATTTCCTGAAAGTCATCAAATGCTGCCCAAGAAGGCACAGCAAGAGCTTCACCTGGCAGCCTCATTTCTGTACACTCCCCATTGGGAAAGTTTTCCTTTCGTGAATCTTGGAACAATTAGCATCCAGAGATGTGTAACGCATGGATAAGGGAAACCTCAAACTGCTCAGTGAGGTATCAGCTTTCCTCGCTCTGGCAGAGAGGGACTATTCCCACAGTGATAGCGCAGCAATATGTGTGTGTTGTGCTTTTGAGGAGGGATGGGAGAGGATGCTGTTCAAAGCAGGGTCACTATTGATCGGTAAATAGCTAAAGGAGCTTAATCAATTTTACCGCATTAATCACCTTGTTTTAGTTAAGAATCCATCTTTGCTGTGAGTGAGTAAAGAGAGCGCGAGCTGCTTCTTGCTACTCAGGATAACACAGTCTGAATAAAATCAACTTGCTTTTGATGTTCATGCAACTAGCAATGAGTTCACACTCCCTTATTCTAGAGCTCGCTGCTTTAATAGTTCCTGTTATGCTAGCAGCAGTTTATCCTCAACTGGTCATTTTCTAATTGCATTTGATTACGATCCATGGTTAGAGATACATTATGATGATAGTGTTATGACAAATCAATGTAAAACAATTCTGTGAAAATGAATGCTTACCTCTAAATAGGAAAAAAAAAGAGCCAACTATTAAAATAAATGCATTAAATGCATGTATTTAAATAGAGACCATTTTCAGATAAAACAGAAAATCTAAAAATTTGAAAAATAAGGCAGGTATGAGAAAAGATGAATATAAGGGATACAGACACTATGAAGATAATCTAAAACTCTGTTGTTAATACAGATTAATGTGAAATCATTCATATGAAGCAATAATGGCTGGTAAAATCTGAAGGGGCAGATATTTATTCAAAATCCCTGTGGGAAAACCTGTGCCAATGCGATGTCTAACACTGTCAATGGATGGTAACACAGCGCCTTGCCAAAGCCAACCAGGACCAGATAGTAAAGTACCCTGTAACTGTTTGATACTTGCAGGAGAAACAGAATATATGTTCAGCGGAGTAGGGGAAAAAAAGTCCTTCAACAAGTTCTGAGGAGGCAGTGGGCAGAAAGCCAATGGCACTTCTGGGCTGGGAATCATTTCTCCACTCAGCTCCTGCTCAGGACCTCACGAGCTTGCTACCTTGTCCCTCACTGGGGCTTCCTGGATCTCGTCTGACACAAATCATGAGAGTAACAAACTCTACGGATTAAAATACAGTTATTAACTAAGGAGAAGTGCCATGTCTAACTATTACACCTGTTTACTGTCCTCTAAGCTAAAGCAATTGCACTGCAGATAGTTCAGAACTATCTCAAAGATTTCTGATTGAACAACATTTAAGAATATGTCTGAATATACCCCAGACTCCTGTCGCTGCAAATGCTCTGAAATCAGTCTGAGACAGAGAACGAAGGAACCAGCAGAGTTCATCGACAAAAAGCAATAAATTTCATGCTGCATCACATTCTTCCAATGCTTTAGCTTGCTCTGAAAAATATGAGCTCATCTTTTAATTCATCTGGGGTGCAGCACTTTGAAATGCCCGAAGTGTTTAAAACAGAAGATGCATTGTGTGGGCTCATCCTCCCATGCTGCAGTTGGAATATAGAAACACAAACGGAGCCATCTCATTATGAACAAAATCGAAGCCTGAAATCAAAAGGCCAAATAACCAGTAAAGCAAGAGAGGGAAGCAAACTGTTATTTCTAGGGTGTATCAAACAAGAGCAAAATATAATTGCTTATTCAGTCTTGCTTTGTTGTTATTTCATGCACATCTGTGACATAGAGGGAATGGCCTCAAGCTCCACCAGGGGAGGTTTAGGCTAAACATTAGGAAAAAATTTTTCACAGAAAGGGTCATTGGGCACTGGCAGAGGCTGCCCAGGGAGGGGGTTGAGTCACCTTCCCTGGAGGGGTTTAAGGGACGGGTGGACGAGGTGCTGAGGGACATGGGTTAGTGATTGATGGGAATGGTTGGACTCGATGATCCGATGGGTCTCTTCCAACCTGGTGATTCTATCATTCTATACACATGATTTCAAAAGCAAGCAATGCATTGCACTGAACATATAATAAAGGTGACAAATAGACTCTGCAACACAATGCGTGATAGGAAAACTTGTCTTCCTTGAGACGGAACCTGCACCAAAAGCCACCCCTCACTCCACAGCCTAGCTCTAGGTGTTACCAGGACAGGAATCTGCAGTGCCGGCTTTGGAAACAGAAAGACTGAAACAGAAGGATCTCTTGTTGAGATTTATCCTCGGCACCATCCTACTGGCTCCCAAGCAGTGGGGTGAAACTGCACATCCAGCTGAGGCAGGATCTGCCCCTTGCTGCTTGCTGCAGGGTACAGCCCAACGCTGCAGAGAAACAGCCTCCTGCTGAGAAGTCATAGAATAGTTTGAGTGGAAGGTACCTTAAAGATCATCTAATTCCAACCCCACTGGACCAAGCTCATCCAACCTGGCCTTGAACGCCTCCAGGGATGGGGCATCAAGTCCCGTGGGATGGTTTCCAGTTGAGAAGGAGACAGAAAATTCTGACAAACTGCTTGGAGAACAGCTTTTGTATGGCAACAACCTGCCTACAGGCCCCAAGAGACACCTGAGCTCTGAGCTGATCTGGGCTGTTGGGTTTCAGATGCCAGATGTTACTTTTATCCTTTTGTAATCTGGGATGCGATACGGTCACACGTGTCTTAATTGTGGCCTTGCTCGGGTAATGATTTGAGCTGAGCAGTAATTACCTTGGAAAAATTAAGTAATCGATGTCCCAGTTAGACCCATCCTTTGTCTGGCTTTCTACCAGTTCTGCTTTACCACGTGAAATTTGTGGACGTGGTCTGTGGAGCCAAGTAAACCTTCTGCTCTTCACTGACCTGCATCCACCTCTGCTGACCTTCTCCTCATGATCAGAGGAGTGGAGACAGAGGAGGGACCCCCTGCACCACTGTCCCTATTCGGAAAGCACACAACCACTTCTGAAATATTAAAACAGTGGAAATCGGTGTAAACCTGAATGGCATCACGCCTGCTCTTCCTTTTAGATCTAACTAGCTGGCTTCCCACAGGAGATTTTTACATTTCAGTTACATAGAGTATCACCAGCAAAAATGCTAAAGGTATTTAATACACATAGGACTTGATTTTTTCCCACTTTCTAGTAAAAAGCTGCAGTTCCCAACAAGTGTTAAGCCACACAATAGCAGATTCCTCACAAATCACTGTCTATACTGAACTGTTTGCATTTACTATCATCTTATGAAAGTGCTACCTTTATAATCACATTCTCCCAGAGTAAGTACTATTCTGGTGGGAAAGATATTTCTTTTTTTTAATTCCGTCTGTACACCCACAATGAAAACAGTGGAAAATCTGACTGAAAATAGGTGATTTTTGTTACCTTTAACAAACAAGCTCTTCCAGAATGAATCCTAAATTTACTTTCCAGGTTTTCCTTGAGTCAGAACACATCTGACACTGCACTTAGGAATTCCTAGCATGTAATAAATACAGTAGTAAAATAACAGAGCGCAACTAACCTGGCACAAGATTTCTAACCTCTCAATCTGTCAGGCTAATTAGGAAGATCAGACAGCCATTAAAACTGCAGCCTCCCCCGGGATACAGACCGTGTATTAACACAGGATGGCTCGGGAGCGTGCAGGGGAGTGAAACTCCAGAGGGTGTCTCTGTTCTAAACTCCAGCGAGTGTGAAAGCAGCCACACAGCTCATTCATCACAGGCCGGCGGCTGTACCTCCACTGTCAAGTGGCATGCCATGCAGAATTAGTTATTCAGAATCAGCAGACCAAGAAAAGCCATCATCAACATCCATTCACATTTCATTTATAACCACTAACCTTATTCTCCCCCAAAAAGGAAGATAAGACCTCTGAAATGCTTGTAATTGGAAGTGGGACAAAATGCTAAGGAGCTGAACATGACCACCCTTGTTCTGGGGAAGGCGAGATGGAAATAGGACTCGTGCACCTTCTCCACCATCAGTTAGTTCTCCACCAAAAGGCTGAGTGTCCTGTGGGGCAAGCACGGGAAATGATGCTTCTGTTCTCACTTCTCTTGCCAACCCAGGGGATCATCTCATTAAAACTTAATGCAGGCTGTCTCGGATCCATCTGGAGTGGGCGCTTCCAGTCCGTGGTAACAGAAGTGAAACAGGACCTAGCACTGAAAGGACAAAAGGAGAGGTGCCAGAGCAAACACACGTATTAATGAATAGTCCCTCAGCCCAACCGCTACATACTCAGAGGACGCTGGAATGGCTGAAAGCCTGACATGTTCCATTTACAGAGGCTTTTTGGTGATGATGCAAAGAACAAAGGACATTGGTGTGATCCTCCTGGGGCACCTATAGGGCAATCCTGCCTGCAGTGGCAGCCAGGCAGCAGCCCAGATACTGTCAGGTGAACTTGGCACGAAGAAACTTCCAGGCATATCTGTGCAAGCCCAAGCAGTGGGGACAGAGCCACTGGGAAGTCAGGATAGAATCATAGAATCATAAATCATAGAATCACCAGGTTGGAAGAGACCCACTGGATCATCGAGTCCAACCATTCCTATCAAACACTAAACCATGTCCCTCAGCACCTCGTCCACCCGTCCCTTAAACCCCTCCAGGGAAGGGGACTCAACCCCCTCCCTGGGCAGCCTCTGCCAGTGCCCAATGACCCTTTCCATGAAAAATTTTTCCTAATGTTCAGCCTGAACCTCCCCTGGTGGAGCTTGAGGCCATTCCCTCTCGTCCTGTCCCCTGTCCCTTGGGAGAAGAGCCCAGCTCCCTCCTCTCCACAACCTCCTTTAAGGTAGTTGTAGAGAGCAATGGGGTCTCCCCTCAGCCTCCTCTTCTCCAGGCTAAACACCCCCAGCTCTCTCAGCCGTTCCTCATAAGGCCTGTTCTCCAGCCCCCTCACCAGCTTCGTTGCTCTTCTCTGGACTCTCTCCAGAGCCTCAACATCCTTCTTGTGGTGAGGGGCCCAGAACTGAACACAATATTCAAGGATAGGATATAAGGAAGCGAAGAGGAGCTTTTGGTGAGCTCTTAGCTGGCATCAAAAGCTGCTGTCATTCAACACGCTTTGAAGCTATTGGTGTTCACTGAGTTTTTAACAGTAATGAGAAAAGCAATATTATTTTTACTTGCTACTGCTTTGTTAACTTGCCATCTAACTTGATTCATGACAATCTTTTTACTACAGCCATCTGCCAGTTTGCAGTAAATTACTCAGACATGCTGAGCCTCTTTGGTTGCACCAGAATGTCATTCTGAACCATCTAGACCTGCTTTTCATCATCCGGAGCAGCGCCGTGCCCTCCCTTTGTCACTGCTGAAGACATTTCCCCAAATGGACCAAATTGAAGGACGTACTGTACGAGGCTTTTCTTTCTAAAAGAATGCTTTATCCTTCCATTCTCAATGATTAAGCAGACCCTGGGATGCGCTATTCTGACTTTTTATCTGAGGTTAAATGTACTTTTAGCTGTAAATTGTTGTACATTTCTGTAAATAAGCATCCTTTTGCTATTTCCCCTGTATCATTACAGAGCAAGATGGATTTCCAAAGCTTTGAAGACAAAAATGAATAGAGCTCTGGATATTTAAGCTCCTTTACTCTTCAGGCAGTTAATGAAAGTGCAGATCCACTCCTTAAGTTGCAGCTGCTCAGGGCCTGTGGTGTCTATGCCCTCTCCCTCATTTGGAGAGACAGGTTATGACTTACAGCCCTAGAGAAGTGGGAAGGATTTTTTTGTCATATTTTTGTCATCAGCAGTTGAAGGCAGTTGGGAATTGCATAAACCCTCTAAAGAAAACAAAGAGATTTCTCGTGTCAAAACACAGCCAAAACTTTGCTGCTGATTAAGCAGATGTCTTCCACGTGAAGGGGGTCTTCGGAGATGAAGTGGGAAGTGAAGATTGTCTTGTGTAGCAGGCGTGCCAAGAACAGGACTGACATGTGGAGTTGAGCTGTGAGGGGCCAGCTTTGTTCTGTCAGCGAAATTAAACTGAAATATAAGCCTGCCTTCCTGCAGAATCAGAAGGCAAGGATGGCTATTCTTCACTCGTTAGGGCCCACCGAGCGCATCTCCCCCTGTGTTATGTCAGGGTTCTGATGTGAACTTTTGGTAGAGGGTGGTCCAAACCAGAATGGCTTAATTTAATCTTCAGCAACACTGAAACACCAGTGATTTTTGAATCAATTCATCCTCAGCTACGTCCCCTCCCTGCACAAAGGAAGGCTTTGGGCATTCAAAGGAGAAAGGCAGCTCTGGCCCAATGTAAAATAAACGGGATTCATTAGTTATGTCTTTGTGTGTGCTTCTAATGGCGAGTGATTTCTGTTCCAAGCAGAAATCCAGAGATGCCGTTTGAGACCGGAGGGTGGAATTAATCCTTAGCAGCCTTCCATCAGCTTTGGTCAGGAGGTTATATTCACAAAAGCATTTCACCTCCTAAGAAAGCCTCTGCTAACCCTAAGCAAATTGAACTGAGTTGGCAAGAGCGTCCGAGAGGCTGAGCAGGAGATGCTGCTCAGCTTTAATCCACGGGAGGGATTACTGGCACATCAAGGTTGTCTAAATGGCTTAGTACGCCCTAATGCCACACAAACCTGCCGCTACTTGGAACGCTATGAGACCTACACAGATGCACATTATGGGATTTTCAGTGTTAGAGAGGGAATAAAAGGAAACAGCAAATGCTTTCCAGCTGGCATCTTTAAATGCTCTTCATCTTCCTCAGAGACATGTGCAGGTTCATTTCAGCTGATGACAGATCTCTCATCCAAATGTTGCTCCAGATAACGTGAAGTCATTATACTCACCCTGCAACGAACCTAAACAAAGGAACGTCCTTAAAATCACGTCTGTATGACTGCAATCACAACTGACTTAACTACAGCAACTTTAAATATAGGAATTAGATACAAGGTTTGAACCAACTGCCTCAAACTCAATACACACTTTCATAAAGAAAGCCTCAGGGGTTAAGTATGGACGGATTTAACACCTTAGAGACCAGCTGGTTTGGGTCATGCTATCTACATCCTGCTGCTCACAATAGCAATAAGAAATAGGCTGGCTGCTAAAGTGAAGTGCCAGATACAACCATATGGCAATGACGCAACATACAATTAAGAATAATACATACACAGAAATCTCATATCCTAACAATTGCCAGGGGCTCCCCACACACTGAAAAGGAAACAGAATGGATTCTGTGGCCACTCGGTCCTTTGCATTCGCGTTCACATTTTTTGGTAGTGGACAAGCCTGTTAGGTACAGCTGTGGGATGGAGATGTGTGTTACCCTGTCCAAAGAGGAACAGCCGCTGCTTCCAGAACCTGGTTTATACTCCTCCAGCTCACAAAACCCTTCTTCAGCAGCAAAGCCAGGACCAGACAGCTGTGTGGCACCTCAGAGCATCCCACATCACATCCCATTCACCAAACACTTGCAGCCCTGACGCTGGGGATGGGGACTCAACGCACACAGAGTGGACGCCAGACTGGCAAGTCCATAGGGATCGAAGGCACTGGCAGCTGAAATCATAAATATTAACCTAAGAAAACAAAGAAAATGAAACCAACGAGTTCTATTATTTATCAGCGTTATTTTTAAAAGCTATAAACTTTTCATAAGCTTTTAAAATGAAACTTTCATAGCACACATGCTCCTGAGACAATTCCTCTGGGATAAAAAATACCGTGTAGAAATAAAGTGGGCTTAATCACCACTTTTTTCTAGTCAATGAAAAAGAGGCATTTTATTATTTTTTTTTGTTTCTTCAGCACGTTTTATCTTTACATTGTTGTAAAGTACTGATAGTAAAAAAATTTTCATCTGTCAAGAAGAAAGTCACAGTTTATTAGATAGGGGGTTGGATAAATCTGTTCCTATAAGAAAATGAGAAAAGCCTCGAAAACTACATGATCAAGTGTAGCCAGGCATCATTTTATGTGTGGGCTGTGCTGGGACACATCTGTATCACGAGCTACGAGACAGATGTTGACCACTGCACCCACCGTGTGGATGGGCTCTGGCCCCGGAGCTGTGCAGACGTATTGTACTCCAGTTTACAGAAGGGCAATAAATCAACCCCAAACATCTCTCTGTATCAGTTACGCTGTCTGTGGAGATTTGACAAGAGCAAGAGGAGAGATAACACACAAGTATAATGTGAGCCTGTGGCAGAAACGGTGCTATAAACACATAGAAAACCAGGCAAGGAGACGTTTGCTTCAGAATGGGGAAGAGAAAGGAAAAAACTGTATTTGTCATCAAATTCACATTAATCCCCAGACCCAAATTGCCAATAAAATATTTTTAAATTACTCTTCGGTGGAGATTTAATGTTCCAGGGGAACAGGCAATGGGATTTGGAGATGGCAGAGTAACACGGTCAGACTCCAGCCCAGGGGTAGTAACCGAAAGTCATTTCCCAGCTGTGCAGCAATCAATTTGAAATATTAGTGACTGCAGATGACGGAACTTGTTTAAAATGAATAAATGAACGGGCCCACAGTGGGGTGTGATGCATCACTTAAGATGCAAGGGCTGCTGGGAGGATGTTTAAACTAAACAGCATGATGAAACGCACCAACGGCTCCGCTCTCTCATTTTTTATTACATTGCATTTGGACAGAACTTTGTGTTTTCACTTCACTCACCGATACATGAGGCTTTATCATAACAGTATCTGGGATAATGATTGCTCTCATGTTGGTTATAAAGAAAAGCTAAACAGAGTAGGAAGAGAAGCCCACTTAATTTCCAGACTATCCGTCTTTTCATTACTCCACCTTTAACACCATGTACCCAGGAAGCAAAAATTCTGCAAGTAGCTCATTTTAACACAGAAACAGCCAACTGCTACTTAAATGCATTGTTTATTGTGTCTTCATTAGTGTTTAGTGAAATCAAAGACACAATTCTCACTGACTTAGCAGACAGGATCATGGTCTCACAGCCTGATCCAAAGACAATAAAAGGCACCAGAAGCAGCTCATTGATTTCAGCAGACTTCAGATCAGGTCAGGATCTCAACCATTCATCATCCCATACAAGGGAATTTTGTCATCAAAATGGAAATGGAATCTTTCCCTCCCATATCACCAGGGGAAATTCATGGCATGATTGATGAAAAGGCAAGGTTTGGTCAAAAAAATTATGTTGTCTTTGAGTGAGGAAGAATGGTTTCTTGGAAACGTAAGCTCTAAGAAGAAACATCCCTAAACAAGGCACTTGAAAAGAAACTTGATCCTAATCATACATCAGAGAAAAAAAGGAATGAAGATTAAACCCCTCCTGTCCTTGTGCTTGATGTCTCATATAGGAAGCTGTGTAAGGATACAGAGTCGTCACCTCAGTAGGCACCTTTTGAGGAAAAGACTCTCTTTGCACTCGCCTGGCTGGTTAGAGGAACAGTGATTCACACCACACTCAGAGGTACTACAGTGTTAAAAGAACTATGATAGCAAGAATTAAAAGCTAGAGAATGATTGGCAAAACGGAGCAACACCTGAGCATTTAACTTTTTCTTCTATTGCATCGTAAATAATATTTTATCAAATAATAATTTGATCAACAAATATAATAGGAATCATAATTTATCCTACAGCTTTACATGCAAAACCAATATAATGTAACTTGGACTCTGCCATTCATAATCACAAAAGGTAGGGATTCACAATTCCATAGCTTTTGCATCCTGACAACACTGTTCTGTTTGCCTCTCCATCTCCAGCACTGCCGAGTCACCGACACTTGCCTGGGGCAGCGAATCGTGGAGAACTTAAAAGGAACCAGTATAGAAAACAGATTTGTCACCAAAATATTTTGGTGGTATCTACACACAAAAGGTTGTGCTGTAAACTCTCTGCTGCACTGCCTGCTGTGTAGCTAAATATTTTGTCAATGTATTATGAGATATGAGATAGGATTGTGAGAGGGAAACCCTGCACAAGCATCATCGATGCTGCCAGGCTCCAGGCCCTATCTTGGTTTGTGTATTTGAATTTTAACTGTGTCAAAACGCATAGGCAGATCTCCCACATCCAAAAGCCCATGCTCTGATACGCAGCCATGGGACGCAGCTCCCCGTGAAACGGTGCACTGCTCGCCTCCAGCACATCAGGATGAATTGACAAAGCCACCAGAGAAAGAGGCAGCAGAACTGCTGCAGAAGCTGCTCTCCTCCTGGCCCGTACGGACCAGAGATAAGAGCTAGCAGCTAATGAAGAAGTTCATTAGGAGAAGGAACTGGATTTGATTAATTTCTTCATAACACTGATTGACTTGGACAGCACATTTCACTAACACTTATGCTGCAGTGAAACCTAATTATGGCTTCGCTGAGTGACAGGGTAAGATGACACAAAACATAGAACCAAATTTTGAAAGGGCAAATTAGGTCCCTGTAGTTGCTTGATAATTACTTTCCAGTGTTACTTGTGCAGCTCAATGTACATACAAGCAAATGAAGATCTGAAATTGCATTGATAAACACCATTCAAAGGATGTTCTTGTACCTTGCGTCCCTGTATCCACTGCTTGCAAATGATAACAGCACGGAGCTGTAGACCATCGTTGCCCTTGTCCTGCAGGTGAACTCGGCCCGTGCTTGGCTGGTGCACAACACTCACCTGCCAGACACTGTCTCTGATGCCCCCGGGCATTCTAATGTATTCCACGTTTCCAAAGCTTTTGCTCCACTAATGCTTCTGTGTATTTGGCTTTGACACTGATAAAGGGATTAAAGGCACAACTTTGTCAAACACTCAGGCTGGCAGAAGAGGCTCCTGTTTCTTAAGAGTTGAAGGTATTTTTCTACCGTGGGTCTCAAAAGAGAATGTGAATGAGTGGAAGAGGTTCAGACATACGTGTTATCTTGCAGTGCAGACCCCTGTCATCTTACTGTTTTGACTTCAGTCTTAACAAAAGCGTTTTTGAATATAGCAGAGGGATGGAGGCAGAGTTTAGCACTCTTGGAGGGCTCAAACCACCGCACAGTTCTCACATTGCACCAGAGGACAGGATGGCTGCGGAAAACAGCCTTTTACTACAACTGTTGTCCTACACACAACAAACCACCATCAAAGAGAAGATGAGAGATAACAGCGACGCAAAACTACATGAGCTTTTCTTTGTGGACTGAGCTATACAGAACACAGCAGTTATCCGTTACGTTAGATGATAAGAAAACATTCTTTCATGGATAAACTTCTGATTTCATGGAAACAACATACAAGATTATGATATAATCCCATTTTAATGCAAAATGAGAAGATACTAAAGAGCACTACAGAATAATTGATCAGGTTAATACCTACAAGGACAATTTACACCAGATCTGAGATGTCACCGTCTGACTCTTGGCACCAGGCGAGGCAGAATAAAGCAAGCGGAAAGATGCGGTGGCTGAGGATTCCGCTTGTGTCGGCACTCCCCACCTGCTCCCCTCACAGCGTGGGGCACGTGCCGGGGCCCAGTGGAGCCAAGCGAGCTGGGCAGGGGCAGGTGGGAGGCGGCAGGCAGCCTCTACCCGCTTCCCAGCTGTGGCAGCGGCTCTGTGGCGCAGCAGTATCATTTCTTGGCTGCTGTCTTCAGCTCCAGTGTTGTAACCTCAGTGCCAACACATCCCAGGATCTTTCTAATTCTGCACCCACCTCCAAAGTCCTGCTAGACTTCACGTTTGGATGAGTATCTAAATGCTGCTGCTGAAAATAGTCAATATTCTTTTATTTAGTTTTACATTTAAGAAGGAAAACATTATAAAATGTGAATTTAGCATCCAGCATTAGAGCAGAGGTCCAATACAAAAATGCCAAGACTGACCCTATAGCTCGGGAACCAAGAGTAGGAGAGGAAAGATGAAGATGCAGGTATAGAACATGTTCTAACCTGCCACAGTGAGACAAGACTCAACTCGATTGCCTCACGCAATACGAGTGTGTTCAAACAGGGATCCCAAAGATCCCCTTGATGCTCAAAGGAACACAGAAAATGTGAAAGCAAACCTGACAGAGATCCTCAACAGCCTTTCAAGAAATGCTCTGTGGAATTGCTTTGAACACAGGCAACATCACGTGCAGCCGTGTATCAGCTCAGAAGAGACCTGGTGTGAAGGTGATCAGGGATGATTTTCTTAATTTGTTAAATGAAAAGGGTCACAGGCACAGCCTTGGGGGTTTTGTGTTGGATCTCACATTTGATGGTGTTTTAAAACCTGCCCATATCTCAAGTTCAGAAAAAATTCTGAACCCAAGGGAGTTTTGTGCAGGTACCAGGCAAGAGCGCTGGCCAGGAGTAGGCGGGTTTTGTAAAAACAATCCTTGACAAACCTTACCCTGTGAATCCGCCTATGTCAGAAGGTACATTTTAGTATTTCTTTAAGTATCATTCCAAGTACTGTATCATTTCAAGTCGAAGACGCACACATCCTGTGAGATCCCTATGCATTATGAGCTGGATTCTTAATAAATATTTCAGAAGTTGCATTTTGAGCAAGTAGTATTTTGTTGTTGCCTCTTAAAAACCTGCCTTCTGGAGGCCTTACTCCTCTGTCTGAACCCTGGCATTTCAACGCTCCCAGCTATGCGGACGGAAGCAAAGCCCCAGCCCCAGGCTGCCAGGCAAGCCCAGCTCTTGGCTCCTTGACAGGCTGTCCTGGCAGCCAGGATGCCAGCTGCTCTCTGACGCTGGAAGAGTCTGAGCTCTGAGCTGTGGGTCAGGGAAACCCTCGGATACTGACTCAAAACTGCGAGGAAAACAACCAGGAAATCGTGCAGCTTGTGCCTTCACCTGACTTATCGCTTTTCAGGGTAGCGGCCCCTCTGCAGGGACAAGGGCAGTGAAGGTAACGCACGCACCACGAAATACCCACAGCTGCAAAGTACTCCCACCATCATAAAACCCTCCTCAGGAGCAGAACATGCGTACAAATGCTTTCTGTTACAGGTTGTACTAATAAAACATTCATCTTGGCTTGGATCAGACACGGCGTGACCAGCAGGGACAGGGAGGTTCTTCTCCCTCTGGACTCGGCACTGGGGAGACCGCTCCTCGAATCCTGGGGTCAGTTCTGGGCCCCTCACCACAAGAAGGATGTTGAGGCTCTGGAGCGAGTCCAGAGAAGAGCAACAAAGCTGGTGAGGGGGCTGGAGAACAGGCCTTATGAGGAACGGCTGAGAGAGCTGGGGGTGTTTAGCCTGGAGAAGAGGAGGCTGAGGGGAGACCTCATTGCTCTCTACAACTACCTGAAAGGAGGTTGTGGAGAGGAGGGAGCTGGGCTCTTCTCCCAAGTGACAGGGGACAGGACGAGAGGGAATGGCCTCAAGCTCCACCAGGGGAGGTTTAGACTGGACATTAGGAAAAAATTCTTCACAGAAAGGGTCATTGGTCCCTGGCAGAGGCTGCCCAGGGAGGGGGTTGAGTCCCCTTCCCTGGAGGGGTTTAAGGGACGGGTGGACGAGGTGCTGAGGGACATGGGTCAGTGATTGATGGGAATGGTTGGACTCGATGATCCAGTGGGTCTCTTCCAACCTGGTGATTCTATGATTCTAAGTCTGTGGATACTTTTTGCAAAACTTCTCTTGGAACAGATCAGTCCCAAGTTACTCTTGGTTCAAAGAAAGGAAACTACTAGCTTAAAGCGAATTCCTGCCGGTGATCTTTCACAGAGATCTTTCTAGATCAAACTGAAACTTTACAGGAATGTATTGAGTTACAAACTTCGAAGTACAAATCTATCCTTGTGGCTGACCTTATCGTTATCATGGGCTGCAAGTGCTTAATAAGCAAGCTTCCTAATTCTTCTTTGAAAAGTTATCAGAGAAATAGTGTGCCACAGAATATATGATTTATTTTGATAGGAATGGTTGGACTCGATGATCCGGTGGATCTCTTCCAACCTGGTTATTCCATGATTCTATGATTCTATTTAGTCCCTCGACTCCTTCACAGATGTGAACTAATGGGAAGTGTAATAGTATACTCCATATGATGAACCATCTAAATCAAATGTACATTTAATTTTACTCAAAATCATTATAATTTTGTAAATTCCATGTTTGGAAGCTTGTGTTTAAATACTGTCTAGCTCAGCTGTCTTGTAAGACCTTCCGCTGCTTTATGGAGTATCCACTTAAGAATAGCTTTAGCTTCATTTTGTAACCAACAGAATCTTTATTTCCATGCTTTCATGTCAGTGAAGGCAAGCATTGCAGAGAGCTACTGCTCCGAAACCAAACCAAAGGATTATGATTTTTTACTTGCCGATTCCAGGCCACTTAGCAATGAGTTTCTGCTACCTGTTAAGACAGCCAGACTTGCTCAGAACAGCTCCATATGGTAACCTGTGTGCAGTGACACCAGGGGACAAAGGGGAGAATCCCACTTTGAGCCAGGTTTGATCAGAAGGAACAAAAATGCTGCGGAGAGCTGAGCTTTGCTGCTTTCCAGCGCTGCTTTGGCAGGCAGTACGTGCAGGCTCTCAGAAAGGCACACACAGGTGACTAGCAAAGACAATCCACATTTTGATTCATAGTGTTTTTATATTAAAAGACTCCGGAAATGAAACAAAAATACCAATGTACTTTCTTCTTTTCATTCCACTTATTGCTGTCTTTACAAATCCTACAATCTGCAGTTCAGCCCAGATCTCATTTTTCTCAGAAAAAAGGTTGAAAGTCTATGAGTCATGGTAAAAACACCGATATTTTAAGAGATGTACGCTCTCTGATTTTCTGATGCAGACTGGAACTATATTAATAGCAAAAAAGCTTTTATCTAGAATCGGGGAAACAAATTGTATAATTGCTTTATGGCTTCAAAATGGGTAAAAAAGGAAAGGAGACCAGAGCAGATGTCAGATTGTAACAGCACGGTATTTACAATACTATAAAAAATTTGAGGAATATGAACTAACCTCTTCTCTCAGAGGACAGAGAAAAAAGAATGATTACAAATGTAGGTGCTTGCATGATCACCAGTGATCTTAAAGGCTTCAGTTACAGCCCAAAGCAAAGATGTTAGCAAACTTGACTTAGCATAGAACCACAAACAACTGTTTTTGAAAATATAGGTCAATATCTGAAGTGCAGTAATTCTAGGATGCATGTGTGATTCTCATTAATGTTGCTATAATAATAAATCAAATCCAGGCAGAGCTAGAAAACAGCCGGAGAGGAGGACTGAGTGTGTCCAGGCTGAGGTGGAGCTCAGCGCCCTTCCCCCAGCTAACAGCTCTGTCTGGAAGGGCTCTCTCTTAAAGTCTGGAAGTGCAGATTATGCAGGTTCACCCAAAGATTTCTGGCCTCGGAATGGGGACCATTTTCCCTAATCCACCGATTCTCTCTCAACACAGACTTTTCTTCTGGCAGATGTTAAACAGATGCTTTTCATTATAAACAGATGGGAAAGATTTTTCAATTACCGATTATTCAAAGTGACAAAGAGCCCTGTTGCACAACGAGAGATGATACTGAAATAATATTTACGCGCATTCAAAAAAAGAACATAAAAATAATATTAGGAATCTGGATTATATTAAAATTATTGCGCCGTTTATCATGTTTGAAATTTCACCCTCTTCCAGCCTAATCCAAGTGGAGTACTGTGAGGAATGATGATACTCCCCACTGTGGCACTGAAGCCCCGCAGCGCGGTGGGATCCTTGCTCTGCTCTGCTCCAGCATCAGCAGGCAATGAAAATTACTCGTGCCTCTTTCACAATCTCTTGGCAGTACGAGAAAGTCAGAGATCTTCAGTTTAGAAGAAGCATTGCTAAACACCATAGTATGCACGAGTACAAGCTGAGCTACAGGCAGCCCAGTATCCAACACTAGCGCTTCTGAGGAGAACAGAACCCCGACTCAATATGAAGACAATTCATTGCTGTCTTCATTTTACAGCAAACAATGCAAAAGGAGCAGGCAGCGTGCCACGTTTGTCAGCAGAACCTGCCTGCAGTGGATATGAGGATCCCACGGGGAGCCCCCACCATTCTGATCTACAAATCCAGGTTCTTTCCTGACGGTCTGCAAAGCGGCACAGTCCATAAATACACCCATTTTCAGCACTGCTGCCTACAGTAATCAACACAAATTACATTTAAAAAGTTTGAATTTATTTACTCAAGCACTGGCTTGAGTACAAAGAAAAAAAGAGAGAAATACAGGAGAAAAGGTCATCAAGCAATTAGAAAATATCAGTCAAGAGGGAACTCCCCATACCTTGGCACTGGAACAGGTTGCCCAGAGCAGGGGTGGCTGCCCCATCCCTGGAGGTGTTCAACGCCAGGTTGGATGGGGCTTGGAGCCCCTGATCCAGTGGGAGGTGTCCCTGCCCATGGCAGAGGGGTGGAACTGGATAGGTTTTAAGGTTTCTTCCAACCCAAATTATTCTATGATCCTATTCTAAGTACACTCAATGCACCCACAAAGTAACAGTGAAGGAAGATAGAAGTCCCTAGTTAGAAAAACTCAATGTTCTAAGTTTTCCTGACATTGTCTCTTTTAAACACTTCAACCATTATGTTGGTATAACATTACATGAAGCCTTCTTTAACTCATTAACGTTGGTGATGGACTGGAGAAAGAAAAGGCACCCACCAACAAAAGCATCCTTTGGGCCTGCAACTGCTTCACTACACCGATTCCACAGCAGCATAAGATGGGAACTGGATGAGAGAATGAAATATAGCAATGCCCAGCAAGAAAATAAAATCTGGGTTTGGAGAGAAGAGCAGAGTGGAGTTGCTGTGAGAGCACTCACCCACAGAACGAACTGCCAACAAAGGAGGACGTCCTTCAGACTGTGAGGCTGTTCTAGAGGGGAGTTTTCCTACGGTGCCACAGGTTTTTCTCCTAGCAGTAGTGGTACTTCCATTTTAAGTACACAATCTCCATATAGCTCAGTGATTTTATAAAGCTTATCTCACAGCACTGCCTTTTTCAAGCTTCCCCAGGGAAAATGTACTGCCTTACCAAACAAACACACCAACCTTCATAATATTTGCAGAGGAATGAATAACTAAAGCTTCCTCAGAAGCTAAATCAATAATAGGGAGTTAATTTTACTTTCAGCATTACCATTATTGTTTCTACTACTGTTTGTAGTATTTTGAAGAAGGAAAAAAGAGGTCATCTACTCCCCTGTAGCCTCTTCACTAACAATTCTGAAGAAATCAAATATCCCAGGACTGTTGAAGCCCTACAAGACTTTTACAGGCATTGAAAGCCCTACATAAGCTCCCTCCCTCCAGGTAGTGGGAGCAAACTTAGAAAAGCCTCATGGAACAAGAAAGAAAAACCATACAAGGCAACTGAGCTTTTCTTTCCCAATCATTTTCACCAATGTCTCAAGCAACTGCAAGTGTTTGATTTTCAGCAGACTTCTTGTCAAATATTAAAACAAGAACAGATTTTCCTCCTAATTCCTGTTTGATTGCAGAGGGAATTTGTGTGAAAGGATATTCCTGGATATTCAAATGAGCTGTTAGAAATGATGTCTCATGGAGTGTTTAGAAAATCTATAAACAATGTGCATTCTTTGGGACTCTTTGTCAAGGCAGATGCAACAATAGACCTTAGGAAACGAGCAGATGTTATTCTGCATGCTCTTCATTTCCGAGTCTTTAGAAATTCATGAGGTCTTTTGTAGGTTTTCTGAATCTTCTAATAACGGTGCAGCTGTTCAATTCAGAACTGCAAAGACATCCTCAGACGTTTACTCAAATCTGCAAATGCAGAAACAGGCCTGGAATGGCCACTTTTTACAGGTTTGCAAGATATTATCCAGAAAGGCCAACCAGGTGGTCTCTGGGAACGTTATGTCTTCCTTCCCTCCCATGATGTGTACAACTGCCATTCCCTGGCCAGCAATCCTTTGGTAATTCAAAAATATCGTGTTGCCCCCCATTCCTTTTCAATACACATCAAAAAGACAGTTCAACTTTCTCTGAATATTCCCACTTTCTACAGGGGCAACACTATGATTATGTTCTGGTTTTATGAAAAGAATCACTTAAGTTGTCGACAATAGCACAAAAACTCATTTACGGCAACACACTAGTGGATCTCATAAATATATTCCGGTCAGGCAAGACGCAAATCACATTGCAGATGGTTTCGCTGGAAAATGTGTATTTGATCAACAACAATTGCACTGTGCTGAACTTGATTTGATTTCTGAGTCAAGCTGTTTTACACTAATCCTCTTCTGACAGAGCTGCAATCCCTTCTGGATTGGGAATGTCCAGATGGGATATTTAGATCTTTGCTTATTCTCCAATTTTGTTGGCTCACCTTACATTTAATTTAAATTCACTGACTGTTTTATATTTTTATATCTTCTGCTAATCTTGAAAAATATTGCTTAATCTTACACACGTAGTAACTGATGCAGTAATTGGATTGTCCCCAGAAGAAAAAGGTGGTTTAAACTATTATGCTTGGCTACTCTCCAAAAGGTAGGACAGTGCTTCACAAGCTTCTGTCTTTGATCTCCTGTTTGAAAAATACACTTCAATTACTTTTAGTGTTCCTTGAACACTGCAAATCACCTATCTTAATACAAAGCACGAGTGTGCTAATTGATCAGCTACAGTAATCACTCAACATAATTCTTTCAGTACGTGGCACTGCAAGTTTACCATTAGCAACAATAACATTCATTTTACCAAGAATATTTACAGCCTGCATTCAGTGTATTTAGTCCTCAAATTAGAATTAATCTGCATTGGCAGTAATAGAGTACAAATACTTACTGATAAGTATTAACTGAATTTGATATTCCTGTGCACAGAAGTGAGAGACGCGAAAGAAAAAATATAATTCAGTTAATAGGAAGAGTTGCTTTAAAAAAAATGTAGTGAGGTGAAGCAGACTTGAAATCACACAGGCAGTGAGGTGAAGTTAAGTAAGGCAGGTAGTTAGTCGGAGGCTGAATTGGTAACTATTCTGATTACACTCACTTCAAGATTACAGAATAAAAGAAAACGTATTTTCTTTTTCCTCTAAAGACAATGCCTGCTTATTAGATTTTGTGATGTCCCTGTTTTCTGAGCTCAGGCTGCACCACTGCATATGGGATTGTTGATAATAGCTCTTATATCTAATTATTTGAAGGTGCTTAAGCTAATAAATTAGCTTGAAGAGACTGCCAGAGATACCAGACTCTGTAAAGGAGGGGCAAGACGAACAGCTGAGCTGCCTCGCAGCAGGTCCCATGTAGAGACGAGGAATTTGAGGAATGACATTTCTGACCTGCATTTAAGATGATGCAGCATATACTAACCCTTATGGACAGAGAGCTAATCTCCATGGTATTCAAACACGGATCAGAGCACAGTGTGTGACACTCGGACAGGACACCCCTCAGGGCAGCATCCCTCTCTCCTGCATTGCGTGCCGATGGGTCCCTCATCTTTCTGAGAGGTGAATACGTAGGCTCTTCATGCATTTCTCATGCATTATTAGCAGCTGGCATACAATATAATTGCAACTGTATTACTGTAGCGAACTGGATAGCGTCTAATTTTCTTGAAGAGCTCACATTTCATTTATATTGAACTGAAGCTTACAATCCCACTGTGCAAATACCACTGCAGTGTATATTCATGTGGAAGGTTAAAAAAGTTGTCTCAGGAGAGGAAGATGTGTTGAAAGGGAAGCTCTGTCTTGTCCAAAAGGGTTTGAAGTAGCCCAGGTCAATCGATTAAAAAAAATCAAAAATCTCAGACTTAGATGATAATCAAGAACAAAGCCATAGACACAGTGAGAAACCCTGGACAGCTTAATTATTATTCAATGTGGTTCTACTGGAAATAATATTGCCTTTGAGGATGAAGAACTAATTCATAAGGAGTCATTCTGGCACAGTTACTATTGGAGCATTTATAGGTTGGAGTTAATCCTTTTCAGTGAGGGAAAAAAATGGCTTTTTTACTTCTTAATTTGTTTGGTTACTACCAGCCTCACACATACAACTATTAATTTCTGTAGCTCTACACATTACTTGAAATGAACAAGACTCTAAACACGCCTCTTTCTTTCAACTTCTTTCATTTGTTTTAATTACATCCTAAATAAACAACTTTTAAAAATACTTGTAGGATTGGTTTTTTAACTGTTCCAATTTTCTAAGTAACAGGAATATCAGACACGATTCACTAGGTGGGTAAGATTTAACGTGAACAGTGGTCAGAGTGAGCAGACTCATCAGCATCCCAGCTTCATGTACTCTTACAAATTGAACATGAATCTCCTAAACTTTTCCCTAATGGCAACATTAGACATAAAAATCTAATCTCAAAGACCTTTGGTAACTTTGAAATGATTAGAGAAGAAATATTACAGACCACTCTCAACTTCAAGTTACCTTGGAAAGATTATCTAGAGAGTCAGAAATAAATTCTTACCCCTTTTAAGACTCTGAGAGTTTACGCATCAAGATAGAAAAGATACTGAAAGCAAGATTTCCGTAGATTTCAATGCAGCCTGGATCTTATTCCTGTAAATTACATCCTGGCACTCTGACTGCAATAAATCCAGCTTGAACAGAGACAGGACTGGTTTGCAGCCTGCAGGAGTCTGAAGGTGTCAGCTGTCAGTTCAACAGGCAGTCAACCCAACAATTTTGGGGTATCCAGCAAAAGTAAAGCTCAAGGAGATAACTGTTAGGACAAGCAATTCTGAGAGAGGCTTTTCAGTCCATACTGGTCTGATTGGGCAACTTTAAACTGCAAGAAAAGTTGCCAAGGTGAAACTGAAGTAATTAGTTTAAAAGACAGCAGAACTGTAATTACCACAAACGCGGATCTATATCCAGATCACTACAAAGCTTTTAATACTCCCCATCAATTGTAGCAGTTTGAGTTCAAGAGCCTAGGTCTAGTGCTTCGCAAAGATATACCTTTTCAGCTTTTCTAGCTTTGAAGTTTAAGCAAACACATCAGCCGACAGTACAACAGAAGGGACACAACCTTATGTGCACACAGATAACACAGGAACAGCACAAAGCTCTGGAATGGGCAGGTTGTGTTGTACGTAGAATCTTAGAATCGCAGAATAGTTTGGGTTGGAAAGCTCCTCAGTAAAGGAGAGACTGTCTCACAAACCTGGCTTCAACACTGAAATTGCAGCAGCTGGATTCTGATGAGACTGAGAATGACAAGAGGTGGTGGATTCAAAGAATCTGCAACTTAATCTACTAAAAAAAGAAAACCTGAATGTAAACCAGTGAGAACAAAAGGCATCTCCAGGTAATAAGAGGAGACTATTCCATAAAAATTGGTTGGCAGAGTTTCGGCTATAATATAAGCAGAGATTAATATAACCAAGAGATTACACACAAAGCCTCTGAGCAAATTAAAAGCGCTAGTGGTCAATGAGAATACAAGAAGCAGTAAGCTGTTCAGCCAGCCTATTAGCAGAACAAGCACTAACCACATTAAGCTACTTTTAAAATTCACAGGGCCTAATAAAAACAATTTACGAATTCTGAAGCCAATGAAAATGAACGAGCCAGCTGAATGGGTTTGATCTCCTTTGGCTAACGAAGGAGAACGCTATCTAACGGTGTGTTGTGCTGACTGACCTATAATCAAGTGTTGTTGACTGCCTGACCTAGGGAAGCAGAAGAGAAGAAAAAGGAAGTTTGGAATGCTCCAAAATGCCTTTAAAAACATTACCTTTATTCTTCCAGTGCTATATTTTTTTCTTCCTAAGGATGAAGCACTCAAAGTACTCATGAAAGGCCTGAAAGTATTTGTAGTTTGAAAGGGCTTTGTCCTGACTTTATTTCTTTCTAGTAAGTACTGGCAAAGCTACTCTATAATTTTGATTTTAAAAAGTAAATCTATAAATAGATAAGTGTGGTTGATGGAGCAAAACTGCATTTCCAGGACAGGCACACACACAACCACGGAATAATCAAGAAACAAAAGATTCCAACCAGAACTTTCCAAAACACGTTGTCACTGTGCCGAGGGGCTCCGGCTGCTGGCTTGCAGTCCTCTTCCCCATGCATTCAGCTCCAGAGGAACATCCCTCTCCAGACAGACTGTTTTGGAATTAACTTATTTTTATCGTTCCCTTTCATTTCAGGCATTCCCCCCAGTCGCAGACTGTGTGGCTCTACAAGACGGGCCCCAGAGGAAGGACTTGTCCTTCCTGTGGTGGGCCTGAAGTATTTGCCTTGGACACGGAGACACATCTGCCGTTCGAAAAGCTATTTTTAAATCCAACAGATCTTGAGAAATTGCCTGAAGGATTCACTAGAGAGTCTTTTCATCTCTGATCAGTGCTTCCACATCGGATACAGCTGAAATGGGTATCCTCAGAGAGTAGGGCTCCATCCAGTGTCTGCTAGATGAGTTACTTACATCTTTGCTTAAGCTTATGAATGAACCCTCAGAGACTTCAGCCTATGCTCCCACTCCAAAGGAGTGTCATACTCTCCAGCAATAAAACCAGCGGGAACTACTATTAACGGGAACAGAAAACAGCACAATTCTCAGCTGTGTTGTCTGGATGGGCAAATGTTCTGGGATTATTCCAGCCTCTCAGGACCTACTCTCTTCTTGGACAAGGCTGGCAGAGATAGTATGATGGCTGTTAGGAGCAACAGCTGATCAGACGTTTCCAAGGTAAGCCTTTAAAAAACAGACTGTGGTGAAATTCTTGGTTTGAATTGTTGGGTTTCTTTTCAAAAGACTCCTATTGAGCTTATCAGAATGAGGATTTCATCCTGTTGCTTTTAACAAGTGTGTTTAACAGTAAGGATGTGCCTGGTATTTTTAAACACAGGCTCCACATTCCCATCTTCCTATGAAAAATACTCTTTGTCATTTTGGTATCTAGAAGCTTGTTCCCACACTGAATATCGGGACGTTCTAAATTGCATTCAGATATAATCAAACATGTCCCAGCTTGTGATAACTCTGCTGTAAACAGAATAAAAATGGATAAGTGTATTTATCTACAGAGAAAACATGCCTGTTAATCCAAGTTCAAACCCATAAAATGTAGGTTGCCTCTTAAACTGTTCTGTGCAGCTGCAATGGGTTAGAGAAAACTCCTTTGTACTCCTCATTTCTCATGCACGCAGCACTATCACTTACAATTAGGCACGATATTTCAGTAAATATTGTTTGTATCGAGTTAATAGACAAAGCACACAGGAGACAGCAAAAGGAGGGACACAAAGCAGTGATGAGGCAGACTTTTACGTTGGCAAAAGAAACAGAGAAATATGTGGATTACCATTTTTATCTCCACCCAGACTAAACTTCTGATATATTGCCCAGTTGTACTTTCTAAGAATATTAAGAGACTCAGCTGTAGAAAAAAGCATTAACCTGAAAGTAGTGCCTTTCATCTAGTTTTGTGAGACATGTTATAAATTCTTAACTACTTAATGATTTTATTTTCCTGAATTTCTTACTTCATATGTATGAATTATAAATAACTTTTATACTCATACTCACCGATTTTATTTAACATTGAACAAATCAATTAAGCTAATTAAGGTGATGTTTCTGTTAAAAATATTCATGGTAACAAAACAAAAATGCAAAAATATTACCTGTACTAAATAGATTTGCTGCTAAGCACCATGTTGTTTTAAAGGCTGTGAACTCTGACAAGATCATTTCATCACTAAGGGTTAGATTCTAACCCCTTCATGCTGGATGGGAATTTACACCCTGGGGATTTTCTGCCATGAGTTACAGTCGGGTTACTCACAGCGTAACCGTGCTATGAACAAGGCTGTGGGCATCAGTTGTACTCAGATCTAGGTTACTGGGTCGCATGCTTAAGGTCTTTTTAAAGAAAGACAGACACAGGCTGCATTCAATTCAGTAATGAAAACTGCTTTCGTTTATCTTTAACAGTGACACAAAGAAAGAATACTTTATCTGCTCATTAAGAAAACGTCAAAACGTTCCCCAAAGGTATCCAAATTAACATGTATGTAAATTATCTGTCATTTTGATGGCTCAGAACAGCCAGCGTGCGCACAGCGCTAAGCACTTCAAGAAGGGCTAGGACCTACTCTTTTTCACGTTGGGAGTAAGGGAAACCACTAGAAGTAAACACTATTTCTGAAAACAAGACCAGAGTATCCAGCACTGGAGCTACACTGTGAATTATTCTCCCTCGGTCCTGGCTCTCTTCTAGGTACTGAACTAACCCACGCTATGAAGCTAGGAGGATGTGCTGCAATATAACACATTATATGACTTAACTTCAGAAGAGTATCTCTTTTAGTGACTATTATAGATGTTCTCAAGAAAATTCTGGTTCAAAGTATCATTTAAGCACCATCTGGGCAACCTGTTTATTCACAGAATATGCAAATATGCAGCCACTAAAAAGTCACACAGCCAAGACAGTAGATTCATTAATTAAGGACATTATTACCTTTGTTGCACAAACCCAATCCTCTATTATTTCAAAGCTCCTTACTGTGGAAATTCTGCAGCATTGCCATACAGGGGTTTATTTCTATGAGCTCGTTCACAAGACTTTGTTTTCAATAAAAATCCAACCCTGACCATAATGCTGCTTCTGGGCACAGAAGCCTCTGCAGGAAAAAAGCCCTGCAGTGCTCTGAGTAAACATCTTAGTACATCGTCTCTGTATACACTCAGCATGCAAGACACCGTTGCTACCTCATATTTCCTGGAATATGCCTGGAAGTTATCGCTTAAACAAAGTAGCTGTAGTAAGAACATGCAGTTCCCAAAGGGGATATTCTGACATCCACGCTGCTGCTCACAAATGGAGCTATTACCATGGAAAACAAGCATCAGCTTTCAAAATGGGATATTAATTTATAGTTTAGACTGTTGTTATAATATACAGCAAACCAGAATAAGCCCCGATATTGGTAATATTTAAGCTCCTTGAAGGAGCATCTTTATCTCCTCCTAATGAAAACTAAAACAAGCTTCCTCCTGAGAATGCAGTTCTGGTGCTTCTGTTTAATTAGAATGCTACTGCTACCCCTTCCAGCTACATACCTGTATGCAGATCTCACACTACTGTCTAGCCCCTGTCCATCAGAAAGAGCATATTATTATGACCAAACACCAAAAAGAGTAAATTGAACTCATGGTTTCAAGGAAGAGCGTTCCTGTCACTGCAAACCAGGGCTGTTGTGGCCACAGCCTGAGCTCACAGAGCTGAGGGTCGCTCATCAGGGCCCAGCCCTTCATTTGCAATGTCTAATTTTAAAAGTTGTGCTCCTCTGGACAAGGAACTAAGATTTTTTTTTTTATTCTTTTGCAGCCTCCAGTTATTTTGGGGTAAGTTTTGAACATTCCACTTTACAGTCATTTAGATGAAACCACAAAAAAGATCCTAAAAGAAAACTTGCTGGATGCTGGAGATGATCAATACACAGTTAGCAAATTTGATGCACATGCAAAACAACATCTATTGGGCCATCATTTCTCATTCTAGTCACTCTTGCTTAGGTAGCGATGCTATACTTCGGCTCTTGACTTTCTGCTTTGTTTTAGAATCATAGAATCACCAGGTTGGAAGAGACTCAGCGGATCATCGAGTCCAACCATTCCTATCAAACACTAAACCATGTCCCTCAGCGCCTTGTCCACCCGTCCCTTAAACCCCTCCAGGGAAGGGGACTCAACCCCCTCCCTGGGCAGCCTCTGCCAGTGCCCAATGACCCTTTCTGTGAAAATTTTTTTCCTAATGTCCAGCCTAAACCTCCCCTGGCGGAGCTTGAGGCCATTCCATCTCGTCCTGTCCCCTGTCACTTGGGAGAAGAGCCCAGCTCCCTTCTCTTCAATCAGTTACAGATTTGATCTTTTTTCCTGCTTACAAGTGAGCCCCAGTGCCACCACCATCACCACCTTTGTCTCCAGTTGCTGAGACATAACACAATCACATCTCACACCCTGCTCACTCCTTAGGTGTGAGCCCCAGCCACCACCCCTGCAAATGGCAGAGCCTGGAGCTCACACACAAACTGTCCAGCTGCCCAAGACAACCGGTCACGGCACCATCAGCGCATGCTGGCGTGGTTGCCTCTTCTGCTCAAAGCTTCCTTCCTCTCCTGGTCCTTGAACGTGCAAGTACAGAGGCTCTTAGAGCCTCCAGACACTTTTGATAATCATTCCATCTGAACGGATGAGTAAATTTTAACACCGTGCTGCATTTGTGCTCCTATGAAATAAAAACTACAGGAAAGACAACCATCTCCTTCATTCAAAATGCAGATTTTACTCTGACCCCAGTATCAACCAGTATCATAATCACATATTGATTTTAATTTGTAATAAAAGGAGAAAATTACCTAAAGCAAAAATACATCCTCACAAAATTTTATTTCCCTCTACCTAATTCCCTTCCCAGCTAAATATAAGCACATTAGCATTAACAGAGAGGGCCTGGTGTCAGAAAACAGAAACTCAATCATATATTATCACATTCATAAACTGTAGGTGTTTAAAAGTCATAAAACTTTCGTGTTAAACTTGGCCTTCTCTAATGTGAGGAGGAATGAACGCTGCTAAGTGGCCAAATCACCTCTTTATGCCAGAGCTGAGGGCACTGAGGATGACCTCACCTCTGAAGAAGCCAAGGTTTTCCCCAAGAGCTTCCAAAAGGAGCAAAGACTCTTTTGCCTGGACACGAGCAGACCATGATCGGCCTTTGTGACCCGAGGTGGGCAATGAAGGACCCCGCACATCCCACCCCACGACTGGGCTTCAGCCACAGGGACTTCAGCAGCTCAGAGAGAGGACAGCTGGGGGCTGCTCCCTTCCCTTGAGGACACAAAGACAACACTACAGGAGCTCATGGCCAGGGCTGTGCCTCTGCCTCCAGCTCAGGTCCTAGTGTTCGCCCTCGAGCTTCAGCTCCAGCTGCACTACAGCTGCTCCACAGCCAGATCCCAACCTGCATCATCACTGAGGCTCTGGTGGCCACCCCAGGGCTGCCCCAGACTCTGGTTACCTTCTCCAGGTCTCACTCTTGGTGCAGCCCACAGGCTGCTATCCCAGCCTGGCTCCACCACCATGGCAATTTGACTCCTCTACGTACACAGGAGGACTGGAATTATAACAAAAATATCTGCATTTGTTAACTACAGGATTAACTGCTGACTCCAGGAATTAAAATACCTGGTTCAGTAAGAGTAAAAATGGCAGAGGAACCACCGCTCAACTGCTAACCCGAAATCTCTCATAATGCGCCTGCATTTTCATCTGAGTGCTAACCTCCCATGAAACATAAAAAATCTATAACTCTTGCCTTTCACTTTGGAGAAAACTGTTCTCCAAGGGTGAAAACAAACAGTGGTTTTATTCCAAAGAAGTTGTTCCTCCTAGCTTTCACAATTTAAAATGCTTAATAGCCATGTGATGGATAATACTGACTTACAGCAATGAATAAGTGGGGGACCAAGACATAATTTTCTCTTGTGATGAACTTGCGATTACTGTGGGATTTAACAGATGTCTGATTTTTCCTTCTGAATGCTCAGATTGAGAGTAAAATCAGTGTTTTCTGCAAACACCTGAGAGAAGCTCTTATTCACTTCCATCAAGCACTCACAGTTAACAAGTACTTCCATTTTCAGCCGATTTGTCTCTGTTTAGAAACTTGCATGTGCAAACCTTGTATGTGGCACAGCTCCATCACCATCTGTTCCAATGTCTCCAGAGCACAGACAGCGAGGAGCTCTGACAACTCTAGCTGGAACATACAGATTGTTTATAGCACAAGAATCATTACATGTAAGTATGCCTGGAAGGAGGGTGAGATGGTCTGGACAGTCCTTTCACATTAATTTTGGTGATCTGCTGTGTTGATTGAGCAAATTGACTGTTGAGTTTAAAATTCAGCATAAAGAAAATAAATCCATGAAGTTTCTGTAAAGAATCATAGAATAACCAGGTTGGAAGAGACCCACCGGATCATCGAGTCCAACCCTTCCTATCAAACACTAAAATAACGTGCTTTCAAGTTTCTGCTTTATGAGGGAAAAGATAAACAGGGTAATAAAACCACTATTTTTAATCCTTGAATATGTATTTTCAAATTACCTTGATATAGGAAATAGTTTTAACAGTCACAGACATTTGGGTTGTGTGCCATGGGGCTCTCCTGCCCTCGCTATGCAGCTGCATTTGGCAGAGGGAGGAGGTTGAGCTGCATCTCTGCACTGTCATCCTGCATTGCAGCTTCTGAAATCACATCACGGCAATCACTGCTGCGCATAGAAGCAGGTCAGGAAGGACCTCTGGAGGTCATTCAACACAACCCCTTGGTCGGAGCAAGGTCACCTAAACGAGTTGTTTTCCTTTGGTAGCTCTCAGTGACACAAACAACAAATAAAGCACTCGCTGTCCCTCATCATATACCCACGTGCTCAGCCCTGCTCTCACAGATGAGGGCTACGGGTTGGAAAGTGTAGATGATGTACGATAAATTCAATTTCTTCCTCACAGAGAAAGTCCCACAGAGGCTGCCTGGCGCCCTGGCGAAGATCATGTTTGTTCTTGCCCAGCCACTCTAGAATGTGCCTTTAAATGTCAAGTTTAAGAGCATCAGAGTGGGAGAATATACTTAATATGAGAGGGATCCATTCATCAGCTTTTCCAGAGCTTATTGACTGTGACAAAAACATTGCACAGGTTCTTCTGGAAAACACATAGCCTCCAGTATTAAAAGAAGTGTTTAAAGAAAGATTTATCTTTTATTTCTACAGTGGCCGCTGCTATCTCAGCAGTCATCTTGGAGATTCCTAAAGAACACCATCCCATTTTAGTTCAATTGTTACATAGGTGGGTCTCACAGCACACAACCATGCAGGTTAATGCCATTAGTATGATATTCAATAGTATTTTTTCTGCCCTTTTCATACTTCACAGCAATGTTCTCTTAGCTTTACAGTGAGCAAGTCCTGTCTGTTCTTCCCACACAAAGGAAAGGTAACCATCTTAAATTCATAGAGCTGGCTGCATGTTTCAGCCCTGAAAATACATTATTTATTTCCACATACACAGACAAATGCCTTAAGTGACCCCAAGGAACACATACATTCACCCAGAGCACAGGCACGTTTCCTGAGCAGCTGCTTTGGATCTGGGCTCCCCTGGGGTTCACTATAGATCAACTGTGGTGGAAGAGGGGAAAGTCAGGTAGAAAGGAAAGCCAGCCAGCAGCTATGCAGCCGTACCGAGGCAGATTTGGCAGCTCTGCTAGCATCTGAGGGCTCATAGAATCAAAGAATCCCTAGGTTGGAAAAGACCTTTGAGAGCATCAAGTCCAACCGTACCTGTCCACTACTAAATTTGTTTTAATTCCTCAAACTGGCACAGGAGCTCAGAGTGAGCATTCCTTTTCTCCACAAAAATACTGGACCTCACACACAGAACTGCACTGTACACAGCGTTCAGAATCTGTTCTAGCATGAACTGGGGAAGAGGAGGCTGAGGGGAGACCTCGTTGCTCTCTACAACTACCTGAAAGGAGGTTGTGGAGAGGAGGGAGCTGGCCTCTTCTCCCAAGGGACAGGGGACAGGACAAGAGGGAATGGCCTCAAGCTCCGCCAGGGGAGGTTTAGGCTGGACATTAGGAAAAAATTCTTCACAGAAAGGGTCATTGGGCGCTGGCAGAGGCTGCCCAGGGAGGGGGTTGAGTCCCCTTCCCTGGAGGGGTTTAAGGGACGGGTGGACGAGGCGCTGAGGGACACGGTTTAGTGTTTGATAGGAATGGTTGGACTCGATGATCTAGTGGGTCTCTTCCAACCTGGTTATTCTATAATTCTATGAACTAGATAGGAAGACATGCAGAAAATTCTGTTGCGTACATCAACCACCTATGAATCTGATCACTACTCTTAAGTTTGGCCAAACCTATTGGGAGCAGAAAGCAGTGAAAAACCTGCCAGTATTTACAAGCTTCTGGAACAGCTCCATTTTTTAATAATTTCTAAGCTCCAAGTAAAGCAAGAAAGGACAAATGAACAGTTCTGACAACATTCTGACTGACAACGTGTTAACATTTTTAAAGAGCTCCTAGGGTGCTTTCCAAATAGGTTTTGGAAGGTGAAAGAAATGAACAGAATGTGCTGTGTGCAGCCAGAAGTACCGTGCGATGGCGGTTTCAGTGATTCTTCTGCAGTACTGAACATTCCCTGGTTTGCAGAAACTCAAACAATCTGTCTCTGAAGAAATAGCTCCAGGATGTTGCGACAGGAAGGAAATGTACTCTGTAAATGCCGGAGCATCCCATGGAAGTGAGAGATGCTGTGTCTTAAGAAAACTGCTTGGGAAATGATTAAGTAATACACGTGTCTTAAGAACACGATTGATGTGCCCACAGAAAGCTGATAAAGCTGGAATTGCAACAAGACACACTGTCTGTTGCCATGTATCCATTACAAAAACCATCTGACCTGTCAGCTGGCTTTTTTGATACCTACATGCCAACAACAGAACAGCAAGGGTATGCTAGAAATTCAATTCAGAAGGAGAAAAGGGTTACGTTTGCAGCAATGTCCAGTTACACGGGAACAATCAGCCCCAGACAGCCCACCAGCAGCCTTGAAACAAGCCCCCACAGCTTCCAGATGCCTTATCAGGCGGGCACAGCAGCTGCATCATTCAGGAGATTCAGCCACGTATTCAACTGGAAGAACGACCAAGCTCGCTCTTTGGAGGCAGCAGGCATTCAGTCAGCCCTGTGTGTCACTGCAGGGGTCACAACAGCAAACAATAAATTTCGGAGAAAACTCCCATACAAGACCTACGTGCTCATCTGTGCCATGGTATCACCATCCATCCATGGATACTGTTCCATCATTCCCTGCTGCAGGGAGGAGCCAGCCACCCACACACATTACTGGTATGAAAAGCAGTCTTTTTGATGCAACACACATGCTATATACATATATATATATACACACACATTGCTGAAGTGCTACTTATGCCAGGGTTTCCAAATGTGTCACAGAAATTTGCTGCTTAAAGTGCTCAACTTCGCTAACCACTGGACCACCATGAATTTAGGTGGCTCAACTTTAAACCCATTCATTCAAAACACGTAACCAATATGCAATGTATTCCTACACTCAGCTATACTACTGTGCAAACATGGTATTTATCAAGAGCTTTCTGCTATGACACATTGGGCAAATCCAGACAACACAAGAAGAACTACTGTGTTTAAAATAGTTCATATAACTATTAAACACAGTGCTGTTTCTGTACCTCTGAAGGGATCTAGCTCTAATATGAAAATAGTCACAAAACATGGAAAAATGTGTGAATGCTTTTCACTGCATCCTCACCTACTATGTACACAAAAGTCACGCCTTATTTGCTCTCCAGAAGTCCATGATGAGCATATTTCTACTTCATGAATACTGGTGAAGAATATTCCTGGGTTTTGTACATTTTAGTTATTTTACAAGCATTCATGGTTGATGAGCACTTTCAAATAAAAAAAGTCATACTAGCATGCCAATTCATTAAGGATTTCCTTTGTTATTACCAGTCACAGCATATTATTCAGCATAGAATTGTGATTACTATTTAGGATTTGGGTTACATGTATGTCAGGAATCCTTTATAACCTGGCACGGACCATCCACTGTGTTGGAAACAACACAAGGAAGAGTCTTGCCCCTGAAACTCTACTTAATTTGCAGCATGAGCTGGCAAGGATGATATGACAAAGCACTCTGTGACAGAAGATGCCATTTTTGACTGAATTCTCATGTTGCAGACTCCCCCACAAACCCAGGGAGCAGCTCTCACCACTCAGAAAATAACTACTGCATCTCTACAACCACTTACTTAAAGCTTTTCTTTCTGATATTATTCTCATCTATAAGCACTTAGATGTGTAAGAAGAGTAGACTGAAAAGGATTTCTTCAGGATTATTTCTCTAGGCAGTAAGAGTGGACTTTTGACACTCTGAACTTTGGGTTTGTGTCAGTGCAAAGCCAAATGCTCGTGGCCCACCTGCACCCCGCCAGCTTGAATCCCACTCCTGTGCCTGGACCCACTGGATCATTGAGTCCAACCGTCCCTATCAAATACTAAACCATGTTCCTCAGCAACTCGTCCACCCGTCCCTTAAACACCTCCAGGGATGGTGACTCAATCCCCTCCCTGGGCAGCCTGTTCCAGTACCCAATGACCCTTTCTGTGAAAAATTTTTTCCCCTGGTGGAGCTTGAGGCCATTCCCTCTTGTCCTGTCCCCTGTCCCTTGGGAGAAGAGCCCAGCTCCCTCCTCTCCACAACCTCCTTTCAGGGAGTTGGAGAGAGCAATGAGGTCTCCCCTCAGCCTCCTCTTCTCCAGGCTGAACACCCCCAGCTCTCTCAGCCGCTCCTCATAAGGCCTGTTCTCCAGCCCCCTCACCAGCTTCGTTGCTCTTCTCTGGACTCGCTCTCCTACCTTTGCAATCGGTAACTTTAGTCAAAACTTTTTTTCCTCTAGCATGATGAAAGTCAGGTGTACCCCTCAAGGAAAACCTCTGGAAGGAGAAGGAAAAATGCTGACCTTAAGCACAGAGCAGCATTTAGAAACTCAGTTGGACGGCTGCGAGTGCTGTTCTGCAACCGCTAGAATGTGACCATTTTCACTGTCCCTAATGAAAATTCTGGGTTTCTTGCAAGCGTTGAACTATAAATACTGAAAGCTGTATTGGACAATGGTGTCCAATGAAAAGGAAATTTATCCATTGTAGGCACCAGCCAAAGCCTGTAATTTTTCCTCAGAAAATTTCCTATTGATAGCACTCATGAGAGCTTTCCCACTGTCGATATTTTTGACAATACTCTTTCTATTATCAGAATAACAAATGCAACCATTTCTGCTCTTGTGAGTCTTGCAACCACAGATTTATTCTGTCTATTAAACTGTCAGTAACTTTTTGCTGGAAGTGCACTCATCTTCCAAAATCTGGCTGCCTTTCTCTGAGTTGAGAGATGAGGGAAAACAATCCATACAAACTCACTGAAATCACTTGGTGAATAGTTTTCATACAGTATAACTGTTGGTATGTCTTCAAAATTGCTCAGCTTCCTTCCTCCCTCCCAAGAACACGTACAGAGAACTAACTTAGTGTTATTATAGCACTATCCACATGTTTAAAGAGAACATTTGACTAACTGATAACCACATCTGAGCAACAAGTTACTGATACGCACATTGTGCTAATAAAACCAGTAAAATGGTGGTGCTGTTGGAATCCTTCTTCTGAAAAAGAAGCAACTGATACTCTAAGCAGGTCCTCAAGCCTACAAAGACTTATCCTAGGGTTTGGCTTAGCTTGGAAAGGCTTTTGCAGCCCTTACCACCTCATGTTGTCCACATTTTCTTATTTATATCTCAAAGACATTTGCTGAAGCAGAAAAGTTCTAGAATCACTTGGGAATCAACCTCTGGTGTGTTAAACAGGAATATTAAGAGTCAAGTAAAGCAAACATTAAAGCCATGAGAAGCCAGGTTAACACCCGAGGGTGACACCTAACGTTAATTATGAGAGGGACTCCGATGTGCCAGGTTGAACATCAGATAGTGTGGCAACTTCAGGATGGCTATTCTGAGCCAGATATGCTGTACAGAATTCAGGTTATGTTTTAATGATTGATCATAATTCAGTTATTGTATGGAGTGAGCAGCGAGTCGCATCTACAATAGCTAACAGACTATATGAATGGCAGTTTAGATGTCTAAAAAGTTCATAAAACAGAACCGTGAACTTGGTACAGCCTGAAAGTTTGGGAACTGCAGACCCCCCAGGAGGTCTCCGGCTGGAAGGTGTTGCCCTGGCCAGCTGGGGTGTCCCCCGAGGACGCCCCAAGCCAAGGGATGCTCTGCTGCCAGCCTGCCAACCCAAAGCTGCGAGTTTGTCAAGGTTCCAGGAACGAGGTGGAGCAGAGCGCTTCCCACAGCCAGCTTGCCTGAGGATGTCTTAAATAACCAGCAGCCACAACAGCCGAAGGGAAATCACTTCAGACAAGCAGAACTAATGAAAGAACTTATCGCTGGCAGCCAGCGACGGTCAGTCCAAGGTCTCTGAGGGGAACAAAACATCTCAGACTGTCCAATAGTAAAAAGGCGAGTGAGCTGGTTGTTTGTAAGGCACTGAAATTCTTGCATTACTAGAGATTTTTAACCATCATTTAATGCCATAGGTCTGCAAGAAGAAGAGGGAACTATATCTTCAGAAGAGTGTCACAAAAGCCTTTGGTTTTGGTACCGTGCATGTTGTTTACTGGTGACCATGGAGAAACAACTACCACTGGTTAAATGAAACCTCTCCAGACTCATAGGGTTACCTGAAACCACCAGGCAGGATCTCTGACACCAGTAACAGCACTTCTTATGCCTTTAATTCAAAGGCCAGGACATACTTTTTATGCAGCAGTCTCACAATGCCCTGTGAAACAGCTATTACCATATCCACTTACAAACAGATAGACAAAGATTATGTGAGAAGAAAACAGAAGCAGAATCAGAAACTTTTGAGCTGTGCCTGCTAGTACCCTGCAGAAGGTGATCAAAACTATGGAATTCAGTCAGTTTAGAAAGTTGCTATTCAAGTCCTTCCACATTAGCTGCTTCTAGAACCTCAAAACTATTCTTACATTATACGCTTAATTCTAAATATTCATTATTCTTTCTCTTTTGAAGAAAAATATTGACTATTAGACATAATAATAACCTGCTATATAAATAAGATACACAATGGGTACAACTGAAATTCTTAAATGGCTGAGGAAACCTTTTTGGCCCAGTTTCATTCACTGTTAGAACAAGCACAGACAATTACAAGATATATAGTCTTAGTATGGCAAGCATTTGTTTAAATACCAGTCTGTAAGCAAAAATGGGTATGTGTGGCATGGTAACCCACAGCTTCATATGTTATAATAAACTTGGAATAAACAGGATTGGCAGTCATTACTTTTTTTCTTTACTTTTCAAAAGTAAACACTCAATTTTACCTTTTTAAAAATATCTTTATAAAATGTGGTTGTTTCAGCCGATTAAAAAAAAATTATCCAAATATCATTAATGCTATGCCTTCAGCATAGTACTATTGAAAAAAACCCCATTTGTGTAATGGAAATTACTCTCTGTTTTACGATCACCTAATGAACTACACTATAACAAGTCCTGATTTTTGACAGTAAAGTGCTATTGGTGATGGTACCATCTCTATCCCTTTGCATCAAAACTTCCAGCACTTAAAAATAAGTCCTTTTGTGAATAGACTGACAAAACTCATTCAATCTAGAGGCACACAGCAAGACAGATGACTAAGGTCTTCCAGTACCTGAAGGGGCTACAAGAAAGCTGGGGAGGGACTGTTTACAAAGGCTTGGAGTGATAGAACCAGGGGCAATGGGTATAAACTGCAGAGGGGCAGATTTAGATGGGACACCGGACACTATTCTATGATTCAAAGAGACAGCTTTTAAATTGTGGTGAGCTCAATGCCACCCTGGTGGCGCTGAGAGCCAAGCCAGCTAGCAAGTCTGACAGACCTGCTGAAAGGAAGACATAATACAAGTCTGTGACGAGTACAGCTTGAAGAATTCCCAGTCAGAGCATTAATTTCCAATCACTTCAAGTTCATCTTGGATATTTACAGTCTTCTAAAGAGCCTCTTCCGAGCATGCTGCTAGCTTGAGTCATTAATCCTCCCATCTACTGTGACAACAGGGTCCTATTGCTGGCTTACATAGAAAGGAGCTGCAGTAGTCATTTGCTTTACTTTCAATAAGAAGAAAATAATGTAATTAAAAAACAACATTTTTCAGCTGTTTAGCCACTTAGCTACCTACAAAAGTACAGCCAGTGGCTCAGTGTGAAGTCCTTACTCACTTTGGTGAGGGTAAGGGAAACAGGCACTCCATACTGACATTTTATTCCAGATAAACATTTCTGCATCCAAAATGTATCCTGCTATGCAAAATTAACTTGGTGACTACATCCCAGAACCCATCATGAAACTGATGCTTTTCAGGCATCTCCAAGGTCTGAATGAACAAAAGATCTGATGGAAGAGGGTGTTGAACAGGCAGATGGCATTGCCTTACAGTACACCTCAAAAAACTGCAGAGAAAAGGCTGCTTTCTGGAGCAGCTACAGACCTGTGGTTATGGTATAACCCCAGCAGGGTATAATTTTAAATCTCTGCTTTGCTTCCGTTTGCTAATTTCCCCAGTGAGTGATCCTGACCATCTGACTCTCCTGGGAAGCATCTGCTCTGCTCTGTTCTATTGGAACTAAATAACAAAGATCAAATGGTCCACGCGCATTAATTAGAAAACAGCTACAAGTGGATGAATGCCTAGCAGGAATGCAATGGCTCTAATTTGGCCTAATTTTATTGATCACCTGAAATACAACTTAAATGGCAGGTTTTTATTAAGACATCCTTCAGAGGGCATCTACAGATGGCCTGACAACTTTGATTTCTGAGTTTATGCAGGGCACGGCATACCGGGATCTTGATCTTAACTGAAGATCCAAGACATTGTTGGGATACAGTAGTGATAAACCAGTGCAAGGCAGACAGCATTGAAGGTTTAGCCCTTCACAAGATCAAGACTATCAGATATTTCTCAAGAAATATTCTCTTTCCTTTGTAGGAGTTAATTTAACTTTAGGCTAAGATGGCAATGTTACTTCCAAGAGAAGTGGATTTTTTTTTTTTTTACTGTCTGTATATAGCAATAATAATAAAAATCGGTACAGGGGATCTGGTTTAGTAGTGGACAGATATGGCTGGACTGATGATCTCAAAAGTCTTTTCCAACCAAAAAATTCTATGATTTTAAATTAAAGGCCATACGATGTAGTGAATACACACTCAAATATCCAACTCATGAGCTCTGTGAACCATCAGCAACTCTTAAGATCATTTTAGGTCCTGTAGGAAGAATATAAGTTGATCTGGGAAGAGAGATGTCTCAGATTTAAAATCTATTTGTCATTTTTAAATAAAGCAACAGCTTTTGTCAAAGGTGTTTAATGCTAACTTGATTCATAGAGCAAAACGTTAAACTAGTGTTTTACAAAATCCAGTAAAATTGGAGCACACCTATGACATGGAATACATGTTTTCCTGTTTCTTTCCCAAATCAGCTCTGCTACCGGATCCCAGGACAGAGGCTGATTCTTTTCAGATCTAGAATAGGCACTGATTACTTTTCTATGTATCTTGCTGGACCCCACCTACACCCACCATCTAGTTCTCGCACACATCACGCTGCAAAATCTTTTGACCATATGGAAAAGTACCATACGACAAGAAAAGGTTAAAGAAAACAAGCATTTGGTGAAATGGCAAGTGGAAACATTTCTATTGTCTTTTTGAATACATTGAATTGCTGTCTTTTGGCACATTCTACAAAGCCTATTGTAGTACTATTATATCTTGTAGTACATCTTGGTATTTTGATTTCCATTCTCAGTAAGTTATGGTTGGTTTTCCTTGCTACATTTGTTCTTTCCATCTCCTCTTAGTTTACCTTTCCCTAAATCCCTTAGTTTACCTCACCCTTTCACTTGTTATCCTCTTTCATTTTCTTGTTCCAAAATTTCAGGGCAACTAATTTCTCTCCTACCATGTAATAATTGATCTCCATTGCATTCTTTCTCCCAGTTACTCTGCTCCTCCTTCTGTATCTTTGTTCTTCTACAAAACTCTTCAGTTTTCTGGTATAATTGTCAATTGTCCTGGGCATGCTTAGCTTTTCCTTCTCTAGGCTAGGCAGGTACATCACAAAAGCTTCCGATGGGAAACCAGAAAGTGCAAATTTTCTCACTGACTATCTGGGACGTTCCAAGAGTGAGCAGCATTCTCTTTGCCATGTTACTCACTGTTTTCCTACTTAAGGAATAGGTAAAGAATACTGCTTTTTTGAAAACTCCTCTTAGGACTAATTTATCTATTTTTGACCCATTGTACGCAAGCAAATTGACAACAGAGAAGTAGCACATGTTAAGATGCCTTATCCTTAGTTACACAGTGAAGGATGTCTCATCCTCCATTCCACAGGGGATGTCATTTAGTGGCCAATGTATACAGAAAGCCATCAATTTATTTTAGACCAAAGCCCCCATACAGCTGATCAGGAATAAATCACTCGAGGTGCATACATCATTCAACAGCATCAACACCAGTGGCAAAAGAACTATTTGCATGTCAAATTCACAAATTTGAAAAATTGAAAAATGTGAACAGATGACAACTGAACATCTTGATTCACACTGCATTTCTCCTGCTTGTCAGTTCCTGGCAGTTATGAATAGTAACTTGAAGAAGTGCTAAAAATAACACAGATTCAGGCCCTGGCTCAAAATTCTTTTTTCCCTTCCCATTTTGCCTTGATCCTCTGCTTGATACTGCTAATAACGAAGTTAGTATGATTCATAAAAACACTTCTAGCATTTTAAAATACAATAAGAAACACATACGACCTATTAAAAGGAAACATCTAGAATTCATCCTTACACATAATAGGTAAGTTTAAATTATATATAGCTATAAATAGAACATGGATGTAATTGCACAAAGAATCATTGCATTTCAGGTAGTTTTTGCCAAATATACAACATGAGCAGCCTGGTCCAGTGGGAGGTGTCCCTGTCCATGGCAGGGAGGTTGGAATTGGATGATCTCTAAGGTCCATTCCAACCCAAACCATTCTGTGATTCTATGTTGTACCCTTATAAAGAAGAAATTAGAAACTGGTTACATACCTGTAAGTTGAAAATAGCATTCAGTCCTGCTAACATTCTTTTAATGTCACACTGAGCGTGGTAAACAGTAAGCAAACCAGATAAAAATCCAATTTCAGACGGACTTGAGGAATTGACCCTCTTCCACCTTGCAGAGCTTGTTAGCACAGTTGTATTTCAGCACTGAAAGGCTCTGTACTCAGAATATGATTTCACTATCCAAAATTATCAGGCTGTCTGGTTTTCTGAGCAGACTCATTACTGCTGCCACTCAAGCCAGCAGACAGATGAGCCCTGCTGGGTGCCCACAGAGTCGATGGGGAACTTCAGTGGGTGCTTCATTCTGGACACAAAAACTTTACCTACGCAACACGTGCACAGACACTGGTTTTGTGTGTTCAAGCACACACAAATCAGCCAATCATTTGAAAAAGTTCCATCCTATTTGCAGCTTAAATGTTAAAAAAACCCACCAAGTAAGACCATCAGTATCGCCAGAAGCATATTATTCTAAAAATGAGGTAGCTTAGTTCTAGCACTGATTATGAGATTTAATTTGAACAGAAAAATACTATATGAACACAAACTCAAAAAAATCTTAACTGGGTTCACCCCAGTAACACCTCAATATACAGCCAAAGTATCTTAGGATCTTAAAAAAAATAATTGCCATGGGAGGAGAGAAATCTGCAGTGTGCCTGAAACACAGAGCAGTTCCTTGGGGAAGCAGTAAAACAACATTTTGGCATATGAGCAGGTGGAAAACCAGGTACAGATGCAAATATCGAGGCAAGATACACTGTGAGCCTGGCTCATTTTCTCTAGTGTCATCAAGAGAGCTTAAGAGAGTATGAAATTACAGAATGCCTAGTGGCAAGTGCTCCACGGTGACTCAGCACATGCTCCTCTTTTGTGAGGCCTCATCTGGAGTCCTGTGTCCAGTTCTGGAATCCTCAACATAAGAAGGAGATGGAGCTGTTGGAAGAGGGACAGAGGGGGCTACAAGGATGATCCGAGGGCTGGAGCACCTCTGCTATGAGGGCAGGCTGAGAGAGTCGGGGTTGTTCAGCCTGGAGAAGAGAAGGCTCCGAGGAGACCTTATAGTGACCTTCCAGCACGTGAAGGGGCTACAAGAAAGCTGTGGAGGAATTGTTCACAAAGGCTTGGAGTGGTAGGACTAGGGGCAATGGGTATAAACTGGAGAGGGGCAGATTTAGACTAGACGTAAGGAGGAATTCCTTCACGATGAGAGTGGGGAGGCCCTGGGACAGGTTACCCAGGGAAGTTGTGGCTGCCCCATCCCTGGAGGGGTTCAAGGCCAGGTTGGATGGGGCTTGGAGCCCCTGATCCAGTGGGAGATGTCCCTGCCCATGGCAGGGGTGGGACTGGATGGGCTTTAAAGGTCCCTTCAAACCCAAATTATTCTATGATTCTGTGATTCCATGACATGGCACAGCCCATGAGGGTCTGCTGAAAGCAGTGCAGCAGGCATCGCACCATTTAGAAAATCATCCCTCTCTACTTATTGTCATGCTCCAGGACAGCCACACCAAGGAAGCTCTAGAACTACCAGCTGTGAAATAAAATTCCCACTGAAGTAAGCCCTACTAATTATGAGAATTTTTTATATGGCTCTAGAGTCTTGACGTTCTGCCGTACAACAGATGGAACACAAACATGTTGGGAAAAATTAAATCAGACAAAATAACTGTGTGTTCGAAAAGCACCACCACTGAAGCAAAAAATCATTGATAGGAAGAGCAATTAATAAATGGGAAGGTCCTTTTCCAGAAGCGAATTATTAAAGTCTGCCTGAAGGAATCCTGAACTAATCTGATTGTTGAAGTGAATAAACACAAGGCAGATTAACATCGTCACCTAAACACATTAATTTTGACGGCTGATTATAATTTGGAATAGGAAAAGGAGTTGTCTTAAGGAGCTTTGCTAGTTGCACACTGTCAGCTTCTGGGTGCAATTAGCATACTATTAGTATTTCTATGTGTAAAATCCTTGTCAAAACACACTTTTTGTTCCTGAAAGAAGCTCAGACCTAAATACAACATCACTGCTGGTTCAAATGAAATATCTTCTGGCAGTATAATATTTTCCAAAGTATCACATTTAATATAGGGCGTTAGGACTATATACTGCTCTGCACATAACACTGGGGATAGTGATTTTATTTACAACTATCTGTAGCTCACGCATTCTAAACAGCAAAGAGAAAATGACCTGTAATTTTGAAGCTATTGAGTATTCAAGTCCTACCCAGTCAATCCAAAGCAGAGGAATATTTACAAATTGCTATAAGTGCTGTTAAGGTGAGGATTTCAGAAATAACATAAGAGAAATAATAATTAAACAGTATCAACTAAGTGGGCTTTAGGAGAAGACCATATTGTTTCTATTTATAATGAAGAGGCCATTAATACAGTAACCAGTACGTTGACTTTTCAGTGAAAATGCTAACACAACCTGCTGAAATTGTATTCTTTCTTAAATCTTCCTTAACCATAGCTGCCACTGAAACTACCTTTTCCTCTTTCATTTTCAGATGTTTCACTTGGAAAACTGTTGGGAACAAAATACTGATCTAACAACATCTCCCTTTCCCACCATAAACTGCTAGGAATTCTCTTCTCCTCTCGCTCAAAGACACTCCCCACCCCTCCCTCAATTTTGGAAGCACAGTTCAACCGTAACGTGTCCAAAGCTTTATCATTCACGCTACTGACAACCTTATTGGGGACCAAAGAAGTTGCTGCAAACTGAGGCAAATAAGTCATCGAGCTTCTGAGCCTTAAGCATGTTTAAGACCTGACCCACCCACTGGATTTAGCAGGAGCTTTACCTGAAACACGCAAGATGAAGCCCATGACTTTCAAGGACAAGCAAATCGATGAGGTGAATATATGATAATTAGCTCAACCTAGGCACAACAATGGCTGCAGGAACTCAAAAAGCAACAGCTGTAAATACTCATTTTATAGCCTCAAAATACACAATGAACTAAAAAGCAAGAGATTAATTTACCATGAACTGTACAACCACGAAAAGACTTTTACTGCAAACTGTAAAAGCTACTATGAAAGCTGCAGTGACTTTATAGCTGTTATAAAATTTGATTTCATGCATATTGTTTCTCCAGCATCATTGAGAGAATATAATGTAAAATTCATTCTGTTTTTTTTGTTTAATTATGGTAACAATAATTTATACTAACAGCATACAGACAAAAAGACTGGTATCAAGAGACTTCAATTTGAATTTATTTCTTTACTTACCCTGTTATTCCTGCTACTTTAAGCTACAGGTTTATGTTGTATTTGTTACAAAAGCATGCAAGATACCATAGATTTAGAAAGAGAACTGATGGAAATTGATTGGCTACTTTAATTCAAATATCCCAAAGAAGAGCAGCCAAGAGATATCCTTACTAGAAGGAAAAAAAATCTTGGGGTTCTTTAGGATTTTGGATTTGAGACGCTTCTGCTTCAGACCTGCAAGTAAAGCACACGAGGAATGGAACTAGCCTGTAGAGAAGTGTAAATGTACACTTGTGATTCTCGACGTTAATTAAGGTGTGGTATGAAGAAGCAGTTTTGTTCCTATCACAGAGAGGTGGGAGCGCAGCCTGGCAGCACATACCAGCACACGCCGAGGATTGGGACCAGCAAGTGATGTCTGAACACGACACACGGTTCAATAATTCTCAGGCACCTTTACCAGATCCTTATCCTGATTTTCTGCTAATTAACATTATCAGTGAAAGTACAAGATCGGGTTTTGTAAACTCGTTTGTCTGTTTTTCCGTTTTTTAATTAACTTTTCTCTTAGAAAAGCCATCAAGCCTGCTGGCTTCAGCTGTGGAAGATCACTTCACTTTTCCAGAGAATTATTAATACATTCCAATAAATAAATAATACTTATGATAACTTACATTTTCCCTTAATATTTGGACAGAAAAGTTAAATGATTTTCATTAAAAGAAATTAGAACAAAACATATGGCTCTTTAAGCCCTGAATTAATAGTTGTATTATTAGAAGAAAAAAAAACCCCTAACAATACTAATTAGCAAATCTAATCATATACAACCACTATGGGTGAAACAAGGGATGATTAATCTTTACAATACTGTATCTGCAAATTTTGATTTTTAGATCATAATTTTTTTGTGCCTTAAAATGCAATTGCTGAATGAGGGGATCAAAACAAAACAATTTGTTCTGCTCTCTAGAGGACTGGGTACCCGAGGTGTTTAGCACTGATAGCTCCAATACCTCCTGTTTATACTTTATGGCACCTCCAAAGCAAACAAGCTTAACGACACATTGGTCCACAAGGTTAACAGGCATAGTGGTCTCTGCTAGTCACGAAACGTGAAAAAATTAACATATCCTTTTATTATCTACACCAAATTAAAATCTGCAGAGCGGATCCTTTATACCTATTTTTGCTAATCAACAACAAATCACACAAATGAAACAATCCCAACTGGTTTACTCATCTTTGATCAAACGTTTAAAAACACCTTCTGGAAAAAGAGAACGCATCAAGTATTTTTGGCACCTTGGAGAATGCAACCGACAAAAAAAAAAAGGATGAACTGCACTAGCCAACCAACAAATTAAACAGCATCTACAGTGCTTCAATTCACCACGTATTTCTGAAAAAGGATCATCATAAATGGAGATATAATGTAACAGAGTGGTAGAAAAACCAGGTCTTTGGAGACTTGAATCTTACGTTGCACTCTGCCAAGTCTTTCCTAGACACTCAACTCTCTCATGCTGTAGTTCTTTCTCTGCACATCAATACTACTTCTCTTCAACATTCTGAAATCCACAGAGAAAAGCATTACACACAAATCCACCACAATGATGCGGTGCGCATGGTGAGATGTGGCACACGAATCCACGTAGGGCCTGTGCCCAGGAATGAACATCAGGGCAGCACATCTTGTCTCACAGTGTTATTTCCACCCTTACTGCTTTGTCTCTCACGTGGCTTTCCTCATGGCACAATTTTTTTTTGAAAGGGAAATATGTTTCCTTTTGAAAGGAGATACATTTCTCATGAAGGAAACCACAATGTCAAACTTTTCCTGAAGAGACAGGAACATAGCTCCACATGCTCAACCATCACGTTATAGAAAGACGTTTCTGAACCTCGCTGCACCCCTGCTCTGAGAGACGCTGAATTACCGCTGGGGCAGCGGAAAGGGGCACCACGTCTTTAAAGGAAACAGATTTGCTTCAGAAAGGGGCAAGTTGAAGCAACATCTGTAAAGACTGATAACGGAGTGACTTCCTGAAATTCTTCTGGAATTGCTACTGTGAAAAGCAGGAAGCACAGGCGAGAGAGAGGAAGAAAGTTACAGATGAGAAAAGAAAGCTCTCTCCCCCCTAAAACTGTCTGGAATCATAGAATAGTTTGAGTGGAAAGGGACTTCAAAGCCCATCCAGTTCCAACCCCCCTGCCACAGGCTGGGACACCTCCCACTGGTTCAGGCTGCTCAAAGTCCCATCCAACCTGGCCTTGAACACCTGCAGGGATGGGGCAGCCACAGCTTCCCTGGACAACCTGTGCCAGGGCCTCACCACCCTCATGGTGAAGAAATTCCTCTTACGTCCAGCCTAAATCTGCCCCTCTCCAGTTTATGCCCCTTGTCTTCTCACCACAAGCCTTTGTGTACAGCCCCTCCCCAGCTTTCTTGTAGCCCCTTCAGGTACTAGAAGGTCACACTAAGGTCTCCTTAGAGCTTTCTTGAATTGTATTTCGTAGGAAATACAATTCTATTAATAACCATTGTATCACAAACCAGAATTTATTCCACGAGTTTAAAAGCGATGCCAGACAGACTCAGATTTCCTAATAAAAACCTCCAACCAGGTGATTTGGCTTTTGGTCTCCGGTATTTTACAAAATTTGCAACTCAAATCTGAATAGCCACTCAGAATTATTTCACAATGCATCCCCTAAATTAATTACAAGTCCAGGTCAGTCCTTTTGTCACAGTACCATGATGAAGGCAAAGCACAGCTTGTTCTATCTTCCTTGCTCCCTTATATATCTCTGAGCAGAGTGCATTGAAGTTACTGACTCCATTGAAACAAAGCAATTAGTTTTCAATAGCAAAACTATAGAGGTGCACCAGAACATCCTTGAAATAAAACAATCACCCACTTTGTTCCAGAATAAAACATATTTGGCTTACTTTTATTTCCTTTCTTTATATGGATAATGAATAGAATTCTCTATTGAATAAATCCCTGTCCAGAAAATCTAATTCAGCTGTCTGTTTCCTGAAGATGGTTGATAGCTTAGTTTTCCTTAATGGTCTTGAGCTGTATTGACTACCACATTTTAACAGAAAAATGCTGCAATAAATAACAATAGGAACAATAAAAACATGTTAGATATTTCTCTGCATTTCTAAATGAAGGAAATTGATTAAATATACTTAATCAGGTAAAGAGAGATTTATTTATTTATTCCCAATTTAAACCCTGTGCGTTCTATAACCTCTCTGGAGGATTTAACTATAACATTTTGAAAGAACAATACATCGAACCAAAGCTGGGAAAGTCAGCTGAAACAAAGATACATCTTCCTTCCCCCAAAAGAAAACTGAGGTTTTCTCCCAACACCATAATGTTCTCTCACAATAAATCATTACACACACTCAGGGAAGTACATTTCTGATGAGAAGCCTCACATGGCTTTCTTCACAGAAAGGGTCACTGGGCACTGGCAGAGACTGCGCAGGGAGGGGGTTGAGTCCCCTTCCCTGGAGGGGTTTAAGGGACAGGTGGACAAGGTGCTGAGGGACATGGGTTAGTGTTTGATGGGAATGGTTGGACTCGATGATCCGGTGGGTCTCTTCCAACCTGGTTATTCTATGATTCTATGGATTACAGCACAAGATTGAAGAGCCCAGCGCTGGGCTTTCTCAAGACCATTTCTTTATCATACTCCTGTACAGAACTAGGTCCTGGGATTCTACACCTAAGCCTGTTCCACCATCAAGATCCTTTAAGTAGATCAAAATTCCTATATCAAACTGTACCCAGGAACAAAGTAGCAGCCACTACTGCCTATTAAGCAGAGACATGCTAATAGCAAGCAAAATAATTAGTAACTCTCATGCAAATTCTGAAGTGGCTTTTCTATTCAGCCATTTTCTTTGGCAACCATGAAAACTGCTTTTGTTTGCACTAGTATTTGGGAAAGAGGTTTTATTTATGCAAATAGATGCATTTCTTAAAAAAAAAAACCACCAAACCAAAATTGCATGTAAATGAGTGTATTTGTGCATCAATTAGTGAATTTGAGTCATTCTTTGCTGCAAACACACATCCATTTCAGACGGCCCTAAATGATGAGTGAGAGGGAAAGAGAAAACATAAATGAGTCAATTTTCCTGAGCAGTTTGACAGATATGCAAAATGCCTATTGTAGAGGAGACAGGGGAGCTATACAGATGTATAAAGACAGCAGTACAAAGCAGTGTCATCAACGGAATGGTAATTCTTGGTCAACCTTTTAAGTCTTCTGAGATACAAAAGAACAAATGGTATTCCAGAAAATCAAAGTTCATTCTGTTTACATTCTTCAGGCACGCTAAAAATATTTCCTTGGAAAGGGTAACAAAGATGTAACTACACAAATCTTCATAAAGCGATAGTCAATGGATAAAAGATGGCTCGCAAGAGCAATCTGAGCTGAGTGGATTCCTCTTCTGTCAATTACAAGATACAAAAGGCCAATAAACTGAAGGGTAACAACAAGCCTAAAAATAAATCCCAATAATTTCATTTTTAACTTCCTCCTGAAGAGTGGCAGAACGCTCCCTACGTTGGCCCGAAGGAGTATAGAAGATTACAGACCATCTCTAAGGGGAGACAAGGGGAAGTTGGTCCTGCAGTTTGCTACTTCTGTTTTCTGAGTTAAAAAGCAAGTTCAGGTAGAGCCTCACAAGCCTCATGCTGCCATCTGGCCAACTGTTCTGGTTATCACAGGCCTCCCAGCCGCCTTTACTTCAAAATTACGTATCCTATAACTGAGGCAGCCAGCCAGGCTGAGGCCAGGAACTACTAAAATGCAGCTAAAATGGTTTGCATACCTGCATCTATCAAAGATTATATATTAGATGCAACATAAAAGTTAGAGGAACTGTCAGACTGGAGTACACCATGGCCATGCTCGAGTGTGGCTCAAAAGCAGGTTGCCATCAGTATCACTACGGTACGGCTACCAAGTCACATCATATAGGATCATTCCATTCAAACATTCTTTTCCATGGGTTAATTGCCTAAAAAAAGGCTTTGTACATGTACACTGTATGTACAGAAGTACTAAATGCAGTCACTGATAAGAGTGAGTCGCCCCACGGTTAAACTGCATGGCTTGTAACAGGTAGAAACTGCAGCTGTCGGTGTGCAAGTTACTCCAAAACACTGAATTATGTATTGAATCCACAAATTAACTAACTTTTTTTTTTGCTTCATTTACATTACTCCTGCATATTGACAAGTCTTAAAAAAAACCCTAACAACACATCTTCTGGAAGTCAAACACAGCAAGTTCTCTATTCCATTATGTTACTACATCACTTAGTTCAGTGCAATTAAAATTCAGATATCTTCTTCCATTTGAACGATTCCAGCAGAGGTGTTTGTCTTTGCCAATGAACTTCTTATACGAGCTCAATCACCAAAAAAATGGTTGTAATTCTCTTCACAAAGGAAGTGATGATGTCTTATGGATTGTATCATCTCTAGCATTACTATTAGTGTGATTTTGGGAGAGTATTGCTTCAGAAGGAAGGATGAAAACATACTTCATTAATTTCCTACCTACAGAGGGACATTAGATTAGACATGTGGAATCACTTACTTATTGAAATAGAACATTATTAATTTTACAGTGGCTTGCTTTTATACATTGCAATTAGACCAAAGTAGCTGATTTATATTTCAGTAAATATTCAGGTACTCCATTATTTCATCTGCTCTCTGGGGAGGTTTTTCCTAGGAAAAAAACTCCCACATTTCTTCGGGCAGTAATGCAAAACACACAGTGGGTATATGAAAAAAATAATTCAAAATTGTTCAGCCAATAATATTCTCAACTGATCTTAATAGTGATGTTTGTGCAGCATATATGATTAAAAGCGTTTTCAGTATCACCTTCATTAGTCTCAGAAGTTGAGTATTCAAAGAGCAGAGGAAATAAGGTATTGCTACTCAATATATATCGTGCAATTATATAATGAAGACATCCAATCATAATTACGTGCCACAAGAATAATAATTCCATGTCAGAAGAGTTCTATCTAGCTAGACAAAATAAAAAAAACATGCCTTGAATGAACAGTTTGCCCCTAGGCCTAAAGGGAGGATTTTAGAGAGACTCTAAACACTACTGAAACCCAAGGAGAAAGAAGGCTGGGGGAGGTGGATCTTGCCTCCGGGAGAATATAAAAACACCATTCTCACTGACATATTTCCCAGGCACTCACAGAGAAGCACAAATAGAGGACAGTGAGAGACTGAGCTGCGGGGTTGCTCACAGCTCTTGAATTTCCATCTTTTTCTCAGTAAGTAGCAGAACAAACAGCATTGCATTTAGGTTCCCAACAAGGTGGCTCTGGGGACAAAAAAAGGCTTAACTCTTCCTCAAGAAGTAAACATTCTAGAAAGTGAACTAGGTATAGCACCTAAATGTCTCCTCTCTGTAGATAGAGGCAGCGTGTCTGGGTTCTGGCTTGGTTGTATGTGGGACCACAAGATGAGTCAATGTAGACATCACCCTATGCTACCTTTGCATCATCTAGGAACTAGTTCTCACACCAGCACCAGTGCAGGGATAAATCTCATACGTGGAGGGGAGGGCAGCTTCCCAAATGATATCGTCTCATTTTGGGTTCTGTAGAGCAAAATAAATCTTCAAACCTTTTCTCAAGATCCTAAATAGCACAATTTCCTAGGGTGCCTGCTTCTCATGACATAGACAATGATTTTTTTTTCTTACAGAGGACTGATGTGACTGGTAAAAAAGTGACTCTTCTCCCAAAAGATGCTGTCTTGTGACACTGAGGTCACTTGCCACTTTGGTCCATCACCAGAGCCAAAGAATAATATTGCTTAAAGAAAGCTCACTGCTGGGCACTTGAGAATTATACTTCTGTGCATTCCTTGCTGAAGTTACACTTTGTGCTATTTTGAGACTCACACATGTAACATCAATTCCAAATGGCAGTTGTGTGCCACTTCCAAAAGCCACCGCATTGTCCTTACTTGCTGCTTATTTGCTGAGCTGCCTACCCAGACAGAAATGGAGTGACTAGAAACTTCTTTTGTTAGTACTTTTAAATCAGACTGTATTCATTTTATAGTGTTTAATAGGAAATTACGCCCTTTCTAAAGAAGGGGCATGTGAGCACTGCATCCGTATTAAACTACAGAGGACTTCGAGGGTTGTGGCTGCCTTTGTGAGTGGAGTCATGGCCTTTTGCATCCTCCTGGCCCACTCTGGATTCCTGGACTCCTGTACTGCTTGCACTCCCTTGTATCTAGCTCTTAGTAAGGAAGAAGAGAAGCCAGGCATCAAATACTCTAATACTCTATCCCTTTGCTCATCTTCCGTAGGCTGGGCACATTCACCCCCATGAAGAAAATAGCTATTTTCTGTTTCTGTCTCTTCCAGCCACAACTTCAGCTTTCCCAGTGGGGATTTCTTCATCCAAGATACAATGTCTGGATCTCCTCCTCCAGTGTAACTCCTTTCCTATGATAGCAAGCATCTCTACGTGGAGCTGAACTCAAAGAGGAACGGATCTCGCTAGAAGAAGCACAAGGGAAGTGGACAAACATTAAAGAAATGCAGAACTGTGCTAAGTATTCAGCAGGAATACGGAGCCCTGCTGTATTATCTGCTCAGAACATCATACAAAATTTCAGATACTGCCAGAGTTGCCCTTCTATTTCCTCACCTCGGCTGCGCTGGGACAACTGCATGGCTACAAGGCAGAGTCCATCCAGCATTACACTCAAAGTATTTTCATGAAATATGAAGATCAGTCTATCAGTAACGAAAAAAAAAAATCAAGTCCACACTCTTCCAATATATAAGTCATAATAAATAAAACCACTAAAATCTCACTTGCCAGGCAAATATATTCTGTTAGAAAACAATTATTTCTCTTAATCTGATAAAAGCGTGCACTGAGATCATTAACACAGAAGGTAGGCAGATTTTTATTTTACTTATCAAAAACCACCATAGTTCTAAATTACTTATATAAATAGATTTAGTTATGCTCAATTAACACAGCCAAATGTAATTCATTCAAATCAATACGTTTAATTTGTCAACTCAAATAACAATGAAACTGATCTGATACAATTCAAAGGAATTCCATTTCAACTTAGAGATGCAGAAAGGCACGTAACTGTTTCTTCAGAGCATCCACCATGACCTCGAAGGAGAATGGACTGATATATACAACCAACCAAGGATCTACTGGTCTTCCTCACACCCTACACATTGTACATCCTACACATTACACTATGCGAAGCATATGAAGACATCTTAAATGGAATAGAAAATAAAAACAGAGTACGAAATTAAGCAAATGAAAAATAAAATCCACCACAACTTCACCACTCGCAAAGCTCAGAGATTAGACTGTGTACGTTAAGCAGAAAATAGTTTCACCAAGAATATGTGAGGAGTGTGAACACCATGAAAACATTCAGAACAGCTCAGTGGTTAAGTTATCCTCCAACCTGCAAAGGATGGCTGCTTCAAACCAGCAATCTCTAAATATTTAGGAACCCCAGCCTCAAAAGCTGGCCATTTAAACCAAAATACCTCACATCCTAACTCATACATAGAAGCACATCAGATACCTTTAATATCCCATACAACTTCTGTCCATGGAAGATTCTCAGAGGAAGAATGGGGCTCATTTCAAGATTGAAGCAGTTAATACATCACCATGAAAGGAGTTTATACATAAAGTTAATCTTATTTTATTTCTAATGCCTTCTGAGCATGTCATACTGACTGAAACCGTCACTAGCTTTATGCAATATCTAGACAGTGTTCCATCACAATGAGGAGTTTCATCTCTTCTGCTGCAATGGAAGAAAAACTGCACATTCAGACACACAGGAATTTTCTTTATAATAATTCCCACACATGACAGAAGTAGGAATGGCTAAAATTCGTGAATTAATCATAAAATGAATAAACATAATTTAAAGCAGTAATAATAGTACACAAAAATTAATGTATCAACTAATTTTGACAGGTACTGCCAGCCAACTTGATCTTTCTGGACTTTCCTATGGAAACACCTGTCATTATCATAAGCCCCTGCCTTTAAACCAGTCCAAATACTGGTCAAAATGGTCTACAGACAAACTTGAACACAGCTCTCTTATTCTGGGGTATAATCATCCCAAATACTCAATCCCTTTTTCCTCCTTGTTATGCAGTTATGGCCCCATCCTTATAATTAAAATATTATTCACTTAAAGGAGCAGAGCATGCAATTTCTTAAGAAGCTGGCAGTAAAACAAGCAGAATTTATCCTTCCTTGAAAATCACAGTGTGATAGTGACTTTTGCTGAAAAGACGCCATTAAGAATTTAATAATCATCAGATTTTATAAATTCATGCAGAGATAAAATCTCTTCAGTTTCTATCCACTATAACACCCTTCGTGGTTTTTTATACTGTGCTTTGCCATTCAAACCCCATGTACTGCAAAGGGCTGAAAGGGCAGGGGGGAAGTTATTAGCTTAGCTCCCTGCAGCTAAACAGCCTCTTAGAAGTACCCCTAAATTTCATACGACACTAACTGTTGCCATGAGCGCAGCATGAATAAGTTATGTCAGATAAATAAAATTAATTAACCTTGGCCTTGGGATTCTGAACTCTCCATGCGTAGCATTTGGAAAAACCGTTACCCATAAGCTCTCTCTAAAGCATTTTTATATCCTTTCAGAGCCTGTAGCTATGCTAACCTACAGGTTCCTTCAGCCCAAGATTGCCATAGCACCTCTATACAAAAATAGACTTCTGCTGGAAAAAAAAAAAAAGGTATTATTTTTTTACTGCAAAGGAAGCACAGAAAGCAGCAGTGTCCACAGGCAGTCTCGAGGGTGATAAACGTGCTATTTCAGTATTGTACTGCATGTACGGTACAAACGACAAGCTCAGTACTCCCACACAGATTTCTGTCTAATACATTGATTTCAAAAAGATTTCTCGACTCACTAGGAGCTCTTCTCTCTTATTATGAAATTTCAGGAGTCATCTAACCGTTACTGGTTAAACACAGATTTTGCGCTTGCTGTCCATACATATGAACATTCCTATACTTATCCACAAAAATGCATGCACATCAACACAGACTATCTGGAAGCTGTAAAATTCCACCTGTTTTGCAGGGAATTTCCATTCCTGCCGCGTAAATGAACTCAAGTGCCTGTGAGGAGGATCCATCATCTTTCCTTCTGCAGGATTTATTGATTCCTGGGGAACTCCTACACCTCTATCCCGCCAGGTCACTGGAGATGATTGAGGAAAAGGGGGAAAACAGAACCTTTCAGCTTCTTACATCCTTTCTGGAGAGCAGAGCATGTTGTCAAGCCAGCTGTACGCAGGGCTCTGGCTATTCTGCAATCTCCCTTTTCCTCTCCTGCAAAATCTGCTTAAGTCTGCAGAGAGCTTGCAATAACTTGCAGATAAGTAAGGTCCCACCTTTAAGACTGCACTTTATGTGTCTACAGCTTGTTTGACAGCAGCTTAAGCACGTAAGGCATAATCATATTCTTAGGATCTGTAACATCTTCATTGGGGCAATTTCTTTTTTGTGAGGTATTCATATTAGCAGTGCTCCCCTGTCCTCAACTGTTCTTTACCTTAAGTATGGGAGGAAATACAACCATTCAAAAGCACATAGAACCATAGAATCATAGAATAACCAGGTTGGAAGAGATCCACCAGATCATTGAGTCCAACCATTCCCATCAAACACTAAACACATCACATATATGTGCTATTAGAAATGTCATTAAGCTGCTACACACATTGCTATTTCCCTCGAACAGACATTACAATACATATTCTTCCTCCATACGTGCATTATTTCTTGAGTCAAAACAGAAATAGGTTACTCTTCCAATAATTCCTTGCTGTCAGTAAATCTATTTGCACATCTTGGAGTGGGAGTGGAATGGGGGAGGAACATGATGCTGTGCCATTTGAGGAGAGAGCTACACTGATGTGCGGCAGAGGGAGGAGAAGGTGGGAAAGAAGCCAAGCAACAAAAACCTTACATGACTGCCAGAACCAGTGCATTAAATGCTTCCCTGTGTTTGCTCAAGAATTCACTACACTTACTAGAATTTTAGGTTATCCAAGTTTGCTTCTGTCCGAGACAATCCTGAGAATGGATATAAAAATGTCAGTGACAACGAGGCCAGGAGTTTGGTCCTAATCTTCCCAACACAAACGATCTCTGGAGGGAGCCTGAAGTGATTTGGCTGCTGCACCAGACCCAGGACCTCAAGCAGCAGCTGTCGGTGTCTTGATACTACTCTGATCCGAGCAAACACTGTTGGCAAAACAGTATTTGCTGAAATACAGGCACGGAGAACGTATAGTAATTCAAATGACCAGAGAAGCTTCTCTTCCACTAACTAACAGGCTACTTGTGTGGTAGCTTGGTGAGGGTGCATCACATTCCTCCAGTGTGCTGAACTTCAGGGCTACAAATTATAACAGGCCTTGCTTTTAACCTTGGAGATCTTGGAAACAGTAATATCAGCTCTATTAGGAAAAAAAAAATTATGTTTGAAGTTTAAGTAAACTCAGAATCATTTAATGCTTGGGAATAAAACTTTCAAATACACAGATTAAATGGAAGACGACAACGGAACCTCAAACTTAGGCTTAATGGCTTGAAGAAAGAGATGATGCATTCATCTGAAATTGTGCATCAGAGCCTTTCACTCTAACCCTGTTGAGCTGTGAAGCATACCTGGATATAATGCTAAAATGGTCTCACTTATCCGATTCATAGGAGTTAAAACTGTGAGACTGAGTGTGCCAATAAGCCCTGGTTCTCTTTATCAGACTGTACCCATTTTTCTCTCTAAAGCTCTCCTGAATGCCCTTTGCCACCTAGGCAGGGGCTTAGCTGTGTTCAAGGTTTGCTCTGATCTGATGCAGCTGTGTGACCTTCCATCAGACTTCGGTGAAAACAGCTAAATCGTAAAAATTCACTTAAAATATCACCAGCTCTTCCTCTGCTCTACATCAAAACCACACAAATGGTGCAAGATTTTGGAGCCAAAGAATTACTTCCTTTATCGTCACAATCTCCTGGCAAACATGAGCCAGATTCTGGTCTTACAAGAAAATCTTAAGCTCTGTACAGAGTTGTGTGAAATGTGATGAAAATCTTGTCCTCCTCTGCTTTCATCCCACACCTGGATCCATCCTCATTTTTTTCTCCTCTTTTTCCCTCCAAATATTTTCTCAAAAAGATAAGAAAATAAGAAAAGCTTTAGAGGACAACTTGTTACAGCATCTTCACATCTCATCTTCTCACATACGTTTTCTACCATAACAGTTCTCCCCTTTAACGACAACCAATGTAAAACACTTTCTAAAGGCCATTAAAGTGGTTTCCATTATTTCGAACCGCTTGCTGCGGTTTTTCATTTTTCCCTAGTAGTTTCAATTGATAATCAAAAATGGATCGAATCAAGATATTGGTTTTGTCACAAACCCAAAAGAATTGTCATATTTAATTGCCTGTAAAATGCCAGCACCAGCTGTTTCAGTTGTGAATCAGAATTTGATCATCCATCTTATTACACCAAAAAATCTGAATTCAGATGCTTTTATAGAAAACACAGATAAACTTGGAGTGAATTACCCCTGCGGAAGGGATGCCTTTTGAAGAGATGTAATGCAGGAAGCATTTCCTGAGCAGGACAACACAGTTCAAGCATGAAGGCAGGATCATTTTTCCAAGCTTTTACCAAAACATCCTGGATCAACATAGATAGAGAAAAAAACTTCTATCAGGAAGGCCTGATGAAGGTCACAGCCCCTTGGCTTTTGTATTAATGTCCATAACCAATACTTACCTACCACTGTTATCTGCAAAGTTATATTCTGTTTCAAGAAAATTTTAAGATGTTTCAATTATATCGATTAGTACCACCTAAATGCCTATTAGGAAAAATCAAACATTCACGAGCTTGGTTTTGGCTGCACCTTTCAAGCTTTCCTAACAAAATCCAACAACTGCTCACATTCGTTATAGTTTCCTAGAAGGTCAGTGCAGTCTTTGTGACTTCATTTCTTCACAGTGCAGCCAAGGAAGCTGCAAGATTCACAGGTAACATTTCATACAATTAACCACAAACATTAAAAATAAAGAGGGTAGTCTTAAAACGCATAGAGAAATTCCTTGTAGATCTGAAATTCTCTTGACTGGCACATGGAGATGGCACAGGAAAGAAACACCATTGTATGACACCAGTTAGCGGTTGCATGTGTTGCATGGCCAGTAGAAAAAGGATTTCCCAGCTATGAATAGATCTCACTTTTTAAAAAGACATTTCCAGAGAGCCAGAGGAAATATTACTTGTTTCTAGAATGGTGGAAATCTGGTAATCAGTGACACCAAGAACATCTTCCAGTGTGAATTGTGAAGTCCTTGCTGCAGATATGTCAGAGAAGCATCGCTATGCTACAACCAGCAAAACACAAAGTCTCAACAGCATAAAGGAACCAGTCCTCTTTCTTGTCCTTAATTACAGCCTTTTGGAAGTAATTTTACTTCAATGCAGGCAAGAAAAAAAATCAGAATTACAGCCAAGGGTTTGCTTTCCAGCATGCACTGCTCAAAGTCTTCCCTCTGAGGTCAGACTCCGCTCTGCACACAACCCTATCTATCCTGAATTACAGCCATTTCCATATTCAACATAAACTTCACACCCAGGTTCCGTTTGGTGACATAACCATTCAGAAGTAATTGAGAAAACAAGCTATACAGATACTGTAGATATCCAATGCTGAATTCTCAGATTAGATTGATCACAGTAACACTACTGAAATTAGAAAGGGAATGGCCAACTGTTTCATTCTCCCTATACAAGCACTGGTCTGGAAAATCTGAGCAAAGCAGTCAGACCGCACCTTTCTCTGCCACCCCCAGAATCCACTTCTGCATAGTCACAGTTTTATCAGTTACTGCTACAGCACTTAGAACAGATTTTTATTTTCTTACTATGCAGAAATTTCATGTTGAACAAGAGCTGCATGATTAATCCTTCTGATATCAAGGTATTTTAAGAGAAAGCCACATCTGGTTTTATCCCCTGGTATTAACAGTTTTAATTAAGCTTCAAACGTGAATGTTCTGTATTTTAAAACAGAAAGCAGGTATAATTAAACCTAAGATCAGAGTGGAACCTAGTATTCTCTAAAATCCTTTCATTGATTTTAAAGCTGAAGTTTCACCTTTAAGGCAAGGCAATGTTAATACTCTAGCAGTGCTTTTCAGTTTACAGCCCCATGCCTTAGAGAGCTGTGTAGCACTTCTACCAGGTTTTGACTGCTAATCAATAAAAAGCACACTTATTTTCCATGGATCTAAATTCACTCTAAATTTTCTCTCTCTGTAAAATGCAGAAGTTAATTTAATTAAGTTAATTTAATTAAGTTAATTAACCGACTGCCATGGTCTGGTTGGTTCCTTCCTGTCCAAAGCTGCCGTCCTCAATCTCACTTGATGACTCTCCCCAGAACCCCAAAGATGGAATAGGAAGAAAGTCAGCTTTGGAACAGGGGGAACCTTTCCTCAGACACCCTACTTCTGAGCTCCAGAAGCCTTGTCACAAACAACAACTCAAAAACCTCTTTGTTCTTCAACTATTCATGCACAAATGGAGCCAACAACTCCGCAGGGTTCCTGCAAGAAACTTGGCTCCAAGCATCAAGAGTCTTTCAATCAGACCACCAGTACTAGTGTTAGATTTATACTACGTACAGAATATATACTAGCACAGAAAGAGAGAGGAATTTCTGTACATTTTGTGATCTGAAGAGTCAAGGAGAGGAAGGACTGCTCAAAACTTCAGGTGTCTCATAGGAGAGGACAGGTCCAAGGAAACCACAACATTCAGATTTTATTTCCTAGGCTACAAACTTCCCATTACATCTGCCCCTCATTACAAACACGACAACAGAAATCTCAGGAGAATAAAGAACAAGATTGAAAAGAGATCCCATATTCAGCCTGATAATCCCCATCCTTGGAAGTGTTCAAGGCCAGGTTGGATGGGGCTTTGAACAACCTGATCCAGTGGGAGGTGTCCCTGCCCATGGCAGTGGGGCTGGGACTGGATGATCTTTAAGGCCCCTTCCAACCCAAATCATTCTATGATTCTATGATAATCGGTTGCTTATTTTTAAAATGGAAGAGTTAGAAGTGCAGCCAGCACAAGTATGTTGATATTCAGAATCTGAGAATTAAAAATAGCAATATAAGAAGTGAACGCTTTTTCTCCCCTTTTCTTTATGCTTAATTTCTCTTTTCTAAATGTACTTTGCACACCGTTAGGTAGGTATAATACATGTGGGATGTATTGTTGAGGTTGCCATGGTTTCCCATTTTTAATGAGCTTTTGAGACTTTATAATCTAACCAAATACATTTATAATTACTACATCCCTTTTTCTCCCTTCCCCCCTCCCTCCAAAGCACTCCAAAAATTACTGGTGGTAAAAGTAAAACTAGTGATTTGAAAGACAATAAAACATCAAAGTAAAAGCTCACCCTCAAAGAGTCGGCAAACAAAAGCTTAGGAAATTTAACAGGAGAAAATTACCACCATCAGACTCAGGAATCTATTCCATGTCCTTGTGTCTGTTTTTACCATCTAAAGCAAGCAGATTTCATCCTGTTGGGTGTGAAATTCCCCCAAACGCCCAGAAAACCAAGACACTGATGCTGAACCACTGATGATTGGCTACACCAACTCGGATGCTTTTGCTAAGTCTGATACGTGCTTAAGCAGAGACCAAACTGCTCAGATGTCAAGTAAGTGGAGGTAAATTATATTTAAAAAACCCACCATTAGGTGCTAAATTCAACCCATTTTGGTTTGCCCTTAGCAAAAACTCACAGCAACAAAGAGCATCAAGTGCTAGGAAACTCTATCCTGATTTCTAACCACAACTTGACATGTGGAGAACCTTTGCTAAGCTTCAATGGGTTCAGCCTGCTCACCTATTTTCAATAATGTCTATCAGAGCACCAGTGCACTGGAAACTCAGACTTGTTCTTCTGACCAGGATTTATCCCTGGTCAGTGTTATTTCAGCAACTTCCTAACTCCGTGTTACTTCAGCAATCACTGCAGGGCACCCTGCAGTACAGCTGAACTCAAAGAGGCTTTGTGGAACCCTCTATCTTCATCAGATCTGGGTATTTGTCTATACAGAAACAGCACAGCACATCCTTGACTGCAGTAATTCCTTAGACTAATGGAAAGTTCCTGCTCCAAAGCACAACAACGCCTCAATAGAAGAATTGTAGTGTTTCTTTTCAAGTGGCCAGCAGAATGAATTTCTTTTCTAGTCTCATGCTTATTAACATCTGATATACTACTAGCATTAGACATCAAACTGGCTATCACATGATAGAAAACTCTTGTGAAATGCCCTATTATCCAGTTACACAGATCAAGATTATAAAATAAAGCATTTCAGCTTGCTTAAACTGAAGCAGGACATTCAAGTATATGCAAGAAGGGGAAGGAGACCACTGCTTTTTCTTATAAGCAAAAAATAATATTTTCTATATTTTAAAATTGTATCTTTTCAGCATTGTAAAAGCCAAGTGTGCAAAAATCATAAGTCAGGCAAAAAAAAAATCAAATTTATTGGTGTGATTCATCTGATCACAAGATTTTAGAATAGCCACTGCAGTCTTTGGGTGTTGGTATGTCAAATAGTTGATGAATAAACAGATGTTTGGACTAAAACATAAGATGACTTTCCACATCACACTCAAACAGACTTTTCATTTAACTGAAAGCACTAACAACATCTACAGTAGGGTCATGTTGTTCACATAGCTCTTCAGATGGGGATTCTGGAATCAGGAAGATGGCAGTTGTAGCATAAAGTGAAATTATTCCTTCACAGGCTTTTACACAATTCCATATACTCAGCATAGCAGGTGACCATTGGTTCTCATCCATTTTTGGTTACATATTCCCCTACACAGGGGGATCTGAACAGCAGCAGGCCCAGGATCCACTTCAATAGCTCACATTTTAACTATTCTTCATGTTATCCAACTGTAATAGCTTTTTCATTCGATATTGCCTCGTTAAAGGTCATTTTTGTGTGACATTTGCATTACTAGTTCTCTAATTATATTGCTAACCATATGAGAAGCTTTTTCAGGAAGAGTTCATTCTCCCTTGTCAAGGAGACAAAATTTAATTATGGAGAGGAAGCTTTTAATATTGGTTACATAAAAAAATACTTCAGTAAATTCCTTTTACTTTAGATTTTGAACTTTTAAAGGTCAAGCTCTTATAAAGTCTGTATCTTAAAAAGAGATCACGACTTAATTATTTATCATTACGTACTTGAAATTTGTATTAGTGGACCTTATTAATTCTCCTTTGTCATAAATTTTGAGTTTTGAATCATAAAGGTTACAAAATGAGCGAGTTAGTTTTCACATCTTCATGAACAAAAGGGACATCAAAAGCCAGGAACTACAAACTGAAGTTGACAACAGTGCAGCACAATGGTGAGAAGTAAAAATGGGGATGGGCACGATCTCTTAGCAGTTTTGTTACTCTGACCGTCATCTTTCAGGATTGGGCTGTGAACCCATAAAACTTCAAAGTCAAATTAAAACTAAGCTAAGCACTGAAAGCTCATCCTCCAGAAAAGATCTAATTAATAAGACGTTGACATTCATTGCAATCGCCCATGCCATCATATTACTATTTCTGATGAGGAAAACATTTAGACTTGTCTAACTAAGATACAAACCAATATCCTTAAATGGGCTTAAAAAAAACCCCCAACTGAGTCCATTCACCCTCACCGAGTCCTGGATGCTTTGAAAATCCCAGCCATGGAGAAGACACGGTACACCTTAACTGGTCAAGACAACTGCCAATGGTATCTTAAACATCCACCTCATGCAGCCACATAAGCTGTAAGGTTCATAACTGGGAAAGTGAACTTCTCTGTTCTTTTCATTCACATTTTAAGTTTTTTCATTCATAAATATATTGGAAAACTTCTTTCTAATCTCATCTATCACTTTCTTAGAGCCCAAATTAAATTACAATTGACCTTTGCACCAGCCAACTCCACCTCAGTTTTAAGGATTTCCTCTTCGTTTCCGCAGGACGCTTAGGCCTTTCCAAAACATTATGTTAGGAAAGGAAACATCCCACGTTTTCCCTTACTGTTCATCCATAAGTTGCTAAAAATAACATGACCTCTTCAGTGGTTTCAGTTCTCTCCAAGACTCCTGTACGTTCTTTAATCTTTTTCTACTATACGACTAACACATTCCTTTAGCTTCTCTGATTTTAATATAGTACACAGTCAATATTGAAAGGTGGTTTAATTTTTTTTAACCTATCTTCACATAACTGTATTAAGTACTCAAAGCCCAAGAATTTAATCAATGAAAAGGAAGATCCAACAAAGTCTTTCTTACATCAATCACAGGGGTGTTTGGAAACACAGTGCTTAGAGAAGAGGTTAAGTAACTGTCGGTTAACAGAGGTACTCACGAAAATTCCTGTGTGTTCACTAAATGAAACTCCCTGTAAGTTGGATTTCTCCCACACATGGTTTGAAATTGCACTCTTACCTCCAAATCCAAAGCACAGCCAGATCCAAGGGGTCTTCTGAGAGGCAAGGGAACCTGCAAAACAAAGAATTCAGATACAGGAGGATAAAAAAGGCTCTTGCAAGGCTAGACTGAGCACACTCAGAAAGCAGGAGTGCTATGGGTGAGGTGTTTACTGCGTTCACAGAAAGCTAATGTTAAATGAGTTTATATTATTTTCTGTTCCCATTTAGCATCTTTGAGCTTCGGAGGTGAATGTCCTTCAGGAAATCTGCCAGAAAGATGTGTCTAAAATCCCTTACAACTATGAACACCATCTGGCCCCAAGCCTTTCGACTTCTCCTGCTTTACAGTGATTTCAGGTGCTCCTTGTTTTAACCTCCAAAAATAGTTTTGTATTGAACTGGAACATCTATATTCTTAAAATTTAAATTTAAAGCCCTGATCCAAAATCCCTAGGCTAGAACTCTACTGACTTTAATTAACTTTAGTGTAGATCTTGATGGTTTTATTTTTCTAGAGTTTTTGACTTTGAGTACAGCAGCAAATTCCTTAGCAGATAATCACATTGCACCAAGGCAAGAAATCAATGCAGGAAAATCTTTTTTTCAGAGGCAAAACATAGCACAGCCCTGGTGGGAAAATTGGGAAATCAATTTCGACAGACATCTTCAGCCATTCTAGACCAGAAAGTAGTTTTAACCAGCATTAAACATAGAATCATACGATAGTTTTGGTTGGAAGGGACCGCAAAGATCACCCGCCTGCAATCGGCAGGGACATGTCCCACTAGATCAAGCTGCCCAAGGCCCCATCCAACCTCACCTTGAGCACCTCGAGGGATGGAGCAGCCACAGCTTCCCTGGGCAACCTGGGCCAGGGCCTCACCACACTCATTGTGAAGAAATTCCTCATTACATCTAGTCTAGATCTGCCCCTCTCTAGTTTATGCCCAACATCCCTAATCCTATCACTCCAAGCCTTTGTGAACAGCCCCTTCCCAGCTTTCTTGTAGCCCCTTCAGGTACTGGAAGGTTGCTCTAAGGTCTCCTTGGAGCCTTTTCTTCTCCAGGCTGAACAGCCCCAGTTCTCTCAGCCTGTCCTCACAGCAGAGGTGCTCCAGCCCTCCGATCATCCTTGTAGCCCCCCTCCTCTGGACCCATTCCAACAGCTCCATCTCCTTCTTATGTTGAGGGTTCCAGAACTGTATTGAAATAGCTTTATTACATTTTTGTATCTTAAATGAGGCTCAAAACATGGGTCCCTGAATCCAGAGGGCTGCCTTTCCTGCCAAAGCCTCAACAAGAATCTTCCCATTTGACCACACGCCCCTGTTGAAATGTCACCGTTTACCACGTACTAGAACTGATTCTCACACCATGTGGTGAACTACACCAATCAGTTTGCTAATCTGCTTCACCTTACACGCCTTGCGCTGGCACAACACGGGGACAGGACCGCACGGTCACAGATGGAACCTGACTGCACAAACAGACAGTATTAAAGGAGCGCGCCTCACAAAATCATGGACACTGCCTCAGATGAGCTGAGAAAACGTAGTGGGAAAGCCAAGCAGCTTCTTCTCCTTGAAAATTTGTATCTTAACATTGTGCATTATGAGGTTAAATTGATTTTATCATAAAACAAGCAGAGCAGTTCATAAACAGTTCATGCCAAACCCAAGCATCACTTTCAAATGCAAATTACCCTGTTTTTTGAGATGTCAGTAACAGCACACCTGCCACAAGTGTATATTACATTCTTATTTCTGCCTTGTACAGTGAATTTTTTTGTCATGCCTTTTTATATAGCATTCAATGTTTGATTGCAAGCCACAAGTCTACACTAAGTACCCCTCTCTTCTGAAATCCATGCTGTTCTTCCAGACCTTCACTCATTTTCAGACCAGTGGTTTAATATAAACCCTTTGCTATTGTTCAGAAGCTAAATGCACGCAACCTGCACACATACCTCATGACTGCACCTGCAGCGGAATAAAATCCTTCTCTGAATGTCTTTGGATGAACTAATAATGAGCAAGGAAATCAATTGATGAGATATTAGGAAGAAATGTTTTCCCCTGAGGGTGGCGAGGCAGTGGAAGGTGGCCCTGCCCATGGCAGGGGGGTTGGATGAGTTTTAAGGTCCCTTCTAACCCAAACCATTCTATGATTCCATGAAAATAAGTTCTGTTAGTGCCTTTCATAGAGCAATGTTCCAGAGAAAGTGCATCTCTCCAGATTAATCCTGTGGTTTAACCACAAACCTTCAGCAAATTCTATCTTAAATGTATCTGCAAATCAGAAAACTCAGAAGAGAAGGACACTTGGAGATGCCAGACAACAAATGCTGCTTTAACAGACTTAACTAGGGAGCTGCCTAGAAACCAAAAAAGCACAGTTAAAATATAAGAAGCTAATAAAATGATAAAAAAAAAGTCATTGAGCTTAAATGACAAAAACCCTCATATAAGATATTTGACCTATGCCAGAAAACAGATTAAAACATAATGTTAAATCATAAAAAGATACAGCAGGGAGCACAAATACCTCTTTCTTTTTATTATTCCCTAAACAATCAATAACAAAAAAACAGGATCATAACAGCTCACAGAGTTAGCTGAAATGATGAATGTAATTTTATGATTCAAATTGTTTCCTTAATAAAAGTCTCCCCAGTTTTATGCATAAGATGAAAGAGCTTGTTTACAGAAACATAAGTTATCAATTTGCTGTATGCTTTTAAGCACATTCATAAACTGAAATGTCACAAATAGATTTGCCTGGGGCAGAAGGGGAGCCGAGCGGTGGTTGTTTCTTTTTCTAAAGAGACAAAAAAATAGGACTTCAATAAAAAATAAAATCTGTTGACTTTCATAAAAGACAAAATAAAGGTCAAGGAAAAGGCTCTAAGTCTTCTGGGAAATAAGAAGTTAGTCCTGTTCTCAGAGAGATAATCAGTGGCAGGCCTTGTCTGCTCGTCACCATATTTCTTGCTCAAGAAGTTTTATTTTCCTCTTTTTTTTTTTTGCTTATAACAGAAGCCACTGAAAATTTCAGAAGTATTTCAAATATTTTCCACTTAATTGTAATTCCAAGTAGAGGAGAGAAAAATGCCTCCGCAAGGGCTGAAAAGTGACAAGCAATGTGTACTCATAGAAACACAAATATCTTCATCTCCTGTTAAATTTTAATCATCTCAACAATAAATATGGTAATTATCAACAACTTATGTTATAATAAATTAAACTGAAGAGATAGAGAGGCAAGGATGGAATACTGCTGAAATTACCAGGTAGTTAAGGACTGAATGCCAAACATCCCCCTCCACAGGGTCATCAGAGAGCTGGCTAGGTACCCACAAACAAATTCATTTGGTTCAAATTCTCTTCAGCATTGGGGCATCACTTAAAAGCTATAAGGAGAGTTCAGATTTTGAAAAGAACTTGACTCCAAGCCTATTAAAGCTACGAGAAATTCTATTGTAATTTTGCAGAATTTGACTCAGACCCTTAAATAAGGCACAAAGGTGGAAATTTATTTCCATCCTAGGCTTTGGGAAAAGATCTCAGAACTTGAGCATATTAAACTGCACTGTGCTTCTCTCCATAGTCTACATTACTGATTATTTTCTTATTCCAACAAGAAATGCAATTAGCTAGACACTGAGCTATACAATAGAACAGATTTTAAGTGACAGAGAAAAACAAAAAGACTAAAAAACCCAAGTAATTTCTTGTTTATTGCTCCAGAATCTGCAATAATTTGTGTTCAAGCAAAAAGCAGTATCTTTCATCTGGAAGACATTCCAGGCTAATACATCTGTGGTTGATTTTTTTGTTTGCAGATATTCAGCAGCTTGTTAAGAACATGATTAGATCATGACACTTCCTACTTCTTTGGCCGGTGATTCATCAACCTCAGAACTGCTACCACCTCCTCTCTCAGACACACGATTGGTCTACATGTAAGTAACAAAGAAAGTAAGAGCTATTTTGGAACAGGGTAGCACTAGGTTTGTACCTAATGCAAATATTTAACAACTTGTTTCCTTTTTGCTCTGTTAAACAACAACAATGACTATTTTCACTTCTTTTTAGAAAGGTGTTCGGACCTCTGAAAGGAATTCTGTATCTTTTAGAGCTAAACTCCTCCACTACTTGGCTGAGAGGTTCAGCATTATATTGTGTAGCAGTTCTGCCAAGAGTTCAGCTCCTCACTGTAAAAGCAGAAGGGTGTGAGAAGAGAACATCTACAACATTTATTAACTCCTGCTATGATTCTGAAAACTTCCCATGAATTACATTGTGATGTGTCTCAGCCACTCACAGAAGAACACGACAGCAGTTGTCTTCTAAATTAAATCTTGAGATCTAATAAAAATCCCTTCCTAGACAAAAAAATTCTCTATTAAGGAATACCAAGGCTACTGGCCCTCCCCACCCCCAGTGGAGGTCAGACTTTGTCACTCCCTCGCTTTGTCTTCTGTCTTCAGTAGCAAAGGAAAGAAAATCAGCTCTAGCTTGACTGTTGGAAACAGAGCAGAATGAAAGCAGCTCATAGAGCAAGAAAATTGAAAACAAGAATAAAACTCTTTTGAAGTTGTCACTATAGCTTCTCTGAGCATAAATCAAAATATTTTTAATGAGGTCTGATGCCTCAGGAAGTCCAATTCCATTATGCTAGATAGTCCAGCTTTCATATGTTGCTTGGTTTTCTCTTGTCTGACACTCTCCAAGCCAAAACTGCAGAAGAGGATAAGGCACAAGTCAGAATCATGCTGAATATCCATTCTGTTCCCTCTAGTAGCATTTCTGAAAGCACTGAGACATCACAGCATGCTCAGCATCATCAGTAAATTCCAGGAAACAGGGCTGGAGATAAGGTATGTGAAGACTGAGTTCCTACCCAGCTTTCTGCAACAGATTGAGACATCTCAGTGGCTTAATATTTCATCAACCTCACACTTCCCATCCTGCAATGGAAGGTTTGTCTACACAGGGAAACAACTATAAAACAAGCTAGGGCATGGATTTAAATCTTAGTATCTATTTTGATCTCAATTCTGGTTCATAAAAGCACACAAGAAGTCAAGGTAGCAACTAAAACCAGTGAATAGAGGCTTCTAAATATCTTTTTAATATGACTTAATTTACCTTTCAGATATTCATGATATGTTAAGAGGATTTTTTTCAAACATAAAAAAGTTCCCTCGGTACAGCAATGTGTGTCTACGTGAGGGATAGAACAGTTTGGTACATATTCCAAAACAGAGAATGCCACGTAATATCTGCCATGCCTTGAAAAAAGTAAAACCCAAGTAGTAAAGTAACGTGAGGAACAAACTCTGCATTGTTGTCATAACAACAATCACACAGCAAGACAGCAAAAGCTGAAGTGAGCTGTCAAGATTTTGAAGCAAGAAAGAAATCAATTAATTCAAGTGTTTGAGGACTACTGAGCTGCTTAGCAGATGCTAATCTTTGGCCACAGACCCTCAGAATAGAAAGATTTTGGTTCTCAATATCTGTGTGGGCTAAACACTGACAGAGTTCAAATATTTTGTGAAAACACAGCAAAAACTATACACACCGTGACAAAATAATAACCATCTTTCTCCACCAGTCTGCACACCAAAGAGTCACCTACCATTAAAGCAGATAAGCCAGTTTTATGAAATTTATAGTGACTACAACCTTTGCCATAATTTCCTCAGCATCACAAACCTTTTCTGCCCATCTAGCCATATCCCCAAATGAGTAAATACTGTGCCAAAATAGGAAAATAAATAATGTAACAGAAGTAGTTCAGATGTCCGGTATTAAAAGCATTCGGTATGCTTTTAATACCAGACATCTGAACTACTTCTGTTACATTATTTATTTTATAATGAATATGGACTCATCGGTCAACAGCAGGGACATGAAGAATAAAATTCTGCCTCTTTAGTGTCCATCAGACAAGTTAGTATCAACTGAACTAAGAGTAATCCATAATATAGAGAGGACTAGTGGGATTTCAGCAGCTTTTTACTGGGTCAGGAAGAAATATTCCCATGAAAATTGAAAATATCACCATTACTTAGTGTATTTTAGTAACACGCTCTCATACGCTATACAGTTTGCCTTCAATCATTCAATTCAGATGTCAGGTTATTTGTTGATGAAATACCATTTCAATGAGCAAATTCGTGTCCCAGTAAAAAGTAAAACAAGGAGGTTGGCAAAGGTACTTCTTGTGCTACTAGCAATGGCCATAGAGTACGAGATTCCTTGGCTACTGCAGCACTGGTCAAGATCTGCTCTGCCAGCGGTGTGGACCAGACCAATATGCACTGCTATCTGTCCAGTGCAACAGCCTTGATTTCTTCTTAGCTGGATTTAGCTTCATTCAGGTGTAACCATAGAGGGTGCTATTAAGAAAACCAAGAGTCAAATTGATGGAAGATAGACACCGAAGAGATGATAGCGCTTCCCCATCCTTCTCGGGAATTTCCTCTCCACTGCAGCTTGCAGAAGAATGAGGCAAGCAGCAAGGAAAAAGGAAGATTTCAGAATTACAGCAGGAGTCCAGAGACCACTTGAAATCATAGAATAGTTTGGGTTGGAAGGGACTTTGAAGATCATCCGCCCAAGCCCCATCCAACCTGGCCTTGAACCCCTCCAGGGATGGGGCAGCCACAGCTTCCCTGGGCAACCTGTTCCAGGGCCTCACCACCCTTATCATGAAGAAATTCCTCCTTATATCTAGTCTAAATCTGCCCCTCTCCAATTTATATCCTCTTTCTAAACATCTTCAGGAACCCTTTTGCTCATGATACTAACGCTCTGCATGTTGCAAAGAACTATTTCCTCCTGTCAAATGTCCTTAGGACTCTAACTCACAGGAAAGCCCATACCAGCCATGAACCCAAACTGATTTCTATCCCCATTATTTGCTCTGCAGAGAATTTTCTTTCGCTATGAACACCTACCCCGCTACAGCAGACCAACAGGGACATCCATTTCTACCAGCATTTTAAAAGGAAGATGTTTTGTTACAACATGAGAATTTGCAGCACCCAAAACTAATCAGTTATATCATCTATTTGAAATAATGTCTAGGTCAACTGTCACCGTTGTGTGAAAATGCTAACCCTGAACAGTAGGTGCGGAGGAACATAATTGTCCCTCAACATAATACCTAACATCCCAGAGTTGTACGGCTACAATAACAAATGGGAAGAGGAAGAGAAACAGTGGCAGCACAAGTTTCTTATCAGAACAAATCCTTCTGCAACGAGCAGAAAAATTAGGGCTTCACATTCACACAAGCTCTTTGGTTGCTTGAGCGTATCCATGGTAACGCCCATCTTTCAGAAATTCTCGTATGCGTCTACACATTTATTTCACATTCTACCTAAAACATGAACAGAATTGAAAGCATTGGAGTATCTGCTCCATTAGTCTGGTTCTACTTCAGCTATAAAAGTGCATTAGAAGATAGAAGAGCTCCCCTCATATCTACCCTTTAAAACCAAACTCCTCCAAAACATGCAGCTGTAATTTCTGGATTACTCTTTTCTTTGACAACAGTGTTTATTGTCCTGCAACATGAAGATGAGCCCTGCAGGATCTTGAATATTTTGAATGCATTGTTGAGTACCATTCACTCATGTCTGATGGGTAAATAAACATATTTTAAAAAGATGAAAAATATATATATACACGATAGCATAATTTTTTATTTTTAGTATGCACGTGGTGGATAGCATTTTCTCAGGAAATAGGCCAGAATAACATTTCTGGTCTCAATTTATTCAAAGGCTTTTTTAAAAGAAAGCTTTTTAAAATGTTTTCCTCTATTTGTGGACCTGGAAAAGAAAATGACTTGGATTTTCAGATTTCTCTATAACAAATTTAAGGCTCAGATAACTTGCTATTCTTAGATAATTTGCATGATTTTTTTTAACAGCATATCAGCCAACAAAGATCTGCATCCCTCAAATTAAAACCAATACCCTAAACAATAGCCCATGAGAATTATGGTGAAGATATTTAAATCACAGAGCGAGGGTGGAATTTCATTGAAACAGAACAGTGTGATTGTGTTACAATCATTACAACTTTCAGGAACTGTAAAAGGAGAAAATGAAACAATTTCTGCTTCTGAAGCAACTGACCTCTGTGCAGCCTTTTGTTCTCTTAAAACAGCAAGATCATTGTTCCAAAGCCAGCATTTTAAACCCAGCTCCTTCCTAACAACTGTCAGGCTCCACTCTATGGCATTCAGTGGCAAAAGCCTTCTCAGACAAGACTCGACTTCTGTCATTTGCTTCACTGTATCGAAATTCTCTTTAAAATGAAGAAAAAAGTAGATTTATTCAGATCTAAAGCCAACAAACATTAAGCCACCCCCAAAAATCAACCTGCAGTGGATAAGGAATTGTTCTTCTTTTGGGAATTTGTTTTCCTTAGCTTCATTTTTGTGCTGCTTTTTATAATTCCAGCTTGGCTGTTGTGCCAGAAAATGGCAGACACGTCCTTGGAAACAATGCGAGCAGTACGAGACTGTTTTTATCAATAACACATTTCCAGTGATATGTTTGAAAAGGCTGGGGCAGCAGTGTGCTGGAACCAGGTAAAACCAACAGAAATCTCCTCTCAATACCATTTGGGCACCTTCGAAATCTTATTTATGTTGCCTCTTCTGGAGAAAACAGATGGAGTTAATTGCCGGTTTTTTAGTTACTATGTGAGCAAAAAAGCTAAATTACCTTCAGAATGCCTCTTGCATGTACGCAGAAAGCACTCTACAGAATACAAATGTAACATTTGAATTCTTAGATTTTATTGAATACAACTACCAAAATTTGGAAGAAGCTTCTCTAGTGGGACATGTGGCAGGGGGGTTGGAACTAGATGACCTTTAAGTTCCCTTCCAACCCAAACTATTCTATAATTCTGTTCCAGTGAAGAAATTGGAGCTTTGCTATTTAGTGCAAACGCCATTCATTTCAAAATGCCATTACTTTTAGCTCTATAGTCTGACTGCCACTGCAATTAAGTCTAAAGAAGCTTTCCTTTCACCCTCCTTGGTCTCACAACATACACAAAAACTCTAAGAACGCAAGATTTGATGCTTTTTAGATGAACATTGGCAAGAGAAAATGATAGACAAAAGCTTCTTCCCCTTGGAAAAACAAAAATGAAATCTTAGTAATCATAAAGAAAATGCAGAATTTGTAAAATTCTACCATTCTCTCTTTGCATGTTGTCTTGGCAAGGACTTGCATTAAAAGGCAATAACAAATGAATATTATTGTTTCATGCTGGGAAAGTACACAGTAAAATGGCTTATTAGTACCTTACCTGCAAAGTTACAGCATCTGCATTTCTCATCAGAAAGTTACTGTTATTTCCCTTTCTTCACATCTTTATTAAAATCCTAAATATTATTGTACCCAGAATACTGGGGGGGGAAATAAAATCAATCTGATGTCTGGAAAGTCAAGGCTTAAACTCGGGAATGCTTTTGTCGCTCTAAGTTGTATAAAAAGTAAGAGTCATACAGAAAGACAAACAAAGATATTACAAAAGGCAACAGAAAAAACAAAGAATTCTGAAGATTTGGAAATGTAATTTACTTGCAGAGACTGTGGATAAGGGTAACTTTGACAATGAATTCAGGGTAGACTCAAAAGATTCAGCAAGTCTATCGTTCTGACAGGTTTTCAGATAGCTCAGATCTACTGTGCAGAAGGTAGTGAATATTTTATGCTGTTTATTTTGAATATTTCCACTTGGAGTCAGGTCTTTTTGGTTAATAAAAATCAACACTAAGTTACAAAAAAAGTACTTGCTTTCATAAATATTGATGAGGAGCAAGACTGAAAGCCCTGTTAAATTGACCAGTCCCATTAATTTTAATGAGCTGCCAGTCAGACTGCAGGCCTGCAAACTGAGATACCTTCAGTCACCTCTCAGCATATGCCAGAGTACAAGAAGAAAAGCATGTTCTCAGCTGAGCACACGCACCAGTTTATTTGCAGCAGCAACCCTACAGCCAACAGACCACAACAAGTCTGGAGATCACAAAAGATCAGTGGTGGGTTATGCAGACATCAGGTCCAGCTGGTGAACTACCCAATGACCTTCTGATGTCTGCACAGCCTTTTTAATTTCTCTTCTTTTGGGAGTGAGATGAAAAAAGTCAATGACAATTAAGTCTGTCCTCAAATAAGTGGAAAAAAAATGCCAATTCATAATTGTCCAGCAATTTGTTGACAAGCACAGGTTACATCAATGGATCTACGAAATCAATTGTACCCTCCTGACAGGACAGAAAACCAGACTGAAAAACTGTACTATAATCATTTATTCATCCATAAATACTAAATTTAAAGAAGGAAATTAAGTACCAAGTTAAAAGCTAGATGTCACAGTGGCAAGCAGACCGTCACCACCAAAGTACCCATTCTGTAATTTACTGATCCAAGATCTATACTACGTTGCCTCTGGTCTTTAGGACTTATTTGCTCTTCAAAACTTTTCCCCCATGATGTGGAACTTTATTTCCTTCTGAAATATGACCGACTGGCCACAGGAAAAGGCAGGATGTTGAGCACATACTTGTGCCCCACCTGGAATTAGCAGATCCTATGCATAGAGCAGCCCTGATATCTGGAGTCAAGAAGGAATTTCTTCCCCACCAAGGACTGGTAGCCCTTTCCTGTTTTCCTGGGAGGAAAGCTGCATGGAAGAACCGTCTCTAGTTCATAGCTTTAAAGCTATATGTAATGCCTCAGCTTAAATATATACTTTTAAACGCTAAATATTCCAAATAAACACTCGCTAAACCATTCACATTCAGAAATGTAAAAAAAAAAAACCAAACAAAACACCACAACGCAAAAAGAGAAAAAATGAAAGTGTGTTACATTCTGAATAAAGGCCAAAAAGTTGAAACAAGATTAAAGTGTTTATGCCCTCTACCCTGCAAACATCTAGATTGTATTTTTTCATCCTTGGAGGCTCTGCAAATAGTACATTTGTACAGCTATTTCCTCCTCAACTGAAACCTTTCCGAAATAATATCAGGCATGGATATTTGCCTTGCTGTGGGCGGTGAAATATCATTCATATTCTCCTGTAAACAACTTAACAGCAAACTGCCAATGAATTTCCATCCCACAAAATCACCTTAGCAACTCCTGCAAAACATCTTCATCTTTCAGAGGTAAGAGTCACATAGACATCTGCAAAGCCTCCAAGAGAAAAATACTACCTAGGGTAAAAAAAAATAACAAAAGCTTATGTTTTGCTACATAGAACCTTATAATCCCTAAGAGATACCAATTTATGTTTTGAGAAGCAGCTGGTTTCAAGGTTAAGGTACCAACATTCCTTTTAGAAACAAAACTTTTTGTCCAGAACACTGGTGCTGTCATTGCACACCCTGCCTAACACGGCATTAAAGTTAACCACGTTACTTTACCATCAGCCCTCATGTGTCTCACTTGCTCTAAGTGTGCATGTCTGTGGTGGATGATGCTGTTTTAGTCACAAATCCAAAACACAGCATCACATAGATTGCTGCAATGAGCCTCCATCCCAGCTGGAGCCAGCACCAGATCAAACACCCAGAAAAAATACCTCATAACCCAGAGATTACCGGTCTATGATAAGAAGAGTTTTATTGATATGATTTTTAACACAGACTAAATTAGATTACGCATTTAACTACAAAAATCTTTTGTCAATGAGGCAACTGTACTGCCAGAACATGAGCAGTTATAATGGAACACAAAGAAATGAGGATTTCATCCACCTCTGTGCGTACGTGTGTGAACTTTGAGGAACATCACAAGGGTGAGGTCACTGTCATTCCCTATCACATCCTCTAAGCCAACTGTAGTAGTAGCTCTTTGATCACAATCTTTGCTCCTTTGGATAAAGAGTATTAAATCTGTAGGCAATGTCAAAAATGCTGAGGCAAACTTTATAATGAATCAATTCACTTCCAGTTCTCTGAAAGTCTTGAATACTTTTAAAACATGTGTAACTTGGGAGACAAACTAGTGTTTAATTCGTTTCTCAATTGGAATTCCATGAAGGTGCATTTATTCATACCTAAAAAGAGATGCAATAATTATACACAAGACCATGCTCTACCTTAGAGTAACATTCATTTGCTGTGAGGTTACACACAAGATACTTTGCAAAGATAAGGCAGGTCAGGCTAATAGATCTGCTTCAATCACAGATCTAACTAAAAGCCTCTTTCTGTGAAGTTCTGAACTGCACTTTGAAGTCAAAAGGATAAAAGGATGTTCAGTGTCTTCAAGACTAAGGGCTCTGGTATGAACTAGCAAAATGTCCAATTCCATTCCCAGCTTTAAGCTAAAGCTCCATAACAGGAATGGTTGGACTTGATGATCCAGTGGGTCTTTTCCAACCTAGTGATTCTATGATTCTACGATTACCCATTCTTTCTAGCTCATGCCCAGACATGTAATGCTGCTTAAAATAAATGCTGAATCACAATACGTTGGATCAAGGATGGTTAAAACAGGCTTGAGAACAGAATAAAATAAAATAAAAACAAGAACATGGAAAATGTGCTTGATCAAAAAACGTCCATAATTACACTCATAACACTACAAGACATGCAGGGACATTCAGTAACAGCACTAATTTCTACACAGGCCAGAGGAATCGGGTTAAGAATTCCCTCGGCCACAATAAAGCTACCAGCCTGAACAACTGTTGGGTTTTTTTAATATCTCACTATCAAACTAGAATTACAGGCCAGATTACCCCTGATGGTTTAGAAGCCTCAACAAGAAGATGGAATTTAAGTCACTCAAGATCCCCAATGCTCTACAAGTGACTGGTGGGATTTGCAAGCCCCTGGGTAGCTATGAGTACCTTTAAGTTATTTCAGCACACGTTTCGTTCACTCAACCACAATCACACAACTAAAAAAATACAACCACCATGGCTAGGTGAGTAAAACACTAATATCAGCCTGACGAACACAGGATGCGTCAAAGCACGTAGGCTTCTCTCCCTCAGCCCATGGGGACCACAGTGACATGATCTGTTCCTCAAGTGCTCCTAGAGTCAAAATATACACCACTCCTGCAAAGGAGAACATGTCCAAGCTTATCCAGGGAACGAGCAAGGTCTGTCCCCCAAGACCCACACGAGGGACCCCCAATGTCCCTCTGATATCACACAGCTCACCAGACCCAGCCCACAGCTCATTCCAGCACTGCTGAGCACGGCCATTGTTTGGTGTCTGAATAGGGATGGGGACAGAGGTCTCTTTGACTAAGAACGCATTTCTTGTGAGTCAAAACTACCAAAGGGCTTAACTTCCCTCCCCCCTCTTCTTTTTCCATAAATTCTGGAATGCAGAAACATGTCATAATTACCCGAAAGCAGAAGAGGGAATATAAGCAAGGAGGGAATCGGTTTCTCTTCTTCACAATTCTAATCCTTTGCTTTCTCATCATGACCCAAGGAATGATTCTTGCCACAAAAGACTCACTGTTATTAACTTGCAATTAAAGCCTTCACAGAAAAATATTCAGATTACATTCAGGCGTTAATATTTAAGGAATAAAATCTTTTCTATGTGCTTTAGAACACATGCTTAAACATTCTGTAATTTATTCCTCTCTAAATATATAAGACTTTGGGAGGGGGATAATTCTGTTTTACTGAGTAAATGATACTAAACAGAATAATGGTATAAATACAACACATGATGATCCAATGCAGCTTTTCCATTTTGTGTCAAAAGGTCTACTGCAAACATGAAAAATTAAGCACTTAAGATAGCTGACAAAAAGCAGAGGTGCTACGTTCATTGAATGGTTTTACACTAGCGATGCTCTTTCACATTTCCAAACAATCATTAAGAAGTTTCTCTTTGAAGTTCAAATAGTCTCCTGCAGCACTTACAGAAGCACTTCAGCACTGGTCTAGTGCATAATTTAAAAAAAAAAAAACAAACAAAAAAACCCAAACAACCAACCAAAAATCTCTCCAGAACAAGAATTTATGTTCCTTCCCCTTCGTGTCTTAGTTGTTTCTCCTCTTTTCAGTGTCTAGCACTCAAGAAACATGGGAAGAGTACAGAGCATAAAATGATGACAAACAAGCCAGTTGTCCTCATGACTGAGAGGTTCACTTGGATAAATAATATCAGTGTTTTCCATTCTGCAACTGTGAGCTACCCGAGCAAGCTACTAGCGGATGAATGTTGTGCCACACTGACCCCTGAATTCTCCCCAACAGCCTGATTTAAGCAAATATAAAACCTGATCTCAGTCTTCCTCAAGTTTTATCCCCAGCAACAATCCTGTGAAAAAAGCACCTCCAGAGAACCTTCAAAGAGTTATGATCATATGAAAATGTTAATGTGTCTGCAACTTAATTTACCATATCTGGAGTTCGCATTTTTTCGATATATTTCTTAAACTTAGTTATTTTTTCTGCGGTGGAGAACCACTCAGTAAATTAGACAGCAGAAGGAGAAACACAGAAATTTTGGAGTGGTTGTGAGTGCAACTACCTTTGGAACTCATTAGAGCTGTACAGCGTGGACATTTTCTGTGCCCACCGCTTTCATTTGAGGAAATTCAAATAAATAAATAAATTTATAATTAAACAAGTATTGCACTCTGAAGGAGAAGCCCTAGATATGTGGTATGATACTGTGAATACAATACGATTTCGAACAGATTTACAATTATTTAGTCAGCTTTCAAATTCTGCGGGGTCTTCTGTGTTCTTACAACTATTATAATTATTACAGCTATTTTTTGGTACAGCAGACTGGAGAAACAAAAGCAAGGTCTGCGCAGCAAGAGTAAAACAATAGCTCTGAGGAGCTAGTAAACAGAATGCACGTTTTTATATTGACTATCTCTTTATCTGTGTGCTAAAGCTGTGAGCAAAACACACTAAGATAAACACCACAGTGTTAATTGTCATTGAGTAACCTCTTTTCCAAAATGCTTATATTGATACTACATAAGCAGCGCACTTCTGTTGTAGATGGAAACAAACAATTCCTAGCGAAGGATTTAAATGGAGATAGCCTCTTCATTCCATTCATTTTGAATTCTCACAGCAAATAACTCCAAGTACTTCTTTTGCTTAGGATTAATGTTGCTCCCAGGCAACACGTTATCCCCCTTCCTAGATATTTAGAAACAGCGTTTTGATGCACAGACCACACAGCACTTTTTTGGGTCTCCTGGCCGAGTAAGCATAACTCCCATTTCCACTCAAAGTTCTGATATTAACAAGAAGTTTCCCAGAAATGCTTCCAATATTCTCTTTAACATTCACTGTAATTCACTCACTGCCTAACTTCACATACTGCTTTGTGGAAAACTTTGGAAAATCATAGAATCATAGAATCACCAGGTTGGAAGAGACCCACCAGATCATCGAGTCCAACCATTCCTATCAAACACAAACCATGTCCCTTAGCACCTCGTCCATCTGTGCCTTAAACCCCTCCAGGGAAGGGGACTCAACCCCCTCCCCGGGCAGCCTCTGCCAATGCCCAATGACCCTTTCTGTGAAAAATTTTTTCCTAACGTTCAGCCTAAACCTCCCCTGGTGGAGCTTGAGGCCATTCCCTCTCGTCCTGTCCCCTGTCCCTTGGGAGAAGAGCCCAGCTCCCTCCTCTCCACAACCTCCTTTCAGGTAGTTATAAAGAGCAATGAGGTCTCCCCTCATACAAGATGAATGTAAAAAGTGCAAAGAACAGCAAAGAAGGAAAACAGAAGGAAAAATTGCACCCAACTGGCACGTCCAGGGACGCAGGTGGGACAGAAGCACTGCATGACACAGCTGTACAACTTTCAGACCACCTACAGCCACAACCACTAGGAAAAAGGGCAAAGCCACATGGACACCTGCACCTCACCCTAAATAATCCAAATTTCTGAGTTACTAACAAGAGTCAGCTATTTCCTAGCGTCTCAACTTCCGAAAATAATTAGAAATGATAGGCAAGAAAGCAAATCATTTAACTTTACTTCTGCTGTTAATAGGTTTGTTAAACACTTTTTCTATAAAAGGAATACAGCTAAAATTGCGTTAGCTACACAAATATTTTGAATGACAGATAAATATACATTCTTGAGTTGGCCAACATGCAAAATAAAAAAACAGGACACAAACCAGGGAGAGAACAGGCATCCAGAAGCCTTTCTTCAAAGGAGGAGTCTTACCTAAAAGCGATCGATTTTTTCGGTGGTGCCTAGTAGCTGAAAGCCTGTAGCAAAGAGCAGCTCTTCAACAGGTAACTGCTCAGTGAGGTTTATTACCACACTGTTCACAAGGCAGTTTTGATAACGTAATTTAAAGCAAAGAGTTTAACAGGATAGACGTAGCAACATTTGACTGATTTCCTCTGCTGCAAACAGCAGCACCAGCTGAAGCCCAGTGACAATTTAGACTGAGTAACCACCTGTGGAAGGGAACGGGAAGCAGCTGAGGATGAAAACCTCTTTACCTGCTCTGAATCAGGATAAGGATCATAGAATAGTTAGGGTTGGAAGGGACCTTAAAGATCATCTAGGTCCAACCCTGCTGCCATGGAAAGCTGGAAATAGTTTCATAGTAAGGTCCCAAATCCTCTTACCATGGATAATAACTAACAAGGACTGCTGTTCCAAATCAAATGAGACTTAGGAGATGAACCCTAGGTCCTAATGCTACATATAAACTGTGCAACTTAAAACAAAATAATTACAGTATCATTCTCCTATAAATGAGAGGAATTTAAATTACAAAACTATTGAGATTAATTAATAAAACATGAAGAAAGTCCTACAGAAGGGCACCTGCCCTGTTAGCTGCTTCAATACAAACCGTGCAAGCTGTCCATGAAAACCAGTTCTCAGGTGCTGCAGGAACGTGGTGCTGCAGGAGCACAGGGAAGCTGGCAGAGGGACTTGCAGCCAGGTGAGGGGCACCCCGAGTGTTCCTCACTTGAAAAGGAGAAACAACCTTCAAAGCTCATCTGCTTTTTGTGACAATTCAGTGGCAAAAATCCCACTGTGTTGTTGCAGGCGAGTTTTGTCTCTGCTCTGGGGCAGAGCACAGCCTGGAGAGGGAGGTGCCTGGGGGTGATGAGAGGGGCTGGGCAGCTGCACCTGAGCTGGGATCATGCAACTACCAGCACCTGTGCTCTTTGAAGCAAGTGCAAAGCTGTGGCTGACAAAAGCACGGGCTGACCTGCTTATCATGGAATCACTAGGTTGGAAAAGACCTTTGAGATCATCAAGTCCAACTGTACTTGTCCACTACTAAACCATTCCTGAGCACCTCATGCATCTGTCTTTTAAACACCTTCAGGGATGGAGATTCCACCTCCCTGGGCAGCCTTTGCCAGCGCAGATAACCCTTTTGGTGAAGACATTTTTCCTGATGTCTAATCTGAACTTCCCCTCGTGCAGCTTGAGGCCATTTGCTCTCATCCTATCACCTGTCACTTGGGAGAAGAGACCAACACGGTCTCGCTACAACCTCCTTTCAGGCAGTTGCAGACAGTGATGAGGTCTCCCCTCAGCCTCCTTTTCTCCAGGCTAAACAGCCCCCTGTCCCTCAGCCACCTCTCAGAACCCTTGTTCTCCAGCCCCTTCCCCAGCTCCGTTCCCTTCTCCGGATGTGCTCCGGCTCTTCAATGTTTTTCTTGTAGTGAGGGGCCCAAAACTGAACCCACGATCTCAAAGGTCTTTTCCAACCAAGCGATTCTATGATTCTGTGAATTCACAATACCACGTATATCTTACAAAATAAATTTCACAGACACCAAGATAATTGTGTTGCATGGGAATGGTTGGACACAATGATCCAGTGGGTCCTTTCCAACCTAGTGATTCTATGATTACATTGCCATCTCAAAATGTATTTGGATTTTCCTGGTACTTAAAACTTTCCTCCTTCCAAATAGTAAATCCTACAAATGGAACTATGCTGCTTACACGTATTTATTCTGATATGCCCACGGGGGTAAATAGTTAACTTCCATTAGTTAATCAAAAGTGATAACTTTTCCTCCAGCACAGGAAGTTTGCTCAGAGTGGGAAGAGGTCATCACCGCACTGATCTCGGATTCAATTATCCCACAGCAATTCCTCAGATCAATTTTCTTGTGTAAACACAAATTACCGCGTAGCTGCCGTAAGTACCCCTTATATCGCTTGAATGGGAGCCAACTCTGCATACAAAGTGTGGCATGCTGACAAACTGATAATGAATATATTTAAGATTAAAGGAGAAGGTTAGGTTTGCATACCTCTTTTCTGTTTCCTGTGTAATGCTTACACACAGGTCTGTTTGTAGCAAAGAGAAAGGATGGAAATTGAGGGTGGATCCTGCCCCAGACTGGAAACTGCAGCCTTCCTTCCACAAAGGCAACGGTTGCAAGAGGAATAAACTGCAGCAGTTTAAAGTGGTGGTCTATTAATATCTTCTAGTGATAAATATGCAGAAAGCTAGAGTGGTAACTGCTCTTCACAAAATGTGCAATTCCCATTTTTTATTAGTCAGGTCTTCTCACACTTCTTCTCATTAGTTCACCACAGCTTCATTAATTTTATTGCTGCTAGCTTATCTTAATTGCACTAAAACAAATGTTTTGGATATCACAGACCATTACAGTAACAATTTCCTCTAGTCTCTGTTTCCTTAATCCACTTACCCACAGCAGTGGTGCGGAATTTGCTTTCGATGGTCACCGTGCTTGGCCATCGTTCGTGGCATCGTGCCTGAAGGCTATTGCAACAAGCTGTGTTGTCACTCAAAGCACATTGTCTGTGATGTGAGATCTCAAAACAAAACACGGATGTGCCTTGGCCTTTGACTGGTCTTGCTGCAAAGAAATACGAAGAAAACCTATTTGCTGGGTATATGGATTGCACGGAGCACCAAGGAATAGCTGTATAATCAACCAGTGCCTATGAAATTGTAAATAACTTAGCTGTCATCTGCATTACTTCTAACAGTGATTGCTTGGCTCAAAGATAAATATCCATGACAGTGTTGCAAAAGCTGTGTTAACACATGGGATGAGGGTTGAAGTTGGTAGAACCAATAATAAAACAGAAAAGCCCTTAAACCCTGCGCCTTGAAGCTGGGACCATAATTGTTTGTACTTTTTGACATTAAAAAAATAAACATAGCAGCAATATGAACTTAAACAGCAAGCCACACAAAGAGTTTTCAGTTGGTTTATGCTGATTTCCAAGGAGTCAAATGCCATTAACTTTGAAGAACTCACTCCCAGGTTCACCAGGAGGCAAGGGGCACGACAGCTGATCTTAAATGTGGGGACTGCAGCCTTGGCATTGAGGAGAAACTTGCAAATACCACAGACACTTTTTAATCGGTTTGATAATAATTAACCAACATATTAGGAAATCTTCTTTTTCTGTTACCTACCATAGTTGTTTGCCTCTAGCCTAGTTTTCCATTAATATTGTTAGCAGTCTAATAACAGTTAAAAACCACCACCAATTTAGAGTTGTCCCTCATGAACTTTATAGATATTTGTATTTAAACCTGCATATACTTTTTTTTTGCTAACTACTGGAAGTTTCTAGTAGCTACTTTCCTTCCTCTCTACCACTGAAACATTTCCCTGAAAAAAAACCCCCATACTTTTTCAAAATGTAAAACAAAAAGGATGATGAATTAAAATTTAATGATTGAGTTTGTGTTTTCATTTTAATCTATTATTTTACTTGAAACTCTGTTGGAAAGTACAAAATTTAAGCTTTTGATGGGTACCTTTTTGCTTTCTTCCTTCCCACCTGCCTCAGGAACATGCAGCACAGCTTGTGCTTATGGCTTTACAAAGCCCTTACAACAGCCTTAGCTATACTTGTTACCAGTGATATTAATATCATTTTAAATATGACTATAAACTCATTAGGATTGATATACATGAGGGTTAACTTTAGAACGAGACCCAACTTTGTCTCCTTCAGCACAGACTTAAATAGGTGATTTCCATGTCAAGTGAAAGCATTTAAGTGCATTTGCAGAATCCTGTTCTCTATGCTTTTAGGATATTTATCTGGGAAAAAAAACCAAACAATCAAACCCCAGAAACCAAAACAACCTGAAAAATATCAAGAATTCTTTCTCCTCTTAAATGAAATTAAGGAAATACATTTTTTTGATGCATTTCTGTTAGGCTTCTGTGGTGTTCTCACTCTGTAGCTGAGCATTTGCACCCCGCCACACAGCGTATTTCTGTGCCTCGCACGTTTCTTTACTTCCTTGAATTGACTTCTCTTTGTTTTACTTCTTGCTCAGATCCCTGAAGGATCCGGATTTATATCTAAACCTTTTCTACTTCCCTTTTTCTTCTTCAAATTACTCCTTCTCCATTCAGCTGCAACCCAAAATCCCATTGCTCCTCAGTCTGACCCGTCCACCCCTTTATCTTTGCTCATCTCCTGCTCTCCCACCCTTGATGACTCTCGGTTAACACCCGCTGTCCTTTTCCTGACCTGAGTTTGTCACCTCTTAATCAGCTATGACTCCACTTTCTCCATTTCTTTTTACAGCCAGGCATTAGCCAATTCCCACCCTTAGTCTTAAACATCATCTCTCAAAAATTTTTCCTCCTCAACTTTATTGCTAAAACGATCCGCACTGTTAATTTTTTGCCTCACTCCCTGCAACTCTCTTCCTGTGCAAATCTTGGCCATACTAGCTCTCTTCTTTCAGTGGATCCAAAGGCAGTTGCAAAATTATGTTGGTTTTCTGCCCTTCTCTATTCTGGCTTCTCTACTTCCTCCAAAGAACCAGCAAGATTGTGTTTGCTGATTGTGTCTTTTGCATCTTATCTTTCATTTCCTGACTTGCAAAGTACTGCAAAATAAATAAATGGAAAAAAAAAGAGATTAAATAATGCAGACGTGCATACATACTGTCAAAATCCCTACTCTTAGCAAGTCTGATTGCTCATGGGAATGAATTGTAGCATCCTCATAGAATCATAGAATAATTTGGGTTAGAAGGGACCTTAAAGATCATCTAGTTCCAACCCCTCTGCCATGGGCAGGGACACCTCCCACTGGATCAGGCTGCTCCAAGCCCCATCCAACCTGGCCTTGAACCCCTCCAGGGATGGGGCAGCCACCCCTGCTCTGGGCAGCCTGTTCCAGTCCCTCACCACCGTCATCATGAAGAAATTCCTCCTTATGTCTAGCCTAAATCTGTCCCTCTCCAGTTTATACCCATTGCCCCGTGTCCTGTCACTCCAAGCCTTTGTAAACAGTTCCTCCCCAGCTTTCAAGTAGCTCCTTGAGGTACTGGAAGGTGATACCTGTGTTCCCGTTCTGTATGTTCCAACACAGATGTGAGGAGAACATATTTAGAGGCAAAAACTCCATAGTAAAACCTCTTGGTTTCACCAGGAAAACAGAAAAAAAGCTTCTGTTTCTACTAAGTAAAAGTTTTAATTTTATAACCTTTTCTATTAAATTCAGCGCTGAAAGAAAATATCAAAATGTATAATTGAAAATCATTGAAATCTATTTTTTAAACATAATTCTCAGCCAAACTATTAATTTGACTTAATTCAAAACCAATGGTTTGTTGTACAAACTGTACACATTAAAAATTAAATTCTTTGATGCTTTTTCAGATGATTTTTGTGTTGAGTAGACTAACATTAAGAGGCATGGCAGTCAAGCGCAGATGAAAGAACAGTATATTCTCATCTTAAGGTATTCACTTTTCATTTGAAATGGGAAACAGACCGGAGGAAAAAGAGGTACAACATTTGAGACGCCTTCCTGCTGAGCTGTTACCATCAGCTATACTAACCACTTAGTGTATATTTGGTCGAGGCAAGTGACTATAGTAGATCCTGTCAGGGTACTTCCCAAGGAATTGTTGATTTTAAACAAATTCACAGTTCCTCTTCCACTTCTCATGCTGTTTAACATATATTATTAGATCAACAGCCTTCCTGAGTTTATTTATTGGTTGGTCCAGGCAGTCAGTTGCTGCATGATGTGTGCTACAGGGCATCGTTCGCTGCTGGTAGGGCACAACGCCAGCTGGAGAGCAAGCTGAGAGTGTGGGAGTGTGGCAGAAGAGGGATTCAGGGAGCCACAGCACCCACTCTTCCACCTCTTACCCATGCAGCCTCCGCTGCCCCTGTTCAACCCCATGGAATACTGTGAAAGGAGACAGAGAGGGGAAAAGGAAGAATTAGCTGAAGCCATTGCTTGAGAATGCACCAGAGGGCAAATGTACAGACCAGGAGGCTGAGAAGTATCTGTTGGGGTTGGGACTGGATGGTCTTTAAGGTCCCTTCCAACCCAAACCATTCTGTGATTATATGGTTTACAATAAACTTGATAGAATTTTCCTTGATGCGTAAATGAGCAAGAACTCCAGAAGCAATCACAACTTCTGTAAAAGCACTCTCATACAGAGACTTCAGGACTGCTTATATTACAGAGTTAAAGAGCCATAACAAATTAGAATCTTTCCCATCAGGACTATTAATCAACACTATTTAAATTAAGTGACACGACAAAGAAAAAATCCCACCACGCTTTTGTCCTAATTCTAATTTGAAAATCTTACGGCAGGAACAGACATTTTAGCTTTATGAGAATCAGTAGTAGAATCTTTCTTCTTTGGAATAGTTTTTAATAACCTAAGAATTTTTTTAAAAAAGCATGACTACAGTTCTGAGACTTCATGGGAAGCCTGAGGTGTCTTAGATAAATCTAATGGTGCTGAAAGATCACTGTTTCAGTGGTGAAAAAACCTTGTTTCATTTCAAATGTTGGAAGTGGCCTACTGGAAATAGTGGGGCTTAGTTTTGTTTTATTACAAACAGACAAAATCTCTATTGAATTCTCTATAACAAAACATACACTTCGGAAAATGAGAAGTGCTACAAAGTATTTTCAGTTTCAGTATCGTAAAAGGGGTAAGAAGTTTTCTTCAGCTATGACTTCTAATAAAAATAACCCTCTGTACTTGTATTATTCTCTTGCATTTTTCTCCATCAGATCCCCGTTACTCTGAAGCAGGAATTTAATAAATGAAAATGTGCTTCATTACTCAGTAAGCTAGAGTATTAGCAAACTAGTACATCCTTCTGCCTTATATATCCATGTTTTATTAAGTTTAAAGTGAAAGGGTTTTTTTTTAAGCACAGTAAACCAACCTCATTGGGCTTTTTATTGGCATTCATAGTGCATTTTGAAATAGTATTGTTGTCTAGAGACTTTTATAACCTTTAAAACATTTTAGAAACAATTAAACATGCCTTTCTTAAAATAAAATCTTTCTTGCTACATGCAGCTGCAAGACTGCTAAGGTCTCAATTTTCATCACCACGACTTTTGCATTGAGCAATAATTAAAACTAGAAAGCCAGTAAGGAAGCCCGTGTTTGCTGATTGCTGCTTTCTGTCTCATTTGTTCCCCTTTTGTTCTTCCAGTTGTTTCAGGTTCTTTTACAGGAAACCAAAGGCAGTTGATCTGTAGCAGCACAGCATGGTCCACTCGTGCCACAAAAAGGGCCTCGCGTAGGAGCAGACGAACCCACACACCTACCTGCATCCCTCCCCAGCCCTGCAACCACATCTGCATGCGGTAACGCTACAAAAGCAAAATGTAAAAAGCATTTGTTTAAATTAGAATCACAGAATCACAGAATAACCAGGTTGGAAGAGACCCACTGGATCATCGAGTCCAACCATTCCTATCAAACACTAAACCATGCCCCTCAGACGCATATCCAAAGGTAAGATTCAGTCTGCTGCCAGGCTTTAAAATATCAGTCGTGAAAATCATCAAGGCTTATCAACCAAGACATTTGCTGACATTTTTTACCGTCACGCTGCCATGCCTCCTAAATATACTCTGAAGCCCCCAGCCCAGCTCCACTCCCCAGAAATTCCCATTCCTTCAGTTTGGCTACATCTGATGAAACCTCCTTGGCTTTAGTACCTCTCCCACTGAAGTCACCACAGATCTTGCAGAAGGGCCCTGGCAGCAGCAGGATGTGTCTTGCTGCACCAGGACAGCCCGTCCGCTCCTAAGGAGTCCCTCTGGCATCAGTTTGAAGGGATGCACATCAAATTAGTGCTAAGATGGTTTGTGTTGAGCGGGCATGGAAGGCAAGCTGAAAATGCCAGTCTATATATAATAGACTTGAGAGGTTGTATAGAATTTAAATGCATTTTCAACAAAGCATATTTATAACTGAAAGATGATACGTAGAATCACTGAAAGATGATACATAGGATCATAGAATCACCAGGTTGGAAGAGACCCACCGGATCATCGAGCCCAACCATTCCCATCAAACACTAACCCATGTCCCTCAGCACCTCGTCCACCCGTCCCTTAAACCCCTCCAGGGAAGGGGACTCAACCCCCTCCCTGGGCAGCCTCTGCCACTGCCCAATCACCCTTTCTGTGAAAAATTTTTTCCTAATGTTCAGCCTGAACCTCCCCTGGTGGAGCTTGAGGCCATTCCCTCTCGCCCTGTCCCTTGGGAGAAGAGCCCAGCTCCCTCCCCTCCACAACCTCCTTTCAGGTAGTTGTAGAGAGCAATGAGGTCTCCCCTCAGCCTCCTCTTCTCCAGGCTAAACACCCCCAGCTCTCTCAGCCGTTCCTCATAAGGCCTGTTCTCCAGCCCTTTCCCCAGCTTTGTTGCACATGAGCACATATTCGTTATTTAACTTCCCTTATTTAACCAACACTGCATTCAACTTTAAAAAGTCGTCGAACTACCCTGGAAAGATCCCCTCTCACCACCTCAGAGCTCAAGAAGATATTTGCCATGAATCCATGCAGGTTTATCTTTATGCATGGTGCAGGGAGAAGATGAAAACAAGATATCTGAGCTGCCTTCCCCGCTTTCTTGTTTGCCAGTGCTGGAATGTGAGCCGATCACTCATGACTGAAAGATGTCTTTGCAGGACGTGACCCTCTCAACACCTGCAGGATCGAGCGTGCTGGCTGTTTTACAACATACTCTATGCTGTGATCACTTTTGACAAGAGGCTTTGGATCTACCTCCTCACACATAAAATTACAGGCATTTGACACAACCTAGATCATGACTTAAGTACCACTGAGCATTCTGATTTGCTGTCAAGACAGAGGCTTGTTGGGACCTAAATGGGGTTTCTTCATAACAGATCTCAGCAAGACAATAAAGTGGTGCTGGCTTTTCACCTGCAAACTGAGGTAAAATAGGGAGAAATCATAGACACAGGTTTCGTGCTCGTGGTCTTTCCGTTGAATTTCAGCAGCGACTATAAATACATTTATGAGGCATATGCTGTAAAGGCAGCAGGCGAAAATGTTTATCTAAAAGGTTTCTTTATCAGAGGTAGAGGCTCTGAATATCTCAGAGTACCTGGTTCCATCTTGGCTTTTATCAGGTCAGCTCCTGAAACTTAATTTAATATATTTTAAAAAGCATTTTTCATTTACACAACTACAAGCAACCTTGCAATCTCCTTAGGGGACGTCTGTAAGGATTAAGAAAATTAAGTTATTAAAACTGCCCAAACTGAGACATTTTCAAAATAATATGATGTGTGTTCTGTAGATCCACATGGTGGAGAGCAGTAATCCTCTACTGTCATTCCTTTAAAAAGGATCAACCTTTCCACAAGAACTGATACTTCACAACTATGGCTTTTACGTTCCCTAGCCAGGTCCTGACTCACAGTGCAGTCGTGGTGTGGATACTCCTCCCTCTTCTCCAGGGCTCAAAGACCTTGGATTGAAGTCCTTAACCTCTTGGTATTGTGTCCAACATCCCATTATAACAAAACACCGTTGTAAAGAATAGTATCAGAAGATGAGGTAATGTTATTTACCACGTCCGGAAGGAAGGTTTTCCTGTTTGTGTCTGAAGTACACCAGAAATATCACCGTTCGGTATGGAAAAATGATGTTGGGCAAGCACGACAGACACAGGGAATTATTGACCACAGCAGAGGGAGACCAGTAAGCGAGCTGGACTTGCGCTTGTGTTGCTGGGAGGCAATTTATAGCACCTCAGGTCTGCTGGAGCTTGTGGCGTCTCCTTGGGGCTGGGAGTGAGATGGAGGGTGTGGGGAGGCTTCCTGCCTTCGAGCTCTGGCAAGGGACCGTGCAGAAAAAGGGAGGGGGAACAGCGAGGGAGAGCTGAGCTGGGCACAAGTCCAGGAATTAGAGAAGTTGAAGAAAGAATTAACAGCAACAGAAGAGTTGGTTGGACTTTAAACCTTTCTTTACAGTGTAAAAATAGCAAAAAACCAGTGAGAAATCACGATATTTACTAAAGCGGGGATGCAATACAGCTCCATCAATGGAGGAGAAAACACAGCCAACTGGATGTAGAAGCTGTGGGACACGCATTAGCCATGAAAAGATACCTAGTAGAATTTATTTATGTGTGAAATGAGCTCTGACAGAGCTCACAGGGCAGAAAATCAGAGGATTAAAAATGCATCTAGGAAATAAATGATAGAAAAATTAAGACGTGACAGAGGAGTGGATGAAGATGCTGTACAGAAACCTAAGGAGCTGCAGGTGCAGAGGAGGAGTCATCTACAGAAACACAATTACAGGACCGTGAGCAGCTTATGCATTTAAATGAAAAGTTAAGTTAAAACAAATAAGCAAACAGATAATAAAATATTCTATAAGGTAAAACTGCTGAGAATTTAAGGGGAGCAGTGAGTGAACTCAGCAGGTAAGGGAGTTGCACGTGGAGGAAGACCCACATTTTTTTTTTATTCTAGTCCACAATGCAAAAAGTACTTTCTTCCCAAAAGGGGGGGATTCACGGGTGTGGGAGGGAAGAGCTGCTTCAGTGGGCTTCAGAGCTGGACCAACCGGCCAGCAAGACAAGATACTTAAGAGAAAGGAGAGAGCTATGCAAAATGGAAGAAAGACCCCATCAGGCAATGAATGATGAGAACAAAAGTGCTGGAGATGCTGCGAAGTACAAGGATACTGTGAGGATGCAGGGGTCACAGCAGCCAAACCGATGGTTTTCCCACCCCGGGGAGGCTGTGTGGGAGCACCAGCCCAGAACAGTTCCTCTTAGCTGGTACTACTGGCTAGACGTTAGGAAAAAATTCTTTACAGAAAGGGTCATTGGGCACTGGCAGAGGCTGCCCAGGAAGGGGGTTGAGTCCCCTTCCCTGGAGGGGTTTAAGGCACGGGTGGACGAGGTGCTGAGGGACATGGGTTAGTGTTTGATGGGAATGGTTGGACTCGATGATCCGGTGGGTCTCTTCCAACCTGGTTATTCTGTGATTCTGTGATTCTGTGAATGTCTTTCTTGTAAAAACAAATGACTGGTGGCTGAGATTCCAGACTCTCCGGTGTTCTAATCTTTAGTCACCGGGCTCTCTCCAGTTCCCAGCACCAGTACTGACCAGTCTCAGCTGTAGCGGTGCAGTGCCCGAGAATTTTCACATGGGGCATCCATGGAGTAATGGATGTAGCACACAGATGAGAAATCTGTTTTCTCAGAAATACTGGGAGACACTAGAATGGACTGAGGCTTTTCAGGAAAGTTGTTTTCTTTCTAGGAAATCGATGATAATCAAGCTGTATTACATGAATTACCCTACCACGCTGAAACATCAAGCTGCCCTTCTTTTCAGTGGCTTCCAGCAGATTTCTCTCTTTGTGCGTGTACATCCTTCCTAATGAACAGGCTGTGCTACCACACACCAAACACAGATTTGACTGCAAAAATAGTGAAGAACTGGTTGCTTATTTAACATCCTGTATTTTAGCTAATACTGGAAAGATAGCTTTCAATGAAATATTCTTTACATAAACCTGGGAAATTCAGCTTTCGGCTATGTTTGTCATGGCATGAGTATACCGAGGGTGCATTCATTTTAGCTCCATCAGCAGAAACACGTCTGTTTTATATAACATTAAAATAAAGCTGCCAGAAAGCATGCTGATTAGAAAAGGCAAAGATAAACAGCAGCCATCAGATCCAAACGAAGGCCATGGAAACAAGAACTCATGTTTTCCTTCTCTCCCCTGCTGCTGCCCGGCTGCCAGCAACTTCCAAAGCAAACGTAGGTGCAGCAATCGTCACATCTGCTCCGCGAGCAACTAGTGCATCTACAGCTGAAACCTGGCGAAATGCACTGTGCCATACAAAATGCTTTGTTCAAACCAAAGAAGTTTTAGATCAGCCTTTATGGACTCCACAACCACAAACAAGATGTTGATTTCTTTGAGAAGCAGATGACACAGGAAAAAAAGAAGTAAGCAGCATTTCCCGCTATTCCCAGGAGTCATTGTTCTCTGGTACGGCAAGGAGAATCAGGGTAGTGAAATGCAGTAGCAAACACCTCTGTTTTTTTACATCTATTTCTGGAATGACAGAATCAGAGAGTCATAGGATAGTTTGGGTTGGAAGGAACCTTAAAGATCACCCAGTCCCACCCCTGCCATGGGCAGGGACACCTCCCACTGTATCAGGGGCTCCAAGCCCCATCCAACCTGGCCTTGAACCCCTCCAGGGATGGGGCAGCCACAGCTTCCCTGGGCACCCTGGGTCAGAGCCTCACCACTCTCCTCGTGAAGAACTCCCTGCGTTGGTCTAGTAAGATCCATAAACACGACTGACAAAGGTAGTCAGTTCTCCAGGTCTTTCTCTGAGTGTTGTCTTATTTATGAGATTCATGATTGATATGACAAAGTGAAAGGTCGAAAGGATGTTCCAAGGGAGACCATTTTCCCCAATCCTGCTTCCATTAACTCTAATGAGGAGAATATTGAAATCCCTACATCTGGTGTAAAAGCACCATGCCTGGACTTCCAGAGAATGCCAGCCAAGCCACTCCGGTCACCCTTAGTTCTACAGGTGATACTGGGAAAAGAAAACAACAAGATTAAATGAAAAATTGCCGTAGGGAAACCTAGCAGATACTCCAATTGCGATACACGGACAGCCTCAGATTAAAACAAAAACTGAATAGCAACCAAGGCACATTTTCTGATTAAGTAGGGTTGGAAATATACAGCCTTATTCTGCCTTGATAGTTAATTGCAGTCTCCAAACTGTCTAATAAAACAAAACATGCAGCCAAAAGGGGTCTCTCATTAGCAAGCAGCCATTGGCTTCCCATTGAACAAAAACAAACACTGAAATCCAGCAGTGCCCTGCAACACTGGAATGAAAAGGAAAGCGATACTGAATTTTAAAGCTTTTTTACCTGCTTTTCTACATTAAAAAAAACCAGTAAAATAAAAATAAGGAATGGATACATCCTTTCTGTTTCCAGTGTTTCCAGCACTTCAGGTGCCACGCTGCCAAATGTGAAATGACAAGAAACCAATTTATGGCATCTAAATGACTTGCAATCAACAGTGTGTATTGGCAAACATGTATTTATAGCTAGGACAAGCACATTCAGATTAATTAGACACTTTCCCCATATGAAAAAGCAGCAACATTTTAGACAGACCATGTTACTTGTGAACTTCTGAGATGATGCATTTTAACAGCAATATAGCAGCAACAAAAGATCTACTTGAAAGAAAAACGTACTGAGCACACCCACATAAGGATTTCAAATATTCAAAGCAAATTTCAAGGATATAAAATGCATCCTCATTATTTTCCAGTGCACTGGGAAACGATCCAGCTCACCTGGCTCCCAACAGATATTTACCCTATTGTTAAACATGAAGGTTTTTAGAAACGTAGAAATAAGTATTTCAGACAAAGGAACTGCACTTCAATGGAAATTAGTATTGTTGGTGTTTCCTAGTTTTAGCCTTTTAAACCACAGATCCCACCTTTCTTCTTGGCTCAGTTAATGACATGTCACGAAGATCTTGTAGAATAATTTTGAGCTATTTATTAACTCTCTGAATCAACAAACTGTAGTCAAATTCCTATCAAAGACCTGACAGCCTTATACATAAGTACACCTTTCATAGGCACGTCTCTGGCTTATGAAAGAAGCTGACAAATAAAGCTCAGAGGGGAATTCTTCAACCAAAATGAACCACAAATCTAATTTTAAGGAATGTGAGGTGACAGATGGTAGTCTTCCTATTCTAACATTAGTTTTAATTTGTAGAAAACTATGAAAAATTAGAAGTGCTACAAGCCAAGCAAGCCGGTCTTAATTAAAAATAATAAAAAAATTAAAACTTATTTGTTCTTTCCGAAAAACTATCAACTGTTTCTTCTTCCCAACTCAGCTAGGAGGAAGAAATGTAAATTTAAAGAATGTCTCCGTGTTGGCAGATAGGCATTTTTCTTCTCCCCATCAATCTTTCTCCACAAAACTATTTCTACACCTACGTCTCTGTGATGAGTTTGCAGTGTGGCAGCTCTGTGTTCTTCCCTTGCTCCTTTCTGTGAAAACAGCAAATAGGAAAGCGAGGATCTCTGTGCACAGGCTGCCCTCGCTGGCCGGGCACTGTGCACGTGGCATATTCTCTTGCCGTGGGAATGCTGACTGAAAACAAGATGCAAATTAAAGAAATAAGAGAAGTTGCCCACTGGAAACAAGCGGACCGTGACAGCTGCTGTACACTGAAAGTATTTTAAGCAATGTTATGTTTTCCTTCCAGAAGGCAAGACCCCAGCTCAAGCCTGCAGACAGGCTCCACGCTTTGTGGTGCTGGCAGACAAATAACTGCTCACGAGCATTAAATCCACACCACGGCTACAAGAGCATTTCTACACAGGGTAAGTTATTTGAAAATGCAGCCAGATGGCAGCTCACTTTTATCGTGTACGTCTCAGCCCATGCAGCGGTTTTGAGGAGTTCAACAGCAACAAAACCAACACGATATCACAATTTAAGCTTCTTTCTGGACTGAGAACTACTGTCTCGTTTCATTTACAGACCTCTACCTATGCAGAGCAGGTCAAAGCCACAGCTGCAGATGAAAAGTCCATTTAAAAACTGCTGCCTTCCAGCATACAGAACTGCAGAAGCCAGACAGCCGAGTAGCTTGAATTAAGGGATTTGCCTCTTTTTGGAGCTGTAACTGAAATGATTTCTCCAAATTCCCCTTTCATTATTGCCTTTCTGCACTCATTACTTGCATTGCTTGGTAATTATAGGCTGTGTGTCATTACTAGAATTCATTAGCAGAGATTTGACTCTGTCTGCACCAGGCCATAACACCACAGTTTTTGTTAACCCTTCTCTCCCCACCCCCAGGCTGACTCGGTGCCTCTCCAGCCATTACTCATGTTTAGTTAATGTACTTAAAACTGAATTCTCTGCCTCATTTATTTCCCTCCATGCGAGCTCTATTATAACAGTTTGTAGAATAAAAAAAAGAGACTAAGGATTGTGCATTCTCCTCTCTAACACACAACGCCTGCTTTTATTTTTGAGTCAGGGAGGTGATAAATCATGATCCTTATTCTTAGAAAACTCATCCAAGAAATAAATGTGAAGAAGTCTTTTTAAACAGTCCTTTCCCTTGGGTTTGTTTCATCAGCGGAAAAAGATTTCCTTCTCAGAATAGAAACGAAATGCTCTTGGTTTCAAGATTTTATCTAACTATAAATTTGGTGTAATACAGACGAATGCCAATCGATTAGAAGAGCAGGAAGAGTCACAACTCACATCTAGTAACAGTAGTAGTCTTCTGAAATCATCCTCACCAGAGGAGGTCTGTGGGCTCCTGAACATAACAGCATAAATTCAAATATTACTCAACTGGTAAGAAAAAAAAAAAACAAACCAAACCAAACCAATAGAAATATAATTGGAAGTTAGTTAAATTTAATAGGTTTAGGACAGAAAACAACCTGATTTTATAAAAGTAAATCAAACATCATGACTAACTAACTAGCCTAACTAACATCTAAACAGGACTTTGTGGTTCAGCTGCTTCACAGTTTGCATCATGAAGAAGCTCACTGGTATTAATTATTTTTTTGTTTAAGTCAGGCACCCCACTCACATCCTCATAACCGGAATCCCTGAGGGGAGGAAAAGAGAGGGACTATGCAAGAAAGATGGGGAGAGGCAACCACCAGGTGGATTTATATTAAAATGTTCTTTCTTCAATTCATGCCCAGTGATAATCAGAAATGATGGAAGACAGAGAAACTCCCACCTGTACAGTCAGAGGCAAAACCTTGTTTAGATTTTGCAGAAAACCGAGATCCAAAGAATACATTCACAGACTTCCCAGAAGTGGGGGCTGACCATCTGATTAGAGGCAGTGCAGACAGCATTTGACCTTTAATGAAATGTTTTTTTCATTGACTAGAAGAAAGCTATAGGTTGTGCAACAGTAAGAACGAGGCAATACGGTACTTTGGTCAACGCAAAATGTATCTTCTGTTTATTTCATCTCATGGATTTGGGAAGAACCTTTGCCCAATATATAAAAATCAGTGCATAAAACACTAATCTTGAAGATGTTTTTCTATTAAAGTGAATGGGAGGTGGATCCCGAGAAGGATATAATCCATCCACCTGTGACTGCAGGTGAACATACATCCCAGCCCAACAGCCTGATGAGCACAGGGCGAGTACTTTAGGCTCTGTAAGACTGCGTGTGTAAAGTTTGCTGCGGGTTGCATGCTGATGCATACTGCAAATAGCCAGAAGCATAATCGTAAATCCTTTGTTTCATTTGCTAAGTCTTCACTCAGGCTGAGAAAAAAATACAAATACAAATATGACATCTCCAGCCTACACATGGAGCAAAGGCTGCTGGAGAAGTCTGCACGCAGTCTTTGCGCTTGGAAAGTACTTTAGCATAAGACAGCAGTGAGGACTGGAAAATAATTGCCCAGCCCTGCTTGGTAGGTATTTGCCCATTTTCTGCTCGGAAAGACAAGTAAAAAGTACTCCCTTCCGACATTCAATTAGGAGACCTGTTTGGTGTCAAAGTGCTGAGGGAATTTAGCAGGGCCAGTTATTGCTTCCTTATGCATAATTCTGAATTTGCTGCTCTAATGAGCCCTTCTCTATGTCCTTTGTAATTGTCACTCATCTTGGTGAAAATGAGTTGGCCTGACAAATCCTGTTAAGCCTCAGAAATTAAATGAGATCTGAAAATGCTTGAGTACACATCCGTAGCTCCACATACTGTTCTGATCAGTAGTGTTAGTTAAGCAAGCTTGGAGAAAAGCCAATAAACCTAGAGCTATCAAACAGGATCACCAGAAGCAATTAATGGGGCCTGGGAATAACGGGAACTCCCTGCTCCTTAGAATCACACCCAAACCAGAAGGAATAGAAACAATTAGCAATGATACAAGCTAATTCCTCGGAGCCGTCCAGGTCTATTCTGGGTGGAGCATCTCATTCCCACACACAGGCTGAGTGCAGGAAGCCTGAGATGCTGAGCTGGAGGAACAAGAGAAGCTCGCTCCACAGTGATGCAGCGGGAGCCACAGGGCCTTGGGAACACAGAGGATGGTTGTTTGGCTACAGACCCCTGGAGAAGAGGACACTTGATTTATTTATTATCCCAACGTAATTGTCAGGTAAAAGGGAAAGGTGTCATACTGTTGTAGAGGCTGTTTAGATTCCCTAGCTCTACCCTACCAAACAGGCTGTCGGCAGGATTGCAATCCCATCTCCATCTTCCCCTAGCCAGCCGCTAAAAGAAAATTATAAAAAAGAGTATTATAGGGGGAAAAAAAAAAAAGTACTAAACTGTGTGGTCTGTGGGATTGTCCTGTCTGTGACAAAGTAAGGCAGGAAAAGTTGGAGCTGATGGGAAACATTCAGACAAGACCTTTCTTCAGATCCCCAGACAAAATCATGCTTCCAGGAATTGATCGTGACTGTTATATTTTGAATTATCTATTTAAACCAAAATATCTCTAGTAGTGGACAGAAATATTTGAGGTATCCATAAAGTTTTCCAAAAGAAAAGGGAAAGTTGAATTCTATAGTACTGATTTAAAAGCTCTAAAATAAAAACTGACCACTGAATGTTTTCTTACCTATCATAAGTAGATAAAGAGCACAAATACCATGAGAATATCTAGCAATTCACCTTTAGGTCCAGACCAAGATCAACAGAAATTGTAACAAGCTCATGGCAATCTCAGGGACAACCCATCTGGAAGCTGGTAGAGAAGGGTATGACCAGCCCCAGCAAGATGCCCAAAGCCCTTAAGACTTGCCCATTTGCAGATGTCCAAGGCAGATTCCCTGCTGGAAGCTGCAGCACAGCCAAGGATGGGGGTGGGTTACACCAGGCAGACAATGCTGTTGGATGGAAAGCTCATTTGCCTCAGTCCTTCCCTCTATCTGATACCCCCTACAGCCTTTGAATACATTTCCTTTGAGTCAGAGAATTCCCAGCCACAGCATCTCTCCCCATCGCTTTCATTTGGCAGCTCCCATCTCCCTGTCCCAGGTGCCAGATTTTATCTGCTCCCATCAGAAACTACCTGGGCAGTAGCTTTTTTCAATTTTCAGTAAAGTTAAGAAAATGGACTGTTGTGCAGTGGTACTGGGTTAAAGAGCCAAAATAGTGAGGAAGAGAGCTGGGGTCCAGTGGGTGCGTTAGGAGGGTGTGCAGCTGCGAGACGCTGCTGTCCGCAGACAGAATTCAAAGGCAGCTTTAAAGGTCATGCAAATTAACCGTGACGTGGTCTTCCTCTGCAGCTCTGGCATGTGATTCTCATATGATTTCAGCGATTTGATGTGGGGAGTGAAGACAAGTCAGCATTTAAACCAAATGAGAATCACTGTCTGAAAGCAGCACCAGTCAGAAACGCGAACCGCTAGAAATCTGACTGTCCCAGTTCAGCTGCACTAGGAGATCCTCACTGCAACTGCAAGAAAATCAACCGTCTAGCCAGTTTTGCAACATCATTCTTTTTTAAAGCCTATAGAGCGCCACAGACTCAAGGTTCCACAAAGCTCAGCTGTAAAGGTATAAAAGTGCTTTATCCCTTGGGGTGTAGCTCTCACTTCCCTTATATATAATCTGTCATTGCTAAGGTCTGCAGGCAGGTTTTCTGTGTCATGCACTCACACAGCCTGCAGAGAGCTGCCCAGAGAAGACGCTACTGCCTGAGCTCACTGCTGGGAGATGACAGAAGGTGCTCAGGGCAAACAGGGCAACCCTGCACTGCACCAGGGCAGGGATGGTGCAGGCTCACCAGAGCAGCTCAGCCTAAAACAAAGCTGCATTAACACACGGACACCCTGAAATGAGAGCAAGTGACAGAGCACGCTGCCAGACAGCCTGCTGAGGACCTGGTCACGCTTGCCAATCTGTCTAAAGCTGTACCTGCATCCCTCAGAGTAAAAAGTGCTCTCCAGCTTTAGATTTGCAGGCTGAGCCACAATAATTTTCAATACCAAATCCTATATTTATACATCGAACTACATGGTCTGCTCATGTCACCGAGAGACACTGGTGGAAATCCATTTGAAGGATGAATTCAGAGGCATCCCTGAAAGACAGCACAAAGGAATCCCAAATCAGGAAATAATATCATAGTTCAGTATGACAAAATAAACTCATAGCTCAGTGTTAGCCTTAGTGATTTGCCCTACTTCACCCGCATTGAACCCAACTTCCTCCTCGGCGCATTGTGCCGGGGTTAATCACTGCTGACTCACGTGTCCAAGTCGGATATTTTACTGCAGTTTCATCCATGTGAAATTCATCCAGCCACATTTATCTGTTGCTTTCCCAAGCTTGAGACCACTGCAAGAGTGAGCCACGTTTGATGCCATAAAGTGTGAGCGTTCAAACATTTATCACCATTTGTAATCTCTGCATTTCTCTGCTTTGAGTGGATTTAGGGGATTTACTCTTCAGTATGGAATATAAAGTGCTGAATGCTGTGACTATAGCAACATAATACATATTTGTTTGAATGAAAACTGCATTTTTCCACATCATCCCTACAAAAAAGAAAAAGATGGAGCGTACAAGGTGGCTATTTCTTCAGTTGCTGACAGTACTAACCAGATGCTCCTACATGGTTCATTCATTGTTCAAGCACCAGTCGCACATCAGTAAGCACGGCCCTTCACATCACATTTTGCTCATAGGCAGCTCACTTTCCCACTTGTATGACCTTATACCCTTCCCCAGAACTCTATTTGAGCCTGAAGTAAGTTTGCAGATGACAAAGAGCCAATTTCACAAGAGCAGTACTATGTGACTACGTGACTATGTGACTAACAACAGCCACATAGCACCAGGCAAATAAAAAAATGTAGAGTTAACAGAATCTCCCCTTGTCGGCATAAATGTGAACTAACTCAGAAAAACAGAAGTATTTCCACCCCTGCCTCTTTCCCTCCCTTCTGCAGAAGAAACCCTCTGTGAATAATACACTCTTTTAGATCAACAATCCTATTTGCTACCAGAACAACCCATTTCATGCAAGCAACCCTCTTTCTTTGAGAGCATGGGCAGTACCTTTTGTGCAATTTTATGGAGAATCACAGAATGGTTTGGGTTGGAAGACTCCTTAATCATCTACTTCCAACCCCTATGTCATGGGCAGGGACATATACTTATTTATATAGAAACATGCATAAATACGTATTCATAGTTTATACAATAAATACAGTATATAGATATTTAAACACAAGATCCCAGGCCACTCAGTCCAGCCACACTTCTAAGCCACAGTGACATGCTCGATGCACACCCTGGAGAGCCAGCAGACACCGTACAACATCATGCAACTCAATCTCCTTCCTGCAGTGGCTACAGGATTAAAAAGTTTACGGTTGTTCTGCGTGCAGCTGCCAACAGGAGAGATGGACCTCATCACAGTCAACAGGAGAGAAAGACCTTGCCAGAGGAAGATCACGGGCTCCAAGGAGACAGCAAAAAGTGTTTTTCTTGCAAAGGAGGAATTCAACATGTTAACATATCCAGTGTGAGGCTCATCAGTGCCGTGTGGCTGTCTCTGCCCCTGGGAGCATGTGTGCAGGCAGGATCTGCCCAAGACATAAGCCTGGAGTCCTACCTCACTCTCCCTCACTACAGCAGGTGAAACAGCAAAAATGGGCTGAGCTGGAGGAAGGCAGAAGAGTAAAGAGCAAGGTGATCAGCAGATTGCAGCAGTCCATTATTCCTTCTTTCTTTCTGTATTTTCAGTAGCAAGTAGTTATTTATATCCAGAGCATATTAGAGCGACCCAAAGGCTACTCTAGCTGAACAGCTGATGCTACAGCTGTGATCCAGACCCAGATGCTGTGCCAGCGCAATTACATCAGTCGTGTTATAAACTCAGTAATGTAGCAAGTTAAAAGCAGCATAGGAAGCTGAGCGGTCAGATGTGGTCACTACTAGGGAGTCAGTGTGGCTGGCAGGGATCCCGGTGCAGAAGGTGAATTCTGTCTCTCCCCATGGGCAACTGCTATCACTTTATGTGACTCTGCCTATCCTTCCAGCCCACCTGGGCTCAGGGGCACACTCAGAAGCTGCAGGGACACAGCTACAGCTCCCCAACCCATTCTTGAGCAGCAAGGAGGGCACTCGGGGCAGCTGGCCAGCTTGAACTTCAGCTGTATTTAAGCAAGACCTTTCTGAACTATTTGCAGATGGTAAAGTCATAAGGAGAACCTTTAACACTGGACACATATAAAATGCTTCTCTGCTTCTTCTGTGGTTTCTTCTGCACTTTGTCAAACACCGTGACTCATAATATACATGTAAACCTGAAAATAACATGCATAAGCCTGGACCCTACCAATATGGGCTATGCTGGATACAGGGCACCAGGCAGGCAAAACAACCAGTACACAGCAGTCCTGCAACAGGAGAGAGGGAAATCTGAGTGAGGCCAGTGAGACAGGAAAAAATCTTTCATGGAAAGGGTGATTGGTCCCTGGCAGAGGCTGCCCAGGGAGGGGGTTGAGTCCCCTTCCCTGGAGGGGCTTAAGGGACGGGTGGATGAGGTGCTGAGGGACATGGTTTAGTGATTGATGGGAATGGTTGGACTCGATGATCCGGTGGGTGTCTTCCAACCTGGTTATCCTATGATTCTATGATAGGTTGTTCATTCATTGTACTTCTAGCAAGAAATCAGAAAAGAAGCCAAAGCAAACTTTCAGGGGTCTCCTTTCCATCACTCCTCTTTGGAGAAAGCAGCACTTCTCCTGAAAAAGAGAAGCCTTGCTCCTTACTGATGGCCAATGTGCCTAATGCAATACAAACCCATCACCCTTGCCTTGATCTCCGGGCCCTATTTGTGACACTGCGGTAGCAGCAAGCAAAGTGCAAGAACAGCCGCGTGCATCAGCACTCGCGGCAAGACAGGAAACCTCCTGCAGATCCACCCTTCCTTCCTGTGCTCCCCAGCCACGTCACACACCCCAGGGCAGCTCACTCAGCACTGAGAAAGCCGAAACAAGCATTCTGCAACTAAATTTAGAGTTTCTCAGGTAACGCAACCGTTTCCAGAATCTCTGAAAAGCTACCTTGGTGGTAAGTCAAAACATGTGACAATACATGGTAAAATACCACATTTTTGACTTTTCATCACAGTTTTCTAATTCTGGATTCACCTTGACCTTAAGGAAACTACAGCCCCAAATTTACACAAATCTTGAAGCCTGTTAGTTAGTTATAAAGAACAACCAACCTCTGAAATCACAAAACTGCTCTCTGGGTGTTACAACATAGCGAGAGCCTGAGCCAGTAAAGCTGGCACAGCAAACGATAGATCTCAGGACAACAGCTGGTCCCCTGAAGCAGAGAGATTTTTTCCTAGAGAAGAACCCAGATCGACACTTTTAACTTTCTCATCTTTTAACTCTTTTTCCATTACAAACACGAACAAAGAGGCAGCACAACCCCCTGCACAGCATTACCTCTAGCAAGGAAACTTCTTCAATGCATTTAATGGTGACTAAGATTTTTTCTTCATAATTAACGTTGAGAGTTTAAGCTACAAAAAGCAAACCACCCCAGGGGCCGTTTCTCCATTTGCTGGGTAAGCAACCGTGTTTGGGTATTTCCTACGGACAGACCCAGTTCAAGCAAGGCTGGAATTTGCAGCCCCCGTTTTTCACTCTGAGTAGAGCAGCATTTATACAAAGTGCCTCGAAAGTGTTTGTTCTTTCTGCTGCTTATAAAAAAAAACCACCCTAAAGCAACCCCCACACAACAAAAAAACCCTCTGGCTGCATTGTATGGTAGAGTACCCAGTTCTAGGCCACGGGGCTGAATTGAATCATTAAATAAAGCTTGATGCTCTTTAACCCAGTGGGGCTGTTGGCAGCAAAGCAAACAAGAGGTTCTGCAGGCACGGCAAATTGGCAAGGCTCTCATTCTCTCTAAAATTTCTCTTTGCTTTACAATGGTATCATTTAGGATCTATTTTTATTCAAATCCCTGATGAGACTGATTTAGGTCTATAAAGACCGATGTGAAATTCTTTAGCTCAGCAGGAGCAATACAGGCAAAAGTAAACAAGCTACGAGGGTATATTTTTCTTGGCTGTTTACTCCGCTGCTCTTAGTATTTACAGGCAGACTGAAAAGTCACATCTTTTTCTTATAACAGCTTTTTCCAGCTTGATTTGCTACACTACCCAAAAAGCAAATCTCTGAGTTGTCACATAGGCGTACTCCGAACTCCCAACATCTGGCAGACGCTGACAAAGACACAATCAGTCAGAACGGCAGCAACACCACTTGAATATCTGGAGCAGTCGGAGAGGAAGGTAACACAAGCCAGCTTTTTTTCCCCCATTTAGCACAGCCCAGCCCAATCGGCAGCTGAAACAGCACGAATCATGCCAGCAGCAATCAGTAAATCACACAGAGTGATGCTATGTCACTGGTTTGCCCTCGCCCTGGCTCTACAACGTGGGACCGATGACACGACATCCTTCTGGATCGCAGCCTCAATTCATTTTCTGATGCCAACGGCCACTTAGGAAGTGCCTACCTGCCATCAGTCATTTAAGATTTATTTGCCTTAGAGGCAGCATACCCTGCAACTTCTTCTGGGATGGGTCAAGGGGCTACAAGAAAGCTGAGAAGGGACTGTTTACAAAGGCTTGGACTGATAGGACAAGGGGGAATGGGTATAAACTGGAGAGGGGCAGATTTAGACTAGATATAAGGAAGAATTTCTTCATCTGAGAGCGGTGAGACAGTGGCCCAGGTTGCCCAGGGAAGTGGTGGCTGCCCAGTTCAAGGCCAGGCTGGATGGGGCTTGGAGCAACCTGATCTAGTGGGAGGTGTTCTTGCCCATGGCAGGGGGGTTGGAACTGGATGGGCTTTGGAGTCCCTTCCAACTCAAACTATTCTATGATTCTAAGAGACAGCTTTCAAATTGTGGTGAGCTCAAAAGCAGATGCTTTGTCCAGAGATGCCACCGAGGGCCCAGCACTAAAATTCAGCTCTGCTTCCAAGTTGCTGCTAGCCTGCAGCAATACAGAAGATGCTCTGATGCTCCAGAAGACAAACACATCCCTGTCAAGTCACCGGCCACAGGAGCTGGAGCATGGGGAGCTGTGAATCAAGGACAGACAATAGAATAACAACTGCCTCTTCCTTTGCTCCACATGGGTGCCAGTGGACAAGGAGATATTGGGGCAGAGGAACCCCTCTTCATTTCCTGCTATCACATTTGGTGATGTACTTCATGGTTTTCCTGAAGAGAACAAAAAAGGTGCAATCACCAGGGTAAAAACTAACAAAAGTCCTGGAGGACCCAAAGACCATGATACAGGATCCCTATCAAGAGCTGCTACTTTAAAATCAAAAGCTCATCAGCAATTTCAGCACACGCTGCTTGCGTTGCTACTAAGTCTCATGCAATCTTAACTAAGAGAGCATTGTCTTAAATAATTCAACCTTAGCAATGTTCCAGTCCGATTAAAAACGTTGAAAACTATTTTATACTGCTCTCTGAAAGACATTAACAGCTGTATCTCTTCATTGCAGATACTGGGATTTACACATCAAATCCTAAACCCAAATCTAAAATTTTAGGCTCCAAGTCAAATAAAAATAAATGAAATAATAAAAAAAAAAAGGAGGAGAGGGCTTACAATGAGAAAAATATTAACTTGCAATATTTTGATCATTTGCGATTTGGAAGACACGTGAAACAAATTAATGGGAGTGTCCTCTTCTGGAACAAATTACCTTGGTGATGCACTCCTTTGCAGCATTCCCAGAAACTGCCATCACTGCCTCATCTCTCATGCAAGCTTTACCAAACTGTGGCTATATCACAGCATTTGTAGAGTCAGCTTAAACAAAACCTTAAGCCAACTTCAGGAGGATTATACCAGCAACCAGTCTGTGTCTTAAGAGCCAGAGCCCAGTTGTAACCCTATATATGACAGATTTCCCAGTGGATAATTCAGATTAGCTCAGAATATGAGCTTCTAGCTTTAGTTCAAGGCTGTTCTGCCCAAAATAAGTAAAGCAACAAAAAAAGAAACACCATGAAACAAGCAACAAAGAAAACTTTTAGAAATGTGGCACTTCTGATAAAAATCCAGATGCAAAACCTAGTGAGGGATAAGATGCTAACTTGGTTTTTATGAACTGGTTAGGCACCGTAGTCACTTACCAGTCACCACTGGTTCTGAATGACAGTATCTAACAGAGGACATTGCACTGAGTCTGGAGGGAAAACAGCAGCACATTATCCCAACCACAAATTCTTTAAAAACTCTGCTATTATCGAGTTTACGGCAAAGGACTCAGATATCCTAAAATGATCACAGCATTGTGTTGGAAGAAACTTTAGCTAAAGCTAAATAGGAAATAACATAAAAAAAAAAATCAAGAAGAGTTGTAACATGAGGTTGCTCAGCAAGTGAAAAAAACTGGTGCATTAGATCAAAATGAGCACGATTTTGATTTTTGTTCTAGCACCTTCACATTTAATTTTGATCAAATTTTGAATTGAAAATAAGAGGCCAAAGCAAAATATTTTTAGCAATTTGTAGATGAAACGTGATTTTGAATATATGAAACAATGCTCCTGATCACTTCCGCAGTGTCCTCCCCCACCCCATGCAAAAGGCTCAGTATATTTGAGCTCAGACTGTGGAACAGCTTTGGTGCTTTTTTTCACCCCTGCAGTCAAAAGAGAAGTTAAAAGAAGAACTTTTCTTATGCCAGGTCTTCTGTGGTTACACTAAAACTTATTGCATTCAGCATTTACAAAACATATTCCAGTTATTCCCACACACAAATGCTCCCATCAGCTGCACAGGTTTTTGGTTTTGAATGGAACGTGCATCCCAGTAGCCAAATTAGGAATTGTCCTTTCACAGCGGTAACCATAAAAGAGACTAAATTGGTCACCGTCATGGGAAGTGCTGTATGAAAAAGGATTCCAGTTTTTACCGTGAATGGCAATATTACTGAAAGAAAAGTAAATTATTAAGCCCTCTGAAATACCCATCAGACGTTATAATTGGATCCTCTCACCTCCTCTTGCCTGGCACCCTGCCCTCACTCAGCATTTACCCATTTGTTCAAGTACTCACCGTTTTCTGGCAAGCTATAATATCATTTCCTTTCTCCACCCTTTTTTCAACAGGTGGCTTCGAGCCGTTTGTCACCTTTCTAAATTAGAGAAAAACCCTCAAAAGGAGGAGTCACAAGTATGACAAACAGGTGCCCAGAAGGTAAAAATTAAGAAAGATTTGGACCACAGGAGCCTCCTGCTGACCCTGGGAGAGGTCCATGGCCTCAACATCCCTCCAAGGTTGGCACTTGGGATATCGGGATGCTTAAAAGCTAAGTGAAATCTCTGTGGACCTAAACCTGACTTTAGTTCATCTAGGGAGGTAAGATCCCAAGCTGGTGTAAGTGATATGTGGGGCTGTACTGCACTCTAAACCAGACCTCCTCCTCTTCCTTTTGTATCTTTCTGCTGTTTTCCTGCATAAATAGCATTTTAATGCAGTCGACACCTTCCTGTCTCGAAGTGTCATCCTCACCTCTCAAATTTAACGTAACTCCTGCTGCCGTGGGATGCACAGAGCATCCAGGGTGAGTTGCAAAGAAAAAATTCCCAGTGATAATTTTTAAGCCAGCTGTAATCACAAATACCTTGACTATTTATCCACTCTATGCAAGTGTAAATCAGCCTTTCCCTTGCCTTTTCCTTTTTTGAGAATTTAAATTCATTCATCCATTGCTTTTACTGCCAACAGCACAGCATTGAAAAACAGAGACTCACTGTTCAGTAAAGCAACTACCTGCAGCCCTATGCAGCCAATTCATGAATCAGATAAGCTACAAAAATCCATCAGCCTCACCATGCAGGAGAAGAGCTGGTGGAGCCAGGACACTTCAAGGTGCCAGGAAAGAAGCCCCAGCCCAGGAGCAGAACCGAGAAAGATCAAACTGCTTCTGTGGCTTGAGGGAGGTCTGAAACAAAAGCCTCATCCTGGGCAGCAGGGACAGCAGCAACCTCTGGTGCAACCTGAAAAAAAGGTTAGTAAGGGAAGAGCCCTAGTTTGAGGTAAAAGAAGCAGTATGGGCAGTTTAGAATAAACATTGGCATTGGTAAAAATAAAGACAAAAGGCACTGTTTTCCCCAATGCTTTCTCTCATCCCTTATTTGCATTTTCTGATGCCAGCTCGCCGATACAACATGGAAACAGTTTGACCAAGTGATGTATCTGTAGGTTTCTATGGTGATCAGCACATAAATTGCCTGCCCAGTCGTGTGTGAAAGAAACCATTCGTTTCAGAAACCACAAATTCTATGCAGAGAAAACCGTTCCCCACGTCAGGCTACCGAGGACTGCACTGCACGACAGAAAGCCCAGCGCTTATTTACCAAGCTGGAGATTTCTGTTGGTAGAGTAGCGTTAGCGTGGGACAGCACAGTCGGGTGATAGCTCAGAAAAGGACAAAAAACTCAAGAAAACATAATATTAATTACCAGTAAATAATTACAATACATATAATAATTTAAAAATATTAATACACACAAAATTTTGTGTATCTGAAACATAGATTTATATAGTAGCTTGTAAATAGATGAAAATCGGCCGATCGCAGATGCCCATGGGGTGTGATACTCCCTAGATGCACCTGAGAAAGAGAGAGAACTGGGAGGTGAGACCTTGGAGAAGCTGCTGGGCTCCATCTGGGATTTTGGAGGCTGTTAGGCACTAGAAGGAGTGTCAGGAATTTAAACTTTGTATTTGTTTTACACTTTTCTTGGGGGGGAAAAAAAAAAAGTGCCTTGAAAATGATTGCCATCTATCCCGATAAAGACAAAAGGCTCCACCAACCAGCATAGAGGGTGCTGACCATTTATATTTTGTAAGGGTAGTGATGAGGAGGACTTTTCACATTAATAGCATCATAGAATGTTTGGGATGGAAGGGACATTAAAAGCCCTTCCATTCCAACCCCCCTGCAATGAACAAGGACATCTTCAACTTGATAAGGTTGCTCAGACCCCATCCAACCTTACCGCGAGTGTTTCCATAAGCAACCTTCATCTGGAGTAGAAAGAAAAGGCAAATGAGGATCTTACACTACAAAAATTTGATGATGAAGTTTTTAGAGGCCTTAAAAATGATGTTCACGCTAATTCTGACAAAGTGAGATTATCATTATTACTACTGAGAAAAGGCAACACAGGACAGAAATGGTTGTTAGAAGATCTGAAGCCAAAAAAAGGTGCCCTGGAGACATGGTGAAATTCCTTTAGTGAAGCTCATGCCTGCTCTAATGAAGCACCTGTGTCTGATATTCTGCCAGTCTCTTTAATTAAACACATCACCTATACACAAAGAGAAAAGTTGGAGTGGAGCAGAAAGGGCTGTCTTACACTGGTATCTTAATTTCCTTGAATTTCTATCCTGGCCTTAATCCCAGAACAAGTATGCTTGACAGAAGTATGATTGTAACCCCTGAAGGGGCTACAAGAAAGCTGGGGAGGGACTGTTCACAAAGGCTTGAAGTGATAGGACTAGGGGGAAGTGGTATAAACTGGAGAGGGGCAGATTTAGACCAGACATAAGGAGGAATTTCTTCACGATGACTGTGGTGAGGCCTTGGCCCAGGTTGCGCAAGGAAACTGTGGCTGCCCCATCCCTGGAGGGGTTCAAGGCCAGGCTGGATGGAGCTTGGAGCCCCTGATCCAGTGGGAGGTGTCCCTGCCCACGGCAGGGGGTCTGGAACTGGATGATCTTTAAGGTCCCTTCCAACCCAAACTATTCTATGATAGTAAATACAGTTTTCAGGTGAATAAATATATTTACTAATTTCCAAGTAAAATTCCAGACACTTCCTAAGCACAAAATATTTTCCACTCCATTCTCTGGAAACTAAGTGTTAAAAAATAAATAAATAAAATCCGAAGTTCCACACCATACTGGTTTTGATGCAATGGCTTCTATTCCCTCCTCTAACTGCTGCTCCTCTCCCCATGACCTGCTCCACTGGCTTTCCGGAGCAGAGGGCTCCGTGCGTCCCCCGGCAGAGCCAGGCGGCCACGGCTGTCAAGAGCAGGAATGGAAAGAATGAATTAGCATTTTTATTACACACACACACATATCAGAAAAACAACTCCATACATGTACCGATCAATGAACAGCCAGGCAGAGAGCAGTTATTATGAAGATCTAGTTTAAGAAATTGAAGCTAAGTGAGGGACTTCTTTCCCCTTAAAACAAGCATGACTCCTTCACATTCGTGAAACATCTAAGTATGCGACAGTTACCTCCAACAGAAATTATCAGCGGCAGTCATGATAACAGGACAAAGACAAAGGGTAAAAAGGAATAAAATTCACATACTTTGTAATTAGCTGACAGTATAACCTTACGTAGAAGGCTTTTGGATTGATGTTCACTCTCCCTGCGACTAATGGCATGAAACCCAGTCTTTACAAAGTGTCAGTCTTTTACAGGTCTTTATGAAGCTGAAAAACAAATCTCAGTCCCTGACTGCCACACACTTGAGGCAGAAGCACCGATTCCATCTGTTTACGTATTCCCAAAAGGAAAGTGTGGATAATAAAAACGAGCACGGCAACAAGACAGACCTTGTTCATCGTGATAGACTAAGCCACTTTCTCAAGGGAAAAGTGCTAACCAGTATCAAGTAGAATCCCCTGCACCCAGGATTATTATCTGCCAACAGCCACGGCTACCTTGGAAGGGGATGGGCTAATGGCAGGAGTTAACGCACTTAGTGCCCTTCAGGAATCAAACCTGGAATTTGTCTGATCAAATACAACTTGAAGCAGACAGCAATATAAGTTTAAAAAAAAAGAAAACAAAAAAACCCCAGTGTGTTTACTCTCAGTTTTTCCACAAACAAGCATTGAAATGTTAGTCAGTTCTGTTTTACCCTGTTACGGAGAAACATAAATGCCAACTCCTAAAACATATTAGGGAATTTGTATGGCTGAGAGAAAGGATATAATATACACAATGATTTTCTTTTCCAAAGTCAATTACTCCCGCTCCCAAGCCTGAATGAAGCAGCTGCAAACCTTCAGCAAGCAGCTGCTCCCGTAAGCCTGTCTGCTCCCTTGCCGGCTCCACACCACGGAGTGCGGCGCGGAGATGCCAGCCCCGCGCCAGCGCCGAGCTGACCCCACTGTGGCCTGACTGCCCGAGGCCACACCGAGCATCATTCATCACCCAGAGCCACGTGATGCCGTGTCCTCCTGCAAGTACCTCGGTAGCTTTGTATTTTGTAAAGCGCCATGTGGTCCCGGTGCATGGACAGGAGGAAAGCGAAATATTCAGGCTCCATCAGGCACTTCCCAAATTGCAAGCGTGCTGGGCAGCTCAGACTTTCTTGACTGAGGCTCTTTTAAAGAGCCATGAACTACCAACATCCCCTGGCACGATCATTTTAGAACAGTTCTACAAACAGCACCACTGTATGAAGAGAGGGCTTTGAGCACCTTGATCCTTGACGTGTCCCTGCCCCTGGCAGGGGGGTTGGAACTGGATGGGCTTTGAGGTCCCTTCTGATCTAAATCACTCTATAATTCTATGATTCTATGCTAAGACCTGCACGCCTCCTGCTAACATCTGAGACCTGGTGAATGTACAGACCCAGAAGAAGCTACAAACACGTGGCCAAAAGATATCGCCAGTGACCTGCACGTGTAAAGGAATGGAACCCAAGTACAGAGCCACAGCACCTCTTCTGCTACCTCTGGCATGCCCCAAACACACAGAAGATACACATATTCAAGATGCCCAGCTGATGAATGGCAGAAATCAGTAGCCCGTAAACAATAAATCTATAATTTTGTTCCAAATAATTCAATAGATATAAACCTTTGTTCCAAATAATTCAATAGATATAAACCTTTTAACAGATAAAGGGAAGTCAGTAGCACAGTGACAGCTTTGAATCAGAACAAACCATTTTACGTTTAAGACCCTTAAGCTCTGAACATTAATCAGCATTTATTGCTTAAAATCAGAAAGTTCCATTACTATTGCCCAGAGCTGGAAGACCGTATGCCTTCCAGCCACACTCGGAGCAAGTGCATTTCAATTCATTAGCCAGGCTATTTTTTCAAATCAGGGCAGAGTTGCTGTCGCGTGGTGCCTGCTCTACACCCAGTGAAATTAGCAGCGACTGGAATAACCCATGATTGGAAATTTAAATTATTTATAACCTTTGTGTAAACCTCTCGAGGTAGTCATTTAGTGCTGCAGCACTCGCTGCATTTTCCGTGATGATGCCAAGGAAGATGATGACGCTCTGCCCTCAGGCGCTGGACAATGAAAAACCATCAGCTCTGCAGCCACCCATCTCTGGAGAACTGCTGCACAAAGCATTTACCCGCTCCAAATCCAGACACAATAACATGTGCTTCCTTCTTAGCATCCCCAAATATGAGCTTAACCACTTCTTTTTCTGTTGGGATAGAATGGGAAGAAGCAGAAGTGTGTATTTAAAAGGAAAGAGGGAGGAAGCTGAGAACAGGGAAGTGCGCCAAGATCTTAATTTTTCCTCTACACCAATGAAGGGAAAAGACACAATCATCTACCAAGGAGAAAGATGAACAAGTGCAGCGTCTCCAGCAAGACCCCTCTGACAGGGAGAGGTGGGCTGCTGGCCCTGGGAACAAGGAAGAGGCTTCTTAGCTTTTCAGCCACACGAGTTTCTGCTGGAAAGAACGTGAGCTCAGGCATCTGCAAAGCCCACTGTGTGGAACACCTCCAGGAGAAAAGAGTCCCATAAGATGACCATCACCTTCCCAGGGAAGGGTTCTAAAGCACCAGGTTTTCTGGAGGGGGCTCCCCAGGGGCTGCCAACAAGGCCATATGGTGGAATTATGGCCCTGCAAAAGCCACAGTAGCAGGCAGGAGCATCACCCCATCGGTCTCTGACAAGCCTTGCTAGAAGCCCAACATCAGGGAAACAAACTTCCTAACAATTGCTGCAACCTCATGAGCAGCAAAACAAGAGACTGGCATACTGTCTTCCAAAGAGAGTTTGCATAAATTAAAATCTGATTACGCTACATTTTGAATGCTAGATTTTCCACAAGATGGTGAAGCACAGAAATATAGGATCTGTTTTGCATTGGTAATTGAAATAAATTATCATAATCCTCCCTGAGTCCTGCAATCACTATTTTTTAGATTGAACCTTCCCTGAGGATTTGAAGAAGTATTTTCTTTTTCCATAAGGATTGTTATTAGACTTAAAAATAGTATCTACCCTCGACAGAAAGCTACAGCCACAACTGAGTGTGTGCCCTGTTACCAGGCTGTAATGAAGGACTGAAATATTCCCCTTTTTTACTCTACTGGATCAACTCTTTTCGTTAATTTTATGAGCACTGTGACGGATCATCACTAAAGTCCTTTTTGAAGTATGCGTGTTTAATCTTTCAGAGAGATTGATTTGAAAACGACCCAGTTTCAAGTGAATAAAAATTGTACCGGTTTGAAATAGATTCACTTTCAAGCCTACTCAAATCATGTTTTACATCTAACCTTTGGATCTGAGAAGTATTTCCATTTTTCTTCAAAGAGTGGAGGGTGGGGCCAACCAAAGGAACTAATCCTTCTCTTTGCAAAGTTTCTGCAGCACCAGGTAGCACTTACGCCAAAGCAACACAGCAGTTTTGCTTCCTGAAGTACAGAACTGCAACTTAAATTTACACAGTTTCATATATGTGGACCACACACCTCTGCAGGGACCCATAGACTCCAAAGCTGACAAAGTTCATCCTTTCTGAATGCAGAGAGGGCAGGAGGGAAAGGCAAGCTCAGGGCACCTTTGTTGTCCCTCCAATTCTGACATAGTTCCGGGGCTTATGTAGCTCCTGGCATCAGCTGTAAAATAAAAACAATAATAAAAGAGGAAAAAAAAAATGAAAAAAAAGTGACTGCTTCATCTAACTTACAGTCTTTTGATGCAGCATAGAGCAGCTGCAGAGCAGAATGCTTAGGACGTACCCTCAGTACTTGCTGTGAGACATCACAGACGCTTGGCAGGACGGCTCCAGCTGCAACCCTGCTCACCCCCCAGGTTGCAGCACAACCCATCCAGGGCACACAAATTGAAAACATTCAGACAAGGGATCATTTACACCCCTGCACACCGAGCACGACCTCCATCCAGAAAGAACGCAAGGTGCTCCTCTTCCCGACTGGCCGCTAACACAAGTTTTCTACCATATCTCTGCCTCTTTTTCCTCTCTCTTTTTTCTCCCCCTGCCTTCTTCAAATTGCCACCAAAAAGAACTTTTTCTGTTACAGTCAAGGCATGCCATCAGCTATGCAAATAACCACTGTGCCCCAAAGCCTGTCTCGACGTCCTCTGGGCTGCACAGGGAAAAGTAAGATGTGTTCTTCCATCATTTCTATATGATCCAAGGGCTGGAGCACCTCCCGTATGAAGAAACGCTAAGAGAGTTGGGGTTGTTCAACCTGGAGAAGAGAAGGCTCCAAGGAGATCTTCCAGTACCTGAAGGGGCTACAAGAAAGGTGGGGACGGACTGTTCACAAAAGCTGAGAGTGATAGGACTGGGGGCAATGGGTATAAACTGGAGAGGGGCAGATTTAGACCAGACGTAAGGAGGAATTTCTTCACAATGAAGGTGGTGAGGCACTGGCCCAGGTTGCCAGGGAAGCTGTGGCTGCCCCATCCCTGGAGGTGTTCAAGGCCAGGTGGGATGGGGCTTGGAGCCCCTGATCCAGTGGGAGGTGTCCCTGCCCATGGCAGACAGTTGGAACCAGATGCTCTTTAAGGTCCCTTCCAACCCAAACTATTCTATGATTCTATGATTTCCACAAGAAAAATGCTGTTAAATGCAAACTAGACCTAGATGGGGTCTTGCACTGTAAGTGCCCCAGCCTGCTGGTCACCAGTGTGCAGTGACTGGGATCTCCTGCACATTGAATCGATTAGATAACACTACAAGGATAAAAAGGTTGCCCTATGGCTGTGAACTACAAGTATGAACAAACCTTACTGATATTACAATGCAAACGAACTCCCGACAGAATGGAAAGAAACAACTATATAAAAGAAGATAAATAAATATAGAGAGATCTACTGCCATTTCAAGACGGCATTCGCCATTTACATAAGCCCAGTATCACTTCAAGATAAGAAACATCTTGGGAGGGGGAACCCAAACCACAAAAAGCCCAAAACAAATTAGATCACATTTCAGACATCTGAAAATCCAACCAAAGGCACAGGAGAAGGCTTTTTTAAAAAATGAAGTCACAACTTCTCAAAAGGACAAAGATCACACTTCTAGGTGCATGTAAAATATTTAAAATGCAGACTGGGGTTAAATTCGTTTGCTTAAATAAGGCTCTGATTTCACTAGGGTTACAAAAGAACAGGGAATTCAGCATACATACACTTATGGAATCGGAGAATAAGTTAAGTTCATATTCCTAACAGCATAGGTCAGTACCCAAATACAACTTCAGTCATGAAGTTATATTAAAAATTCTATTGTAGGTAAGGAGTATACCCAGCACATTTGTTTTGAGTTTGTTTACATCTTGGAATAATACAGTTTAAGTCTTCATATTAGTATGCACAAACACACTTGCCAAATGAACTCCAGTTACCCATCAATTAATTTCTGTTAACTACTTTAAGTGCTGAAAACCCCTGAGTGATGATAAAGGATGTTGGTGTCTTACACACACCTGAAACAAGCTGTGACCAGATGCACGTTGAGCAACTCCAATTTATCACAACGTCTGTAAAGAATCCAAGAATATCTATCCTTTTAACTCACGGTATTTCAGTCTGGATGGGTTCTGTTTCCAACTCCTTATCACCAGCAATACGGAGGGAAGACACAAGACAGACATTTCACTCGCAGACAGCACTGACCACAAACAATTCAAACAAGTTCGACAGGTTGCTATCCCCACATCTGGTAAAAGGCTGCACATGTTTAATAACCACAATGACTTTCTGGTTTAGCAATGCTGAAAAATAATATGTGCCAGGTCAAAAATGCTTGAAAAGAAACGAGAAAACTCTTTTTAGGCACTTATAATTGGCTAAATAAATTTGTACCTAAGTTTCTATGTTACTGGTCTGATATTCAGTGAGTGTAGGCATCCAATTCCTGATTTTCTATGCTCAGAGCAGAAAAAGGTGGATGTTTCCCAAATTGTGGATATGAAATAAGACTTTGAATGTATGCTTCAATATTTATGCTCAGAAGTCTGTAACTTTCGCTCTCAGTCCAGAGGTTGAAGTACAGTAGTACTGTAAGTGAATAAATAGCTAGTGGTCTCTAATTCATACCCAGACTGACCTAATTCTTTGTTAAATAAGCTTTTTCAAGCCGTTTCTGTGCTGAGAATCCAGGCCTGGGAAAGACCTCAAACATACAATGTTCTCCTTAAATTTGTTTTTATTGCAAAACTACGTGGAGTGCATGGCATATATTTCTGGAATGTAGGCAGCGTGTGCTATGCAGTAATTCAAATGTGAATCTCCTCTCTATTTTTCCCTTTAATTAAAGGGAAAACCAAAAGATCCAACAACAAAAGAGAAAGCAAAACCCACACTAAAGCAAACATAATATTTGAAATAAGAAACCCAGAAGAAAATAGACAGCCAATCTGGAACACGGCAGAGCATTCCAAAAAGGAGGGAAATAGAGATCTCAAACATCAGAAACTTAATTACTCAAGTACTTCATTAGCATGCTTTCATCTTAACTTTGTTAATCATCAAGTAAACTTGGCAGCAAACTCCCAATACTAAATTGACATACACAACATTACTGCAGTTCAATCAAGGAATGAAATTCTCACTAATCTCATCCTCGTTCCCAACTGCCTTGAGCCACATTCTAACCATCACCATTATAAACTCACTTTTGTTACAGATATGGAAAACACTGAACACTCATTCAATCTCTGATCCCTTCCCAGAGCCTCAAGAAGCAGCCCTCATCGCAGCATTAGAGGGGGGATGCAAGAGGAAGGAACATGTACAGAAGTCACATTATGAATTTTTTACAGAACACAAGAAGATTCACTGTTTTGACCTCTAAAATATATCTGGTTTATGCATCTACAGAACGTATTTGCAGAACAGATACCTGCAGAAGACTCCTCTTTAAGACTACGTTTCCAGATGATGAGTGGATACAATGCACGTGCATACTTCTTTCTCAAAATGCTGAGCTGTTTTCCTCCAAGCACGCTGGACACCACTGCTACTCGTTAGCCAAAGAAGCATGATGCAAGGTCTCAGTTCACCTTGACGGAAACCTTTCTTTGCCTCTGCTTTCCCAGAACAAACCTACAGCAACCACGTAACTCTGACAAGCGCAGAGTTGCACGTATTGTAGGGATGCTCAGTGTCAAGTGTAACTTCCAACCCTCTCAAACATTTCAATGTGAACCACCTTTCCATCCCAGGGCTTTGATAAGCAATTGTTTCATTATAGGTGCCTCATCTGGGCTCCCACCCCCCCCACGCAGCCTACAAGAAGAATCTGGAGCTCCAAGTGAGCAGCAAAGTCACAAAGTCAGCTCACGCCTGACAAACACCCGTGGCAGAAGCAGCACACAGTTTTTCCTCACTACAGGCAAAAAAAACCCACAATGGCACAACTCTTTATGCAGCAGCAAAGAGAAGGGATAATCATCGCCTGTCTAAAAGACTGTCTATTATTCTGAGCGATGAGAAGCCATCTGTAGACAAAAAGTTACACTAAACATTCTTATTTGCATGATCATTTTTTTTGAAAGCAGAAGCCTGGATGTTTTGATTCTTCACCTCCAGTAAGGCCTTCAGTGAGTAAAGAGACCTTCACTTCTCGCCTACTGTGACTATCAAACCATGCAACATGGAGATATTTACAGTACTAAGTTAATATAAATATTGAATCATATTTAAACACATCCTCTATATAGTGAGAACTATCACAATAATAAATCAATCTCAGAACATTTAAATTAATCCAGATTGGTGAAAAATTACAAAGGTAATTCTCTGAAATTATTCAAGTACCATAGTTTCATCTCAAAAGGCTTTTAGGTATCTTTTCTGGTAACTTACTTCCAATATTGAGTTCTGTATTAGAGGGAAAAACAGTCAACATACTCTTCTAAGTGACAGCATCCTTTCTGCATACTTTGTGTCCTCAATCCTTCTCTCTTGAGCTTCTTCCTTCACTTCATTTGGTACTGCAATTCCAGAGCCAAATGCTTGTGCAAAATCAGTTCATCTGCATTAAAATTAAGATTTAAAAAAAATCTTGAGTTGAAGAAACTGAGGTGTAGAAAGCTTTAGATATTTGCTGGAAACACACAAAATCAGCACTGAAGCTGGAAAACAGAAGGGCATGGCTTTGACAGAGGGCTAAGCTGGACACTCCTGTTACAGCTCTCCAAGTCAGGAACATCTCGCTCCCTCCTTTGCATTTCTAACTCTGTCACAGATGTAGTAAACTGTTTGGAAACAGCAAGATGGTAAGGAACTTAAACAGTCTCTCCCATCTCTCTTCCTCACCTCAGGACAGTTGACACCATGGCTAGAAAGAACACGACCAGTTCCATCATCTCTTGGCAAGACAAGGAAATGACACAAGTTAATTCAACGGTAAATGCATCTTCTTCTTCTGACTTTTCTCAACCCTCAGAACAAATGCAATCACAAGGGTATCAACAGTCACATTTCTCAGGAACGCTTCCAGGTGTATCACTGCTAACAGCTAAAACAAGACTTTTCAGATACCCACATCAGGCTCCACACCTGAATACCGTGCCTGCTAATAACAGAGCAAACAAATATTCTACTGCAGCTCAGTGCTTTCTGCCTTTTCCGCAATTCTATCTGTAATAAAATAATTTAGGTTTGTTAAGTATTTATCCTCGTTATTTAAATTGGGATAACAGGAGAAACACTGCAGAAACAAGGCATTAGATGAATATCCCCATAAATGAGAAACTGGTTAGGGAATAGTGATAGAACTGCTGACCTGTACAGTTTTCAATACTCAATTCAAAGACAAAAAAAAACCCCACAATATCCATTTCAGAGTAGTTTTTCACCCAAAAGTCCATTTACAACCATCCTCAAAACCAACCTCACACATCCCATTTTACTCTAGCCTCATAACAGAGCAGGATAACAGGACTACATCAAAAAGCAAAGAGTTGAGCAACATCATTCTTAGAAGCCTAGTTGCTGCAGCACTTCTTGCACAATCATAATCAGTCAATCAAGCAGAGACACCTGGGATCTGTTACCTGCACATCAGGTCCCCTAACTGTACGCTTCTTAAAAGGTTCCCTCAAAGACCTTTGTAGAAATAAACGGGTTTTAAATCACTAAAGCTGAAGTCACATGTCAGAGACCGTTTACCTAAAAATACCTCTCTGTTGAGGATTACCAAAAACAAAGCTATGAATTCTTGGTTGCTTAGTCTCCCCTTTGCGCAAATCCCTCCTTTTTCTCCAAAAGACCCAGGCACTGCCAAAATAAAATAAAGTCATTACAGAACATCTGCTTCTAATATTCTAAGACTTATTTGAACAACTTACAAGTTCTGGTCAACTGACTTCTAGCTTTACAGTGTTTTATCTACGACTTTGTTAGATATTGCAGATTCAGTATTTAAGCATAGTATTTACTTTTGTGCACAATTTGTCATCTACTGAATCACTATGCCCAAGCATCAACAGCATTAAAGCAGCACCTGATATGTATTAGAGCAATCATACCCTTCAAAAAAAATAAAATAGCTATAGGGAAATTATAATGGCTGTTCTTAAGCTTTCTGCACATTAAGTGTCTCTGCTCTAGCCTATTACTGGTCAACCAGCTGAGGTTTCATTGGGTGTTTTCTTCAGTGCGACACTGAGATCATAGAGGTTGAGATCATCCGTGTTAAGGGCAAGAATTCCAATTCCAACCCCAATGAAGTCAGAAGAATACACACATACAAACAATGACTCTTACTTAGGGAAGAGATTCTCAATTACAGACCAACAAATCCTTAGTCTACTCAAATTAAAAAACAAAAACAATGAAAAAAAAACATATCCAACCCAGGCAGACCCAGAAACACATTTTCACCCCATTTCCCATCACTAACTCACTGTAATATCTTTAGCAGTTTGCACTAAAAATCTGTGATTGAATCACTCTCATCTGCTACGCACACATTTACCAAAGATTGCCAGCCCCAAATAATAAGTCATAGCAGTTGAGCAGATGCTGGATTGCTACAAAATCTAGATTCTAGAGCACCGTGTTGTAACAGCAAGGAGAAATTTTTTAACGCAGACATTTAGCCTGAGGCCATAAACACCACTGTAGCAGGCAGTAAGCTGTGAAGAACCTTATTTAGAACCGTTTCACCTTTGAACAGAACTTATACACATCCTCGCTTCCACAGCAAGTTCCAAATCTCCACATAATGTGAATGGGCACTCCAGAAAATAGTTCCCAAAGATACAGTGAAGGTCTCTCAAGAGGAGGGTCTGGGTCGCCTGCTATACAAACCTGGAGAGTAAAACAGCTTCCCACAACAGCTGAGGTTCAGCCGCTCTCTCCGTTGAAGTCATAGGAGTCGTCCTTTAGTTGGAATGGGAAGAGATTCCAGAGAATACACATGTCACTCCTTTTCATACAAAATTTTTAAAGTAAAATGGGAGTTTCTGCATTTTGTCACTCTTCAAGGAAATCTGGTACTTAACAACACCTGCACGCAATGAGTGTCCAAAAGAAGAGGCCATAAAGAGCCAGCTGCCCTTTATTTAAAACGCCCTTTGCAAAAAACTTGTCGTACATTCTTTTGAGAGAATCAGAACCATCAGGAATCCGACAGCCACAGAATTCAACATCATCTCCAGAGCAATAAGCATCAATAAAAGCCTGAGCATCATGTCAAGAAGAACCACACTTGTATCGAGAATGAGGTTGAGAATACTGCAGTTACAATCACAGAGACTAGGATTTCAAAGACACACTTTCTTGCAACAGAACAAGCTTGGAGTTTTAAAAATACAATCATTACGTACAGCAAAATATGTGGCCACAAGACCAGCCTTAAACTAAGGCCTCATTTACACAATTTCTGCACTGTCAGGAAGTATTTGGGCTGGGAATGTCATTTTTTTCTTCCAAATCAATTAAATACTTGTAACTCTCACTGTGAAAAGAGCTATATACCACCTTTGTATTGACACGGGTACAACATATTCCCACAGGGAAAAAGGAATAAAAGAGTACCTTTATATTGATACATTTTCCTCAAGTGTAGAAGCTAATATAGCTTTCATTATTCAGTCAAGTTAAAGCAGTATGACCTTTTTCTACTTCAGACAAGGCTTATGTTTAACAAGCACCAAAACACTTCGGAGTATTCGGAAGATCAGACTACTGAGCTCTACTTTTTGTCCTCACCGAGTCACAGAGAACACGGAACATCTAAATACATTCAAAACTCTGGTTAGACCCATGCCATGGTTTCTTAAATCCTTCACTGTTTAGCAAACTCATCTTTTTGGCAGAGTATATTTAAAATAAAAAAACCAGCATAATCCAGAACTTACTAGGCTGCCTTCAGCTGCCCTGCCAGGCTGAGGAAAACTGGACTTTCTGTGCCACTGGGTGCTACAAACACCCACTTTTGCATCATTCCTCAATCACAACGCAGGCAGTAGGGGAACAGGAGGCACTACAGAACATGAAGAATCTGCTGTCTGTTGGGGGGAAACAGAATAAAAATCTGCTTTTATTAAGTTGAACAAGTTGCTTTCAATACACTGATCCGGAGCAAGGCCAGATGGGGTGCTAAAAATGGTATAATCCCATTGAATTTAAGGCAAAACTGAACCATAGCAATAGCCGAAATGTCAATTTATGGCATTGTTTTTAAAAGTTCAGACATGATTTCTTTTAAACTGCAGACATGGTGACAGCCACGCTCTCTTGGTTTTCAACACAGTATTTTTGTTAAAAGAAACCCCTGCTATTAATAAGCATTATTATTCCCCTGCCCCTCTAACAAAAAGTCCTAGATGGACTGGCTTCTAAATTCATTTTTAGCCATTTGTGAAAGACAAGCTGCAAAAGAGATTTTCCATTTTCACTTCAAAATAGGGGGCTGGATCAATTTGTCTGTTACTTGAAGGCCCCGAGCAGAAGCTGAGGGAGCATCACTACAGTCGCCCTCTCCAGCTGTCTTTGTTTTTAACTGTAATTGTATCAGTCTGATACTATCCCACTGATTGAATCAGAACAGGTCTTTGCTGTTTTCTGAGGAAGAGATATGTTCAATACTTAAGTATATAATCTTTCCCGAATTTTCATTAGATACCAGATGTTGCTAAAATAAGTATCCGATTTTCAGCTAAAAGAGATGATTATAATTTTCATTTCCATCATTGCATCCATAGAATTAAACTAATACTTAACACTCTTGTTCCAGGGCTGAAGCAGAAAGTTTTCCTTCTTAAAATAGAAGAAAAGATCAGATTCACAGGAGGAACCACGGCAGTTAGTTTTCAGTTGGCCAGATTAAAAACCCCTTTACACAGCATTGCTCAATCCTTGCTTTCATGTGGTAAGATCATTTCCAGCCTCCTTGGGATGGGGGGGGCATTAAAAAAAACCCCAAGTTGCGGGCTTTCTGTGCAAATGTTTATAGAAGGAGCTAAGAGAGGAAGATAAAACTCCCTAGATCTTCCAAATGACAAAGGTACAGGTCTCCTCCCACCCAAAACCCTCTGCAAACCAGGAAAGAAATAATGGTCTTATGCATAATTTTAAAGAGCTATAACACAATGGGATTAAAAGCTTAAATTTTATAACTAATTGACCTTTAGAATTTTACCCCAATAAACCACTGTTCCCAGTAATCTTTATGGGCCTCATCTTGCAAGTCCTTTTGCATTAAAGCCAGCTACCTCCCTACAGCTGCCTACTGAATGCAGCCTCCTCTCACATGCTGGCATCACATAGGGTCAGGACATAAACACAAATGAAAAACTGCATTACAAATGACTAACCACTACGTAAAACAGCAATCTTGTGGCTTATCTCTTTTCTTCAAACACTGTCCTTAGCTAAATCGAGCTCTCCCACATGCCTTTCACTTCTATTAAGATAGAAACCAGGATTAACAACCTACGTAAAAGTTAGTGTTTCATGTGATACATAAAAGAGCACAAAGTTGTTTTCTAAAAAACAGCATTTGTATTAAATTTTTTTTTCAAATGGATAGACATTTCTTAAACGAATGGCTAGAATTAAAATGACAGTTGTTAGAATTATCTTGGTACATCACAACGATAAGATTTCCTTCTTTGCTGGCTGGAGGTACATCCCACAACAAAAAAAAAAAAAAAAAAGAAAAAGCCCACCCCTCAAAATCCCAAAAGGCTAAATTCTTGTAAATTTGAAGTAAATGAAGCCCAAACTTGCAAGACATGGAAATTACAGTTAAAAGGCTCAGATGGAAATAAGAAATAAATTCCGCTAACAACAGGCCCTTTTGTCCTGGCTGGTTGGGTGGGATTACTGCAAGGAAACTGTTAAGTAGTTTTTGGAGTAGCAGATAATGGGATTCTGTGGAGCTTTCACAGGTTGGCACCGGCTGGAACAGCTGAGTTTTGAAGGCACTCTATAGACACAGGGTTGCTGTTGGCCCTGCATCACACATAGGAAGTCTTTGCACTTTTTAGAGAGCTAGTCATCAAAATCAGTTATTGCCAACCCAAAAAGAAAAACCCTCGGAACAAAACCAACCACCACCACCCGCCCAAGAGAAATTCAACTAAAAACGAAGTCACATACACACGCACACACACGCACGCACCTAAAAAATAAATTGTGCAGATTTGTAACATGTTCACAGCTGATTTTTAAAAAAAAAAAAACCAAACAAACAACCACAAACAGGGAAACCCCAACACGCTCCCACTCTCCCGCAAACTCCCATCCCATACAGCAGGTAAACAAAATAGAAAATGATTCCAGGGATCATCAGCAGACACGTCCTGGCACCCCGCACTGTATTGGCATCAGTGTTTAACTTTAAAGTCCCAGTTCAGATGTGCAATTCCAGGCTGGACGCCCCAGCACAGCCTCCCAACTTTGCATAGAGATCCTGGGGACGGCGGCGGGGGGGACCCCGCATCCCGGGCGGCTCCCCGAGTCCCTCGATGCTCCTCCCGGTGGGATGGGACCGGCTGCCCCGCATCCCTCGATGCTCCTCCGGGATGGGATGATGGGACCGTTCCTGGCCGCATCCCTCGATGCTCCGGGATGGGATCGGCTATCCCGCATCCCTCGATGCTCCGGGATGGGATGGGCTATCCCGCATCCCTCGATGCTCCTCCGGGATGGGATCGGCTATCCCGCATCCCTCGATGCTCCGGGATGGGACTGGCTGCCCCGCATCCCTCAATCCTCCAGGATGGGATGGGACCGGCTGTCCCGCATCCCTCAATCCTCCGGGATGGGATGGGACCGGCTGCCCCGCATCCCTCGCTCCTCCGGGATGGGTCGGGGCCGCTCCCGGCCGCATCCCTCGCTCCGGGGCAGGACGGGGCCGGCCTCCCCGCCCCCCTGGTCCCCCCCGCACCCCGCGGCAGACACCGACAGCAAATATGCAGCGACCGAGACTGGACGACAACGTACAAGCCGAAAAAAGCCACATTTCCAACACGATGTTTTTTTTTTTTGTTTTCTTTTGTGCGAGTTCTTTTTTTTTTTTTCTTTTCGCGGGGGGTGTTTTTTGTTCGGTCCTTTGTTTTTGTTTTTTTTTCCCCCGTTTTCGGGGGGTGCTCGCGGCTGCCCAGCCCCCCGCCCTCCCTCAGAGGATGGCGCAGGAGGAGCAGCACTGCTCGTCCCCGTTGGGCTGCGAGGCGTAGTTCATCTGCCTGACGATCTCGGCGAAGAGCTCGTCCACCGAGTCTTTGGTTTTGGCCGAGGTCTCCATGAAGGGGCAGCTCCACTCCTCGGCCAGGGCTTTGCCCTCCCCGAAGGAGACCTCCCGCTCGCCCTCCAGGTCCACCTTGTTGCCCACCAGGATCATGGGCACCCGCTCGTACCTCTTGACGCGGATGATCTGGTCCCGCATGGGCTTGATGTCCTGGAAGCTCTGCTGGTTGACGAGGCTGTAGACCAGGATGAAGCCCTGCCCGTTCTTGATGTACAGGTCCCGCATGGAGGCGAACTGCTCGGTGCCGGCCGTGTCCAGGATCTCCAGCACGGACGGCGAGCAGTCCACCTCGATCTCCTTGCGGTAGAAGTCCTCGATCGTGGGGTCGTACTTCTCGATGAAGGAGCCCGTCACGAACTGCACGGTGAGGGCGGACTTGCCCACGCCGCCCGAGCCCAGCACCACCACCTTGTACTCCCGCATGGCTCCCGCCGCGCCGCCTCCCTCGCCTCCCGCTCGGGAGCTGCCGCTTCCCTCCCGCCCTCGCGGCGGGCGGAGAGAGGGAGGGAGCGAGCGAGGGGCGCGCACGCCCCGCCGGGCGCTCGCTGGCGCCGCCGGGGCGGGGAAGGGGGCGGCCCCGGGGGCGGTGATGGCGGCGGCTGCGCGGGGCGAGGGAGACGAACGCGGCGCTCGCGGCCCCGGCGCGGCTCTGCCACCGCCCATGGCGCCCCGCCCCCCGCCGGCGCCGCGCTTCGTTTCATTGGCTGCGGACGCCGCCGCCCGCGCTCATTGGCTGACACGCAGCGCGTGGCCACGCCCCTGAGTCTTGGCCACGCCCACCGACCGTTCCCATTGGTTGCTCGTCCCCGCCCCTGCGCCTTGGCTCCGCCCACTGCCTGCTTCCATTAGTTACCAGGCCCTGCCCGTGCCTCTTGGCCCCGCCCACCGCCCGCTCCCATTGGTTGCTCGACCCCGCCCCTGCGTCTAAGCTCCGCCCACCACCCTCTCCCATAGTTGCCAGGCCCCGCCCCTTGTCCCCGCCCACCTCCCGCGGCTATTGGCTACGGCGGCGCCAGGCCCCGCCCCCGACTTCTGGCCCCGCCCACCGCCTCTCCTATAAATTACCCGGCAGCGCTTGGGCCCCGCCTACTGCCCATCCCGTTGGCTGTAAATTGAAGGGGAAAGACTGAGGTTAGATATTAGGAGGAAATTCTTTTCAGTGAGGGTGGGGAGGCCCTGGAACAAGTTGCCCGGGGAAGCTGTGGCTGCCCCATCCCTGGAGGTGTTCAAGGCCAGGCTGGATGGGGCTTGGAGCCCCTGATCCAGTGGGAGGTGTCCCTGCTCATGGCAGGGGTGGGACTGGATGGGCTTTGAGGTCCTTTCATCCCAAACTGTTCTATGATCTCTCAGGTTGAAGATCTCCCAGTTGGCGGTGTTTGCACTTCGTGGCCCGCAAATGGCAGTTCAGCCCGCTGGGAGTGACTCGTGGGACTGGCTGTTTGCCACTGTTTGTAGAAGCTTTCCTTTGCTTTCTGTTAATCAGACATTCCTTTCAAGAAAATATCGTTAGTTCTTTTGGCACCCTCGAGACTTCTCTTTCACTTCCCACCCAGTTCTCCACTCTTCTAGGTATTTGCTGAACTATTTTGAGCATGTAGGTCCTTTCTACCCCACCTTCTTGGTTCCCACCTTCCTGGGGTAGAACCTACAAGCCTTATTTAAACACAAGCCTTATTTAAAAGTACCTGGGGAAATGGGCTGAGGCACACAAAGGGAGTTGAAATAAGTTTTGTAAGCAGCGTTCTGTTGTTACTGAACAGTCTTTACAGAGACTAAGTTCTGCTTACTTTATTTTTCCAGAGTTCAGTGTGGGGAGTTGCTCTGCCAGATCTGGCTGTGCTGCATCCCTGTGGTCATCTGGCGGTGAGTACCACATCTCTGGTGATCCCCTGTCTTCAGGAGCTTAAACTCAACCCCTCTGCTACTGCTTCCATCACTGCAAAACAAACCTCTTCCAAGGAATGCAACAGTTGTGTTCCAACAACCCAGCTGCAGAGTGGTCGACGGTTTAAGCTGTTTCTGCTGAAAACACCCGACCCCGCATCTTCCTGTGACCTTGAATACAGGATGGCATGTTCCCTTTGGATGGAATTGAAGTGGCAGGCCACAACTTTCTTAAATATTTTGCGTACCTGAAACGCAGCACGCTCTGCATTCAGTTTGTAGGCATGATCGTGCCCTGTAGTTGATGCTGGTCTCCCAGGTGCAGTTCTGCAAAATTTGTCAACTGCGGGCTGATTCCAAGTGAGTTGAAGGTGCCGCGCAGATCAGTCTGTATACCATTCAGTTGCTTTCTCTGAAATTGAATCCCTAGGGCTGGGCTTTTGCTGTATCTCTGTTCTATATTCTGCCTGCTAACCCTTAACTTGGGGCAAACCTGTAGGCCATCTTTTTCCAGAGCAATACTAAAAATCTTTGAAAAGGTGAAGATAACCTCCAAGAGTACTTTTAACCTCATGTTCCATCAATGAGGTTCCTCACAGTGACTGCTCAGCTCATGCATAGACATTTACATATGGATGTTGGGCTTCAAAACAAAATAACTGAGCTCTCTGTGAGGCTTTTAAGCTCTTTCTGCACCTTTTCTCGTTTCTGGGCTGTCCTTCTGATCCCCTCCCTGTACAAGCAGTGGAGAGGCAGAGCTGGCACATCACTGCTGACAGCACAGTCCCACCTCTGTGTCAGCCAGCCAAACCCAGTCACGTTTGCAAAGTTATCTTTCAAAACAGCTGTAAAAAATGGTTGAAAGGCTACAATATCACTACAAAAATACTTGACTTCCTTCTTCTGCTGACGCACTTTGCTTATGCTACTGGAAGTTTTGGGTACAATGTGGATTTGCTTATCTTCATCACTTCTGTGGCAAACCCACATATAAATTACTTATATTGCACTTCCCCCTGACATGGCAGTAGCTGGCTTTGTAAAGACCAGAAAGTGGTGACATTGGTTTAAATCCAGTCTATTTAATCCCAGTTCACTGTTGAATTGTGGTATGGTGGGGTTTTTTTCAGTGATGGAATAAATTTACTCTATATTTTTTTATTCTACACTATTAATTGCTGCTATTTCTGAAGAAGGAAATGTATTGTGTTCAAAGCAACAAATTATTTTTATGCTGTTAAATATGGAATATATTTTCTCAGGTCCCCATCCTATATTACACATTAATTTAATCTCTCTTGTTACCAGCCAGCTCTAGGTAATTAGTTGGTCTGCAGTACTGCTTTAGAAATTTGGAGTCTGTGGGAAGTACTAAAAGCAGCAAGTCTGGTTTTGTTAGAAATAAATTTTCTGTGCATGTCTACAAACCCCTAAGGGGATCTGTGAGTTGAAAAGGTTGAAAATCCCTGGCTAAGGGTTTAGATTTTAGGTTAAATAAATCACAAGTGTTCAGTGCCTCATTTTTGAATTATGAAGCACACATTATATTGGGTTGTTGTACTTCATGAATGGTGCTGTAGTTTAGACACTCTCAGGAATAAATGAAAATTGTCCAGAAAAAAGCTCTGTTTAGACGACATGAGAACATTACAATACAGCAGAATCTAGGCAAAATGTAATTATCAGACATTTGGCTGTATTAATGTGATCTTCAAAATTATCAAGTATATTTTAAAATTTTTTTTGAATGGTTGGACTCGATGATCCGGTGGGTCTCTTCCAACCTGGTTGTTCTATGAAAAGCAGCTTCAAGATGATTTGATGCCATCTTAAAAATGTTGAAATAAAAATCAGCTGAAAAGTATGAATTTGGTTACTAAGCAATTTGCCAGACAATATTTACATATGTAACTAGCTTTTACTGTGTTCAGTGGCTCTTCTTGCTTGGTAAAACTACTCTTACAAGCTAAGATTGTTTCTTGGCGTGGTTTAGAAAGATCTACTCACTGGCTGCTCCTGTTATGGTTACTTATGGTCTGTGCGAGTATCAGCATTGTAGAACTAGAGAGCAGCCTGGGGTTAGGTGGCTTGTGTTTTTCCAAAAATGTATTTCACTTATTATAGACAAAGACTGAAGTTAAGCGTGGTTTAAATCAGTAACATATGATACTCAAAAATTCAGGACCGTGGAAGTCTCTCAGTGTCTGGTAACAACAAGTTTTAGCACAATAAAAATAGGTAAAGATGTTCTGGTGTTATTGAAAGGATCTTCTAACCAGCTCCTCTGGTGCTCCCACTTTGAAGAAGCAAAGCCAAAGCACTTAGAGCTATGGGATTACCTCCCAGCCAAGGTCAGTGTTAGCAAAGGGCTGTGTAGCTTCCCGAGATCTCATTAAGTACCGTGGAGCTTGTTTAGGATGAGTGTTTTATGGAAAATATGTTCTGTACCCATGGAACAGAACAATGATGAGAGCAGTGGGGTGAGTTGCAAGATACGTCCTGCCCAGCGGCTGTACACTGCTGAGTTTTGGAGAGGCTGAGCTCTGTAAATGAAACGGAGCTGGAATCTGTAGGGAATGTGTGGCTCTGATTAAAACAGGCACTTTGTAAATATGCTCAGAATTAGGTGAGGTGTGAATGTGCTTGTATCGCAAATCTGAAAGTCTGTAATGCTCAAGAGAGAAGAGGTGATAGCCTTCATTCTGATTTTCCCTGGCTTCTGTTAGTGCCTACTCATTTAAATAATTTTTATTAGTATGTGGGAAGCTGTTGAGGCTGTAAAAGAGACTCTTCTGAGATCATAGCGCTCCGCCATGCACTAACAAGGCACGGTGATAATTGAATTTTAAGGCTACAAATAATACTAAACGTCATATTTTAATGTTTGAGGTAAAAGCGCTTTTCATAATAGTTTCATAATATGTATCTATATAACACCTTTCATTTCAACATGAAGATGCAGTTCTGTATGCTTTTTTTCCCCTTCTTTCCTCTGTGGCAATGGTGATTAAAGGACCTGATGCTCTTCTTTGCTCTTAATTGTACAGCAGTAGTTTTAAGGTTCGTGGTGTAAGTGGACCCTACAACAATCAAATGATCTGCATCTCCCACCCCTTATGTATGGGCCACAGGGGCCAAGTGCAAAGAGCTGAACAGTGAATTGATCCTCATTTTCTGCAGAACTAAAAGATCTGAGAATGCCTTAATTCATCATTGCTGCTGAGAAAATCCTGAGGGAAGTCATGGGCAAAGATAGTTCTGAAATGTTCCCTGGGTGTAAAGGAGAGATGTTACAATTCACTTGAGTTTTAGTGGCTTAAATGGTCCATAATCTGCTATGAAACAGTTAAACTGAGAAGATTCAGAATCCTTTGGGGCAGAGATGCTGTTCTGTCACTCCCATACTGTTACCATAGCACGTGGCAGTAATATTAGCAATAAACCTGAAAGTAAAGGGCGAATAATTACTGAGGGAAACTAGGATGATGAAATCTCCAAGAGTTCGAAGTACAGAATTACACTAAGTCTTTTCTGGCATGGGACAAATCTGGAGAAATTTTTCCATGTTTATTCATTTTCAACATATCAAATGGAACAAGATTTCTGGGCATGAATTAGTTTTTAAATCAGTGGTAATCAAAGAAGTCTTTATTTCGGATTCAACAGCAGGATGATTGTAGGTTGATTTGGGGATCCCTTGGCAGGGGCTGGGGAAGGAGAAAGTGACTTGAGTACAACAACTGAATTAATCGCATGTTTGAATGTTTGCAAGTTTTAATAACTACTTGATAAGCAGTTGCATTTTTAAGATTTTGTGTGGCTATTTGATCAATGAAGCCTCCTCTTTCTCCTTTTTTTTTTATGTTTGTCATAATGGTATCCAATAACACTGGCACTGACATTCGGTTTCTCTCTTATTCTGAAACAAATACTTAGGTTTCCTTTATTTAATTTGAGTTGCTCCTGTTGAGTAGTGATAGTGCATTGAGCTCTGCACAAGAGAGAGGTTCAGACCTCAGGCCTAACAATTTGCTGGCAAGCTTTAAGCAAAAAATTGTCAAGAAAGATTTACATGGCAGTATAAACTCATTTTAAGAATAACAGTGGAAGCAGCTGACTGCTTTTGAAAATCTGTCCACATCCTGGCAATGGGGGTTTGAAGACCTCTGTGCTCCTATCTTTACTTCTTCTTCATCCTTCCTCTTTCCCAGGCCAGTAAATCTAAGTACTGATCAGAACATAATGAAATATATAACTTGTGTGCGCTGTGAGTTATTCTTGGTAATTCTGTATATTTGGGGCAATGGGGATAAACTGGAGAGGGGCATATTTAGACTAGATATAAGGAGGAATTTCTTCACTGTGAGGATGGGGAGGCCCTGGAATAGGTTTCCCAGAGCAGTGGTGGCTGCCCCATCCCTGGAGATGTTCAAGGCCAGGTTGGATGATGCTTGGAGCCCCTGGTCCAGTGGGAGGTGTCCCTGCTCATGGCAGGGGTGGAATTGGATGATCTTTAAGGTCCCTTCCAACCCAAACTATTCTATGATTCTATTTGTGAATAGGTATCTGAAACAAGATTGCCTAATGGCTGTTTATCTTAATCCAATGGTATTAGGTATTCTTATTCTCGGATCAAAATGTCTACATATGGAGTTAAATGAGAGAGTCAATTAGGGTAATTCTGTGGGTAGACTAGTTTTATTATAAGTGAAACTGTTCCATCTGCTCAACACCCAGATAATCAGGAAGAAACTGATAAGACAAATTGCTAAGTGACTCAGGCCAAAGGTACTGCTTTAATGCTGAAATTGGATATGTTTGTAGTCGGATGAGCTGGTTTCTCCTCTGACTCAACCACCTGAGCAGTCTCTCGTTTGCCAGCTACTTCCTGAGGAGGAACTGATTTACGCGGAGTCATCCTTTTCCTGCCTGTCTGTATTAGCAAGTCTAGTGTGCATGTCGTCGGAAAGCTGAGCCCCACCATGGCTTTCCTCTGCAAAACGTTTCTCATGTGGAGAATCCTCAAATTTCATTTTTTTTTTTTTTAAGAAATGGTAGCAGCTGCTGGTGGGTGTAAATAAAATAGGGGAAAAAAAGTAACACACACAGAGAATAAAAAGTTCATTATTTCCACCAAAAGTTCTGTGAGACATCTTGGCACTATTGAAAAAATAGCCTGTGCTGCCAGAACTTATTACGTATCATCTCACTTGAATTGGTATAATAATGCCACTTTCTTTTTCTTTGTAAAGAATACGTTCAATGGTATGTTTATATCCCACTCACAGATGTGATGTTTCTAGTAAAAATATGCATAATTATCAAAGTTCAGATCCGTTTCCCCATTCTTTATTAATAATCAACCCCTTTCTATTTACCATAGTTGCAGTTTACATCAAGGGTGATAAAGATTAGGATTTTAGGTAAGCATATGAAACAAAGGGAGAAACTTATCTGTTCCCGTGTGCAGCAGTCAAGTTGTGTGTAGGTGTAGTGAAACAGCCGCTGGAACCGTAAATGAAATCTTGATAGCACTTGCAGGGAAAGAGCGCTATTGTATGTTAATGAAAATGGTACGATCAGCATGAAGTGAAACCGGTGACTAACTCAAAAAATAAACTTCCTGTCTGCAGCAAAAGGCTCTTTGTGGAAAAACTCAGTTTCTTCATTGACTCGTGGTATTATATCTCATTGTAGTATTAACTCTGCTGGCAATAGCGTTCAGACACTCAAAAAAAAAAAGTTAGAATTTGGAGAGTTTTCACTGTTTAATTTGTTTAAATCCTCCACCTCCTGACCAGAAACAAAGAGCTTCACCTAACAGACTCTTCTGTCAGATGGCAGCAAGAAATGAACACGTCCCACTGTGGTCATATCATATTTCATAAACGAAGTGAGAGATTTCCACAAGTCCTAAAGAAGCAGAAAGTGAAGTTTGCAGGTCACCAGGTTGTGGTTTTTTTTTTTTTTTCCACACAAGGAATCACTGTAACAGCCTGACTTTGCTCTCCGATCTGTGGTGTAAAAGTGGGGTTGTAAGTACTAGTAGTTATTGAGGTCTGGGGATATTTTCCCCTAACTAATAGAGAAACACATTCTCATTTTAAAAGATGAGAGTACATCTATGGAAAGAAGTCTCCTAGATACAACTGGAATTGTATTCCATTCCCTTTTCATTGCCAGGAATTCTCATGGATGTTGTGCAGTGGGAGGTGATTCCCACAAGCGAGTCTGTAGCCATCAAGTAGATTAGAGGAACTGGCGTAAGCTACGGGCTGGTAGATGGGTGAAGCAAGTGGACCTGTCCAGCCTCTGTACCAGAGCAAGATAAATAAAAATGCTTACTCCATTCATTAACCAGAAAAAGTGATTTAATCATAGTGACAACACACAAAAGCTTTTCATTTTTAGAGGTGTTTGTAGTTTTCCATAGACACCATGGCATTTTCCCACAGAACATCATTTAATCCAAATCCCTGTCTGTTGAACAGCATTCTGTGGCACATTTTGATTAACCTTAATAGCAAATAAGACGTTAATAGCTGCCAGTGCTTGCTTGCTTCTAGTTTAATTTATCATGACAGGTCTGTCAAGGTAAACTCTTTTCTATTCCTGACATTATTTCTCTTACACTTTAAAAACTGTGTGAACAATACATCTGTTCCTGAATTCAGATCAAGCACCTGGAGACTAGAGCACCCCTGGTTCCATCCACAATTTGCCCTGTGCCGTGAGCTGCGTGTCGGCTGCCCAGAGCAAGCTAGCTTTGCCCCAAACGCCCTTTGGCAGCTGAAACTGAGAGAAATGCCTGAGCTACGAGGAGGTTGCCCACAGATTCCTTTTTTTTTATTATTTTTTATTTTTTTGTCAGCTTTCTTGTAGCCTCTAGTGTAGATTCATTTGTAAGAGGAATGGAGGAAGCTAAGCCCTGAATCACAGTAGGTGTTTGCAAAGTGAATGTACTTAAACCAAGTTCTCCTTTCTGGCTGCTTGATACAATGCACTGTGAATGTTTATGCTGACTGCAAAGTGGAGATGTCAAGTTAGGAACGCTGGTTACAACAAACCAAATCAAATTATGGAAAAACTTCCTTTACCCAACTTCCAGGGACATTTGTATAAATTCGCATCTCCTGACAGGTCAATAAGGTTTAGCTGAGTGACTGGTTGTTACCATATTTTATCCTTTAGGGTCCTAAGCCAAATCAGTTAGTGCTGATGGAGACTTAAAATAGCATTTCTCTGATGGCAATGGCTGTAGAAGACAAGCTGCAGTTTGTGTGTCCAGGTTTAGCAAGGACCGCATAGCAATCAGTGAACAATCAGAGCTTAAAACCAAATAAACCTACAGAGCTACCATCAAGGCCTTTTGCCTGCTTTTGGGTTTGTATTTGTGGTAAGATAAAGTTGCTCCACAAGCACATTTTGCTCTCTGAATCTATCCCCACATGACCTTTTCAGGAATGATGACTTGCAGAAGCTTACCAAAAATTGGTATGAACTCATAAAATACTTACAGTGTAGGCGTTCAGGGACTGAGCATCTCTAGGTCTCAGGAAGATGGGTGAGCCACAGATCCCATGGCCTCGCCCTGACTGAGTCCTTCAGACTGCAAGAGAAAAGAGATTAAACTAGACAAGAGGCACTGCCTGCTCAGTTGAGCTTTATTTTGTAGTACACAGGCAGCCTGCAAGGTCAGCAAATCTCTGCAAGCTCTGTGGCCATATGGGCAACGGCGGTTTATGGAACAACTGTGCCAGAGTTGGCAGCCTTGCTGATGACCACATGGCAGGTCAGTGAAAACCATTTCAATGCGAGCTGTATAATTTCACTCTTCAGTCATCTGCAAAGAATACGTAAGACCAGATTTTAGAACGGGTGGTGTCACTTCAGCTCTGAAGCTTGCACTGATCTTTATATTGTATGTACACTTCTGATGTAACCAGCAGTTCTTTTGCTACCTCTTGGGTACCTGAAAACATTGGGTTTAAAACATTTGTTGACTTTCTTTGTGTGTGGAATTTTGCATTTGAGTATTTTGAAGTAATTTGGGGGTAAGCACATCAACAAAGGAGATAAGAGGATTTTGAGAGAAAACTAAGACCTAATATAGGCTCAGACTGACATAAGCCATTTGTATCCTCAATAGCCTTCAAATCTCTTGAAGTCCTCCACATTAACAAAATGCCAGGGTTCTCGATTGTTTTAAAAGGGCTGCTGCTCATAGCTTACTTAACACTTTTGTTGTTTCTGGCTGGTCAAGGTTGGAGGGATCATTGTGGCTGACCACTGATTGTGTCACCAGCCTAAATACCGTTTCATCTTTCAGTCCTACAGCTGCTGGGCCAGATTAGTGTGAATGTGGGAGCAAAGGAAGTCTTGCAACACCTGGCCTCTGCAGATAACCCCACCCAGCCTGACTCTGGCCAAGTCACGGCACAAAGAAGCTCTCTGGTATTGACAGATGACCTCATGAGAATGAACAGATAAGACAGAATGATGTTGATGCTACTTGATCTGTAAGCCATGTTCGATATTGTCAGCCAGGGCAGTCAGGAATGCTGATGTGATCACAAGCCCTTGGAGAATCTGTTTGAAGGCTGGCTATCATCACGCCTTGTCAGGACACTGTTCCCGCAGGGCTTCATCCCCCAGCCGGCTCTTGGCAGGCAGACTCCTGGCCCCATCATGGAAACCCACAGCTCTGATTTTTCTGGGGCTGCGGTGCTGTAGGCCTGTAACTGCAACAGTAAACACAGAATATTATCACTCACTGAACGCAGATGTGTTTCTACTTCTCTATACTTTATTTTCCTGTGGGTAGTTCCAGGAAGAATCATAGAATCACCAGGTTGGAAAAAACCTCTGAGATCAAGTCCAACCATTGCTATCTGCCACTAAACCATATCCTTAAGCACCTCATCTACCTGTCTTGTAAATACCTCCAAGGATGATGACTCCATCCTCCCTGGGCAGTCTTTGCCGGTGCCTGATGACACTTTCAATGAAAATTTCTTTCCTAATGTCCAATCTGAACTTCCCCTGGTGCAGCTTGAGGCCATTCCCCCTTGTCCTATCACCTGTCACTTGGGAGAAGAGACCAGCACCCAGAAGATACTGCAGGAGTGCTGATGGCAGTTTATCGGTGTCACTGCCTCCATTGGTGACACTCTACTGCTTTATGTATCAGTAAAACACACTCCAAACCAGTCTCATCACAGGAGAAAAATACACTGGGAAGACCAGCCTAAAGCTTATTTTAAACATCAATTCATTCTGTTTGTAGTCCATCGCTTAACAAGGGTGAGGGACCTGCAGTAGGCTCCTAGAGACAGATTCTTGATGGTTCTTCAAGTGGATTGTGGCTTACCTGGGAATCGTGTCTAAATGGCAGTAATGTGGTATATTATTTACAAGTTATATTATTTACAAGGAGCATATTCCCCAGGATAGGATTGAATTCTAGTTGTTTACCCTACTTGCAAGCAGCAAACAAGAGATCTGGTCCTAGGATCTATTCCATCTTATTAATGCACTCTGTTCACTAGTGAAACCTGTGGGGCCACGTCACCCTGTGAGCAGATTCTTTTTGTGTGGTGGCAAACTGTAAATGAAAACTGGATGCACCATTAAAGATGGGATCCAAGGCTCAGGTGTTTGTCCGTTATCCAGTTTATCAAAATCACTTGAAATTCCAATTCTGTTCTCCAGAGTGCTGGCAACCAACTTGGTAGCATCGGCAGTCTTCATATTTGGACTTGTGGTGTTCAGGGCGTTATACAAATATGAACTGCATTATAAATCTTTTTATATGTCTTCCAGTTTTATGGCAGACTTGATAATATATCAACATTGCTTTCTTGTGGGAAAGAGGGGATGCAGGAGAAGCTTTTCTATGGTTAAAAATATATCAGATCCACTGGCTCCCACTCACAGTGTGTGGCCACTTATTCGAACAAAAATGGAAACTGTGTGCATTGTGGTTGGGTCATATCTATGTCTGGATTCACTTAAGAAGTTTCTCAACAGGTTATTATCTTCTAGACGCTTTCACAGACTGTTTAATGAAGCGTTGTAGGATTCAGCCAGGTATGCTGACACTGGGGTGACTGACTAATGCAAATACATGTGTAAGAGTCGGGTTTGATTTCATTGTTAACCAGTGCCTGGGTGTCTGTCTTTGTGCAGCAAACAACAAATGTCATAGTTTACATCAGATTAAATCATTCTGCAAATATAAGCAAATACATTCGTGAGAACAGGCAAGTAAGCTCTGTGTGATATTCATGGCTTCAGTGACAAATCAACTAAAAATAGTCTTCTGTTGTTGATTTTTGTTAATTAAGTCATCTGGCATTGTAGTGCGTAACACCTAAAGCAAGAACCGTTTAGGGTCTACACAGCCTGGAAAAGCATTTGGAGGAGGGTTTGGAGTCTCATGATTACTGAGATCTGGAACCAGCATGCCTGTTCTCTGCATCATGAACACGTTCTGCGCTGTCATTGCTTAAAAGAATGATTTTAAGTCGCCTTTTAGTCCTCTTGATTAAAGGCTCTCGTGTGGAGAGAGAGAGAGTCCTTCCCTCACCCTGGCAGGGCTGCTGTGGCAGGCTGGCGAAGAAGAGGTAACTATAAAAATTTCCCATTTAGTTTTACTCTCAGTTAACTGGAAGCAAAAGGGCTTGTGATCCTCATTCCACGTGTGACTGGTCCAGGCATTCCCCTCCAGCTAGGGTGAGGCTCCGGCTTTTGGGGAAGGGGCTGATCCGGCCGTTCCTGGCTGGGCTTATTCAGCTGGTTGACTTGGCAAGGCTTGACAGCAAAGGGATAAAGGGTTTTAGGAAGTGCAGCTACCGATGTTTAGCGAGTGCGCATCGTATTTGCTTTCTGTCTGCCAGATTCGTACCTGGTGTGAGTGCCGAAATGTCAGTACCTGGGTGCTGCAGTTAGCAGGCTATAAATACCAACCCGAAAACATGAGTCATGCCTCCTGTGTAGGGCTGAAAGCCATTTCTGGGACTCCAGGGAGCGGAGAGAAGGCGAGAGCACGTAATACCTGAGACATTTTTTAAGGTGTGGTGCTGACTCAGGCTAGCTACAGCCACATCTTATGATTTTCCGGACCAATAAACAGAATTAACCAGTAACAACAACAACAAAGCACCATGACTTAAACATCAACAGTACGAAGTGGTTGTCTGCCGTGCCACGTAAGGTCACTGAGCACCAAACCAAAGCAGCCTGTTTCGGGAGGAGGAGAGAGCTGGGAGCTGGAGGGACTGGGAATCCCCCCAGCAATGCAGTTCTCTTCTTCTGCAGTAACGAACAAGGAGAGAATAACTCAGCACACTGACAAACGTGTGCCCTGTGGCTTTGGAAGGCTTTGCCTTGGAGATCTGTGTTGGTTCTCAGCATGTAGTTGTCACGCTCAGTCATTAGAAGATTGGCATCTATTAATAAATTGATTGCATTTAAACCAAGTCTGCTTATCACTAGCTCTGGTAGAAGTGATTACTGGATGCTGTTACAAAAATCAGATCATCCCGCAAGAGGCAGAGGGAAAGAGCTGCAGCTGGAAGCTGTGCTGGGTGGTGGAAGGAGAGGATGGGGTGCTTCCCCTGAACTTGGCTGCGTTCTGTGGTTCCTACCCTGTCACTGTTGCCTCTACACAGTCTGATGCTTTGACCTGCCTTTGCTTTTAACTGGAGTTGTGGAGAATGGCAGAACACCTCAGTGTCTTTCTTGTAGGAGCAGTTTGAGTTCCCCTGGACGCAAGAGGGTCTTTAAGTTTCGTTTAGGACAGATTATCTATTGCTGTACAGCTAAACACTCAAAGTATGTCTTTTTTCACTGCAAAGGAATTCATGTTATATTTCCATGTCCCATTTATATTAGTGGCCTTCAGCTAACAGTACACGGAACCTTCCCCCAAGGAGGAGTTTCACTGGATTTGACTGACCCTTGTAAGCCTCGGAGCCCACCAGCAGCTGCATCTCCCCTGATTTGCCTGTTAGTCAGGAGGCAGCAGTGACACAAACAGTTTGGCCATTACGTGGGGACTGTGCGTAGTGGCTGGGGGATGGAGGGGGCTTCTTGATGCTTCTCCTTTGCTGAACATCAAGTATGAAAGAACAGATTGTGAAAAAGGAGTGAGAGTCCAGTGGAATGTTGACAAAACCCTAGTAAACTGTAGTATTGTCTCATTATTCCAGATGTACCATGATCCTACTCTGTGATCTTCGTATTTTAAATAACAGATTAGTAGTAAAATTAACATTTAAAAGTACAGCGTAGCTAAAGACCAAGCCACTGTTCCTATGCCTACTTACCCTATGTAAAAAGCTACTGAATGTTACAGCTATGCCAGTATCTGAACTCATAAGCAATGAAATCCTGAAAATAATATTTAAACATTGACAGCAGGTCCTGAGCATTTCACATGCTGAGCCTGTTGTAAGGGCACTTTTTAGGAAATCTATTGCTTAGCTAATCTTTTATGGCAGTTTGAATATATGTAAAATACTGTATAAATGCAGTCTATGATTCAGTTGTCAGTATCTGAACACAAATTTCATTTCACATAGGGTTTGGGATAAGAAATTCCATAACATGGAATGGCTTATGTATTCCCAGTAATTTTACACAAAACCTATTCATAGTGTTCATTGACTGGAAACAATATATGTGATTCTTTTAGCTGAACTACTTAATTCAGCAGATAACCACTGCTGCTTCATAGTTCATGGATGAGAATTTAAGAGAGCAGCTGAGGCATACATTTGAATTTGATTAATGACAAAGGAACCGTTTCAGAGGACAGAGGACACACTGTCCACTTAGCTCATAGCGCAAAACACAAAGTCAAAGTGACCACTTTCAGCTGAACAGTAAAAACAAGAGCTGGTCCTGCCCTGCCCTTGAGCGCAGCCAGTTTTATACAGGATGAAGGCACGAGGAGGTGTGGCAGATGCATCAGTGCTTGCATCGTCCTTCCAAATTCCAGTGGCTGACAGTAATTTTGTCTAACATTCAAAGTGAGAAAGTGCTTATAGCTTCTGGTTTTGTTTTTCTTTCCTACTTTTGATGATGTCAGAGTTGTTAGGGCTTGATTCCACACTCTTAGTGCATGCAAAATAACAGCAGATAAATGGCTGAGACTAGCAAGAAGCAGGTTTGTGCAGTACTGTGTAACACACTTGAAGGAGCTGTAAGCAGCCTTGAGTTTGGAGGGGATACAAGGTCTGACATAAAACCACTTAGACTGTGCCTGTAACTTGTTTCATTTAATACGTTGTAAAAATCTGCACGGAAAGGGCAGCAGCCTGAACAGAGCTGGAGCCTCAGCCACTGAGCAAAATTACCAACAAAATGCATGTGAAGGGATGAGACAGGAAAACTACCAGGGATGGCGATTATGGAGTGTAACGTTAGCACAGCAATTACCAATGAAAAACAGGTGATTGTGGTAAAATAATTGCATAATAGCTTCTAAAACTGATTTATCCAGAAATTTCTAATGCAGAAAATTTTTCTGCTGTTATTTTATGAAATAGCATTAGTATTCGCCGAAATAACTAAATGCTTCTTTAAATTTCCTTTTTTCCTCTGTACTGAGTATCTCAAGAGACTCGTTTTCAGTGATCTGGGATGTTTGCTCATAAAAAGATGACAGTTTGAGCTCAAGGAGGAAGCTATTGCAATACACAGAGTAACAGAATGGGCTCTCGTCCTTCATTGTTTTGGATAGAATCCATGAGATTTCATGCAGAGAGCTGTAAAACTAGACCCAGGAGCTGCTGGTACTTGTTATTTCCTGAGGACTGTATTTTGTCTTTGCTTTCCAGTTTTATGCTTCTTCAGTGCAGATCCCCTGTAGATCCCTCAAAGCCATGAGGAACCCTGGTCAGATACCACTGTTTCTAGGGATTTTGAACAGTTGAGTGAAACCCTATCTCTCAACACCAGTTTGCCTGGAGAGAATTCAAAGCTAGAACCCAGTCTAGTGGAGGACCAACAGCTCTTTTCTCACATCTTCAGTTTGAGCAAGAGAGGTCCGAGACTTGTAAGACTTCTTTCCGCTATCAGTACATCTGCAGAGGTAATGAGGGTGTATTGCAAACACACTATGCCTTTCCTGTATGTTTTAATTAAATACAAAATACTTTAAATTCTCCTGGTGGAGCTGGATGACTCACAGGATTGGTAATGGGATTAGATCATTGGTTCAAGACTAGTTCAGGACCAATATCCTGTAATCTGATATATGTGGCTCAACCCTGTTTACTTCAGTGGGGTTCGGTTGAGAGATTCAGGCTTTCTCCTGTAGATCCTGATGTGGGGGTAGAAGAACACAGGCTAATAAGCATTGGCACGGGGTTTGCTCATGTTCTTATTTCTGTTACCAGTTCATGTTCTCATTATTGGGCCACATCATTAAGAAAATAGAACCTTTTAAGTACCTGCACAGAGGAAAAAGAGAGGTTTTTTGCTCCCGCAGTGCCTCCAGCCCAGCAAAAGCCTCACAGGGATTCCTGCTCTGGCCAGCAGTGTATGGAGCTACCAAAACCTGTGTTTTAGCCATGGGAGAGGGGACACCTCTCCGCTGAACAGTGAGTTGGCAGATGGTTCAGGGTGGTCTTGCATCTACCCTACCTTACAAATCAGCCTGGATCATGCTCATTTATGATTATAGACTTCCAAATTTTATTCATCCACAGTCTAGATAGGAGACCTCCGTCATGCTTGAACTGTGGTTTTATAGAGCTTGTCCAAACTATTATTTAGTTCTAACCTGGAAATACCTTCAACGTGCTGAGAGTTTTTCATGCTTCCTGTCTCTGAACAGTAGGTTTAATAATTCTTTCTCATTTTCTAATAGGATTTTAATTACTTTTCATATGGAAGGGTAGCATCCTTTCTTTTCTCATTTAGCGCAAGAATGCCTGGCTGTGGCCGAGAGGGGAAGCTTTCAAATTGCCTGAAGCTCACAAATTTCAAAAGATAAAAGTTCATATGCACATTGACCAGGATAAAGATATTCTAATTGTATTTTGTAAGAACACCAGTGCTGTCACTATGTCTTTCTTTTGAAAACCTCATGGAAGGAGAATGTAAAACATGAGCCTTCACTGTTTATCACCACTTCGTGTTATCTTTGGAAACAAGAGTTCTTACTTTATTTCCCCACAGCACGTAACTGCCAGTATGTCCATATTCTTTCTGCTCAAGCATCATCTTTTCCCCATCATACACATTTTAAGACACTTTAAGGATTTTTACAATATTCTAGTCTATTTTAATAGTAGTGGCTGGGACACAGAGTATGGGGAGTCACAGTCCTCAGACTTCTCCTCCTAACACAGCCACGAGCGGGGGCAACATTTCTGCAGTCAAGGACAACTCTTGGTCCACAAACTGCCTTCTCCTCCTGGACCAGCCACAAGAGGTTGCTTTGATTTTAAGAGGGTATGGAAGAATCTGAGCACTGAATTAAATTGTGTTTATCTTCAGTGAGTTATTTCTGGAGGTTTCTGAAATGTCCTAAAGTTGCCTGCAAGTGCCTTTTGGGGTGGAAAGGAAGGAGGCCAAGAGGAAGGAAGCATCATTATTTGTGCCAGCACAGGAGCAATCATAGGAACTATTCTGTTTAAGGAAGTTATAGATATGTGCATTTAGATGTGTATAAAATATATATACACACTAGGGCACTATATAGTTACATAAACAAATATTAAATATGTATTTAAATATATATTACAGGTTATATATTTATATATGTAATATTCATTTATATTCTACTATATATAATTCAATATATAACAATATATATTGAATATTTATATGGATACATGGCCTATTTTATAGATGTATAGATATAAAATCTCTGTTCCCTGTGTCTTTTGCTATTCTCTTTCTGGGAATTACAGGCATCATTCTCATCACCCCCATTTCTCAGGACTGCTGAGGCCATTTCTGCCCCCAGCCAGGTCCGTCTCTCTCCTCCCACAAGTCTTCTTTCTCTTTTTTCCTTAGGTTTTGTGTTTCAGATAAAATTGTTACTCTAGCTTCCAGCTCTTCCTAAATGTCTTGCAGGAGGCAGTGACAGGTTGCAATTTTAAATCCACTTAGCTATTTTTTTCCATGTATAATCCTGTTTGACAGGCTTTTCTCCCCTCCCTCCTTGCTGTTGCCGTGAAGCAGGGCTGCGGTTCAGGTGGAGCAAAGAGCAGGCTAATTGTTTTGGTTAGGGACACAAATGAGCGAGATTTTCAGCTACTGTGGCCGGAGCAGAAGCAACACAACTGGCGTCTAAAATGTAACTGAGAAGTAGTTTGATTTGTTATGTGCTGTGAGCATCTATCATAGAATCATAGAATAGTTAGGGCTGGAAGCGACCTTAAAGATCATTCAATTCCAACTCCTCTGCCACGGGCAGGGAAACCTCCCACAGGATCAGGCTGCTCCAAGCCCCATCCAACCTGGCCTTGAACCCCTCCAGGGATGGGGCAGCCACCGCTTCTGTGGGCAACCTGTTCCAGTGTCTCACCACCCTCATCATGAAGAAATTTCTACTTATGTCTAGACTGAATCTGCCCCTCTCCACTTTATACCCATTGCCCCTCATCCTCTCACTCCAAGCCTTTGTGAACAGTCCCTCCCCAGCTTTCTTGTAGCCCCTTCAGGCACTGGAAGGTCACTGTAAGATCTCCTCAGAGCCTTCTCTTCTCCAGGCTGAACAACCCTAACTCTCTCAGCCTGTCCTCATATGGGAGGTGCTCCAGCTCTCAAGTCATCTTTGTAGCCTCCTCTGGACCCATTCCAACAGCTCCATATCCTTCTTATGTTGAGGATTCATTAATTCATTAATTTTTGGACCATTTGAATGTTGTTTCACTGTTGCTAAAACTGAATATGGATGCCTTTAAACTGTTTATGTCCAAGGCCCAGCAACAAGAACAAATGCAGATAAAATTACTTGCTCTGCATAGTTGTAATTTTATTCATATATTTCTTAATAATGATCTAGTAGAGATTGTGAATATGGTTTTTTGCTAATGATTATGTTAATGCTTCCCGATAGCATAAATTATGAAATCTAACCATCTTAGATTTACTTCCTTCCTAAAGGAATGCTGGGATGTATTTATGGCTATGCTCCTATTTCAGTTATCTAGTAACAGTTGGTGGCTCTCCATCTCCACCGCATTTGCCCTGGGCATTTCTTGTCTCTTGCGTCAGGCTGTGGGTGTGGAGAAGGGATGACCCACTGGGTGCCCTTGCCCCGGGATGCTCCGTGGTGCTGTGAAGATCAAGACACAGGCGCTGCAAGGAGCATCACTAACAGTGGTGGCAGGGATGACCCTTAGAGCCAAAGAGGTCTATGAACCCAAAAACATGTGTAGGGCAAGATAACACTGGTGCAGCAGAGAAATTATTTGGGCTGTGACGGTTTTCTTGAAGTTCACTCCCTAGATTAGGCACGTATCCTTCAAAAGGCCCTGCCAAGTACTTGTTTTTATTGCAGACAACCTCCATTGTGCCAGTGTCCTTGACAAGCCAAACAATATTAATACTTCAGTACAAGTACATACTTCTTGCTAGTCTCAGCCATTTATCTGCTGTTATTTTGTATGCATGCTCTGTAATTTTCAGTAATTACTTGGTTTCTTTTCCTTGTGATATCTCAGGTATTAGTCTTTTTCACTTAGTGTTTTTGACAGGGATTTTGAACAGGTTGGAATTAATACGATGAATACTGTATATTAACAACTGTTAATTTTAGCCTAGCTAAGTGATCAGTTGTATCTATTTGTGCTGTTGCATCCCTTCATGTTGAAGCAGTCTGGGAAAATTAACTTATTTTGCTTCTTATTGATTAATTTAAAAGGTTTTTCCTTGCCCTTTGCTTCTGGAAAAGAGATAAACCTAGTTATTTTGAAAAGCTAATGGAATTTTTCAAATTATAAAGGACACATCCATAGCTATTGTGTTTAATGACTATTTGCCTCACATCCAATTGTCCAAGTAATCAACACGCACAACACATGCATCCTGATATGTTTATTATTCCAGAGGAGTGAGGGAAATAAAAAATAACCTCCTGTGGCCTTTTAAATTGCTCATTTCCTGCTTAAGACAGCAAATGCCATTTTGCTGCTATGGGATAGATAAACGGGTGGGACTTTTTTGCATTCCATTAAGAAGGCAGTGCTTTGATTAATTATTACAGAAGCAAACTGAAGAATTAATTGTTAGGAAAATGAGCCAGAGGTAGTATTATTTTCTTAAGCAAGTAATAAATGCAGATGATTTCCTCCAAATGCATAAAGGTTCCAAAGTCACAGAATGTAGCACTAATGGATTCAATTCTTACGTGCTGCCTGCTGAGCAGATGGGTTTATACTTGTGCATCAGACCAGAGGCTTGGCAACTAAGTGGATAAAAGCTCTGGCCTTTCACCTCAGGTGCAGCTTTGGTTTAACAGCAATGTGGGGCTTGTCTTTCTCCACGATTCTCCTGACTTTATGTACAGAAGCTCATTCCTGTCTTGTTATTTACTTTTAATCTGAAATAATTCCCTGTAAAAATGTTTCTCTGCTGTTTTTGTGGGCTTTTTAAATGCCTGAGATCTAATTAAGACATCAAACTTAGACTGCTTGTTTCAGCTGGGGTTTTCATCTGGGGTTTTCTGGGGTTTCAGCTCCAAGATGGTGCAAATATTATACAGAAAAACCAGTGATGTGGCACAGTTGGAAGAGAAAATTCTCTGCCTGGGGCAGGCAAAGGCTGGGAGCAGGGGGAGGAGCAGTACAGGGTTCCAGCAGTATCCGAGTGCTGTTGTTGAAGGTGCTGTGGTGGTGCTGTGGAAACCAGCACCCAGGAGCACCCAGCACTGTAAATTCATCTCCTGGACCTGAATCTGAGCATTTTAAAAGCTGGGTGAAGTGGGGAGGGGGTGTCTGCAGCGTGTAGTCCCCAGCGATGGAGCCCCAGGTGCTGGACACAGCGAGGGATGTGGCCCTGCTCTCCCACCTGGGAGAAGAGGAGGCATCAGTGTCTGTATCAGTGAGAAGAAACCCATCTGAAAATTTCCTTATCAAAGGTGAAATTCCCCTTTGAACAACAAAGCCACCCCTGCCAGAAAAGGGAAAAGCATAGAAACCCCATTTTCACTGACGTGTGAGGTGTACGTATCTATGCAAAGGTGCAGCTGTAGAGCTGCTGCGGTGCAGATGAGTCTCACAGAATGCAAGTCTTTGGCTCAGTTCAGCTCCATCTTTACACTGAGGAGGGTGACTGTCAGGGGGAGGCATTTGCAAGTGTTACCCGAGCAGTACAAACCAGCTTGTCTTACAAATCTAGCCACGTTTCACCTGGAGACAAACGAACATTTTTAGTTCCCCATGCGCTGTTTGTGGATTAAGTCACACAAAAATAATAAGCAAAGCTCTTAAAACTAATTAAAAGCTACCATTTATAAAAGTTCTTTGGATATTAATATAAACTGCTGCCCTACTGATCTCGGTGAGCAGCGTTTTCACGTGATCGAGGCAGAGAATGAAGCGAGTGGGAGTTAGGCACAGGGAGCTTAATCAGTCACTGCGAGCTGAACGTGGGTCTTGGCGCAGTGCTGGATCTCACGCTTAATAAATAATTGTGATGGATGTTGAGAAATCTGAAGGCTCGTATTTTAATGTGGTGCTAAATTCACGTAGACATGTCTACAGAATAAAAAATGAGAGTGCATTGACAAAGCCAGTCTAAATGTACTGAAATTTCATAATTAAGTGGCTATTTAAGTACCTTTGAGTTAGTGCTTTTGGGATAAGAGGCCAGAGATGTAGGCGTTTGGTGCTTGTGCAGGTGCTGGGACACGGTGCAGTTCCATGGGGAGCTGGTGGGGCAAGAGGCTCTGAGTTTGAGGGGGAAAAGGCAGCATTTGAAACACCTTCAACCCAACTGAACTGTCAGCCTGGAGAAGAGAAGGCTCCAGGGAGACCTTAGAGCAGCTTCCAGTACCTGAAGGGGCTCCAGGAAAGCTGGGGAGGGACTTTTTACAAGGGCATGGAGTGACAGGATGAGGGGGAATGGCTTTAAATTGGAAGGAGGGAAGATTTGGATTAGACATTCGGAAGAAATTCTTCACAATGAGGGTGGTGGGACAATGGTTCAGGTTGCACAGAGAAGTTGTGGATGCCCCTGCCTGGAGGTGTTCAAGGCCAGGTTGGATGGGGCTTGGAGCAGCCTGGGGAGGTGTCCCTGCCCATGGCAGAAGGGTTGGAACTGGATGGGCTTTAAGGTCCTTTCCAACCCAAACCATTCTGTGATTCTATGATTCTATGAACTGCCTTTTGTCTTTTTTGTCTCCCATTGTAATATCTGTGCTCCAGGCTTTTTGCTTAAGCAAAGGTTATAGCTGGTAGTATATAAGAAAAAACAGATCCATTTGGTATTTATGATAGCTTTCCTGTAATGGCTCATCCCAGCAGAAAACTCAGACTGCAATGTCCCCTGGCCCTGCAGACAGCAGGTCTGTTCTGCTGGGGTTGCTCAGGAGGGCAGGTTATGTCTGTCACCTTCCCCAAGCAGCCATCGCGGTTCCAGCAGGATGCTGTCCCTAGCCAGCTCCCCTCATCTCCCACAGAGAAGGTAATTAGAAAGGCAATTATTTAAATTATTTGGAGACCTTCCAGCCCAAATACCTACCTCTGGAGAAGAGTGAAGGTGCAGGAACGTTTCCAGAAAACAACCTTAGACGCTTCATATATCCAAGGGATGAAGAAGGGGTTTGCCTGATGACTGATGCTTGTGGGGGCTGATTCACGTAAGCTGTGTCAGCTGGATTTAGCAGGGTTACTTTAACCGCAGCCTGTGAAGGGCTGGGTGGCAATTTCAGACTTTGATTTGAGCATGTCAATAAGCCAGAAACATAGGGAAGTTCACAGACTGTACTTCATTTGCTATTTCTAGCGTTAGCTCTGCAATCAGGCCATTAGCAAATCTACCCTTGAGAAGTGTTTGGGTTTGTGCTGTTCTTGTCTTTGCACTTCTGGGATTGCTCAATCATGTGGAGCTAAACTTTATTTTACTGAATAAAGACTCTCATTTACTTCAGTGAATGGCTTCCAAATCCAGCCCAGCTTTACTTGGGTTTGCTTGCACTAGGGTAAATTCTGTGCTGATCAGCCCCTGTGTGGCCAGGCACTGCACAGCATTTCCATATACAGCATGATCTGGTGATTTTAGCCAAAATCAAGTCAGTCTCTAGAGCAGACAGTTGAGAGCTTCTGCAGAAAACAGTTTAAAACTCCTTGCACCGTTGTAATAGAAAAACGTTGAAGTTCCCTAGTATCTTAAATAGTCCTCTACCCCACTGGACACTCGTGGGAATTTATAGTTGTTTCCCTTGTTTTTTCAGCCTCTTTCCTCTGGAGCCAGGCTGGACAGAACTGGGAAGGAGATGGATTTCCAGTAGGGACTGAGGAGTTACTGCTGTTTGCTGTGTGCAGTGGGTAAGTCAGCCACATCCATCCCTCCCAAAGTCCTTTAGGCTTGTTTTAACCTGGAGAAGAGGAGGCTGAGAGGAGACCTTATCACTCCCAACAACAACCTAAAAGGAGGTTGCAGAGAGATGGGTGTTGGTCCCTTCTCCCTAGTGATAGGACGAGAGGGAATGGTCTCAAGCTGCATCAGAAGAAGTTTAGGTTGGACATTAGGAAAAATTTCTTCCCAGAAAGGGTTATCGGGCACTGGCAGAGGCTGCCCAGGGAGGTGGTCGAGTCCCCGTCCCTGGAGGTATTTAAAAGACGGGTGGGTGAAGTGCTTAGGGATATGATTTAGTAATGGACAGGTATGGTTGGAACTGATTATCTCAAAGGTCTTTGCCAATCTAATGCTTCTTTGATTCTATGATTCTTCACAATGCAAGCTATTAATGATTTGAAAATACGTAAACTCTTATAAACGTCTGTTCCAAATAGATGGGTCATTTTAGCGGTTTGTTAGTGTCAAGCTCAGCTCCATCTGTGTATTGAGTTTAAAGGTCTGTCAAAGCCTCTGTGTTAACGTTAATCCCCTCAGGATCCCTCCTGAGCAGAGGGGACTGCTGACAGCTCAGAACAAAGTTAAGCAAATTGTACTGAACAAGGTTATCTAGTGAGGGGAGCAGGAAGGCCAAAGGCAGGCAGAGGTTTTACATCTGTAAACAAAAGGCTCCCCAGCCCTGAGGGTTTGAAGCTGGGAAGGTCCCGTCTGACACATGCAGCCGTAATTCCAGTTGCTTCCTCACAGGCTGGAACAATGGGAACATTGAGGCTAAAAAGCCCATCGGGAGCTTTCAAGTACCATTTGCTGCTCTTGTTTACAGTCTTGTCTGGTTTGAAATCAGTTCTCGTAGGCAAACGAGGTGATAAAAAGAGTCAGATTAACAAACAAACAGGGTTAGTCTTCTGGAGAACAACCAAAGTGCTCAGCCCACCTCTGTTTAGGTTCTGAGCACCACATTTATAGGTATGTACTTGAAACTTGTCAACTGCTAAGGCAAGACCAGGGCTGAAAGCATCCAAACCTACAGGATGGACACAGATGCAAATCATGGAGCTTACAAGGGGATTTAGGAGAGGCTCCTCTTTCCCATCATGCAAGTGAATGCTCTTGGAAGGAGAGACGCACACAGAGTATTGTCTCATTCACACAAGCACTGCTGCTGCTTTTCAAGCATCCCTTGGTCTGTGCTATGAAGAACAGTGAATTTGACAGGAATTGGTCATTTTGGCCCCGGTTCAACCATATCCCAACAATGAGGACAAAGTGCGAAGAATTCAAGGACTTGGTCAGCAGCTGGTAGAAAATGTTGCTGTTCCATTGGCTTCCACTGAGTAAAAATATTGAGTCCTGGGAGAATTTCAAGCGCTGGGGATTATGGCCTAATGCCACCTTATTGGTATGTTTGCCACTGTTTGGTTTTTAACTCATTAACAGATTTGGCCTCAGTTGTGTTGTGGGACCACAATTTCTTCTCATGTACATGAGCCATCACCAGCTTTAAAAGCAACTCTTCTTCATCACCCCCAGCCAGGCAAGACTGTAACCCCGTCTCTGAACACCTCCTGAACTGGAACCTCTCTCCTAACAGGTCTAGTGGCTGATCACAGCCACCAGTTATGTGAATAAAGGGTATATTTTTTTAGCTGAGCTGTTAGTTGGAGTATTTATGTGAGTATAGGAGAGAGAATTTTCAGGTTGTGACAGCAGTCAGCTGCAGACTTTGCTGGAGGCAGAGTGCAACACTGCCCAGCTTCCTCACCCAGTGGCTCAAACTCTGCATAACCACAGAATACAAATCCTGCAATAACTGTATATCTAGCGTGAAAGTTCAACATTCCACCTCACTGCCTGTACCCATGTTCTTATCACCTTCAGCCTTGGATGCTGGCTCAGGGAGCACCGTGACCTGCACCCAGCTAAGCTCTGCACATGCTGTTAGTCATTGGAGACCAGCTTGAAGGCAGGGCTGGGGAGGAAGAAAGAGCAATCCTTCCTCAACCTCCTCTGTCAGTGTGAACCAGGGGGTTTGCAAGCACTGCCTGCCAGGTCTGACTCTCCCTCCTTGCTTCTCAAACCAACAAATATTTGTCAGGCTGCTGCACTCATCATTTTTAAACGTAACGATTGGAGTTGCTGTGCATTAAGGAGGAGGGGTTGTCATTTAACAGGGAGTCAGACTTGTCTAGATAGTCGTGTACAGTGCAAACAGAGAGCCGGAACTCCAAACATCGCAGCTCCCTGCATTTGCAGCTGGATGGTTCTGAGCTGCTGGACTGGAGACAGGGAGACCTCATCTGGGGTCTTGGTGGAGCAGAGCATGGTGTGCATGCACAGGAAGACCCCTCAAGCGAGTTTTTGCTTCGCAGCACGGTGGGAGCAGCCACTACTCCTTACTGTGACCTGGAGATCAGAGCAGCCACTGAAACACCTTGTGGCTTGGACTCTCCCTGACTTATTCAGGCTCCCCACGAGGCTGGCAACAATGCTGGGGCTGGGGACTGCTTGCTCCTGCTGGCTGGGAAGAGGAAACAGTGCTGGTGCTTCGCTGTTTCCGAACTCCCAGCCCATGGGTGGCTACACACAGAGCTGGGTCCAGGCGCAGAGCCCTGCTCCAGCAGCAACTCACGCTCAATAGCACCTTCTCCTCTAGGCTCCAGAGCAGCTCAATAGATGACCAGTAATTATATCCACGTGCTTTGTCTCAAATAATTTCTGTTTCCTACCCAAAAGCACCACAGAACTGCTGGAGAGAGGTGTTGGGCACCTCACACACAATGTGACCTGTACCTTGTTTCCTCATCCTTTCCACATCAGCCTTTCCCTCGTGCTCCTCTCCTAGGCCACTGGCACAGAGCCTGGCTGCTGTGCTGCCCGCGATGGACATCCTCAAAGGGTCCAAATGCTGCAAATGGCAACACGTGAAGAAAAATACGCTGCTTTTAATGACTTACCTGGGCACAAAGGAATCCTCATACCTACTGCTGTATGAAAAATATCTCCAAGGCAACAGTGCACAGCACAAGAAGCTGCATTATATTCAGTGATATCATTTGAATGGACTCTTGATGATGTGGGTAACTGGCAGGATGCTCTCTGGCAGGTCAGTGCTAACAGCCTACAGACAGCCTGCTGAGTATTTTCAGCGCTGCCATACAATGAGTGTATACGTGTTTATTTTATACATCTCTGCCTTTCCCAAATTTAGGTTGGGTGTGCAATCGGTTTTAGATCCAGTTATATTTAAAAATGAAAACAAGACCCCACAAAACCACCTGCTGCCCTTCATTCAGAGCTAGAAGTTGAATCAAAAATGAAGACCCAGTCTTAATGTTCAGCACTGAAGATCTTAACCTGTTTAGTTTAACCAAGAAGTAATTACAGTAATTTGATTACAGCTTATGAAGGCATACATGGAGAACAAAAGTGTGCCATTTTTAGGTCTCTAGCCTAGCGGACAGATGTGTTTTCAAATCCAGTGACTGCACATGGAAGCAGAGCAGGGCAAATGTGAAGAGCCAGGATAACCAGGATTTGGAAGAGTTTTGTGAAAACTGGAAGGAACCTCCTACCCCTAGTGGGTTTTTTTAAAACAAGATAGTTGTCTCCTACATGCGATGCTGCAGACAGGCAGGAATGTGGCTGGGGGAGTGCTGCAGTTTATAGTATGGAAAGGTCATATTGGAAAATTACAGTGATTTCTTCTGGGTCTGGATTCCTTGGATGCAGACTGTAAGTCTAGAGCGAGCAGAGCCTGTGAAATGCAAACCAGAATACCTGAGACATCATAGGAATAATTAACCAACAGTTATTGAAAATTACAGAACAGTGTCATACACTATTTATCGTAGAGAGGAGGCAAATGCCTTGGATCAACATTGCTCCACCTTGTGCAAGATGTAATGAATCATGTCCTTGGTCAGGATGGTGTTTTAATGTCACCACAGAGAAATCACACTTGAATCATAAACAAATCATCAAGATATGGAGCAATTGGTCAAAAAGACTTCTCACATTGAAACCCAAGGAGGCAAAAAGACTTCACAGATCCCCTTCTCTGCCCCCAGACCAGCAGAGGGCTGGAGCACCTCTGCTATGAGGACAGGCTGAGAGAGTTGGGGTTGTTCAGCCTGGAGAAGAGAAGGCTCCAGGGAGACCTTAGAGCAGCCACACAGTATCTGAAGGGGCTCCAGAAAAGCTGTGGAGGGACTTTTTACGAGGCCATGGAGTGATAAGACAAGGGGGGATGGCTTTAAATTGGAAGGGGGAAGATTTGCTTAGAGATTAGGAAGAAATTCTTCATGATGAGGGTGATGAGGCAGTAGCACAGGTTGCCCAGGGAAGTTGTGGCCGCCCCATCCCTGGAGGGGTTCAAGGCCAGGTTGGACGGGGCTTGAGCAGCCTGATCCAGTGGGAGGTGTCCCTGCCCATGGCAGTTGGTTGGAACTGGATGGGCTTTAAGGTCCCTTCCAACACAAATTATTCTATGATTTCTGATTCCATGATTCTATGATTCAGATGTAGTGCTGCAGCAGTTTTCCAGCAACCCAAGCTATCATGGCCTGAATCAGCTCCTTCTCCCCTCCCTCCCAGTACCTGGTGGCATTTCATGAGCCTTGAATCTGTCCACCTCCCAGCCACGCTGCCGCTTGTCCCCTCCAATCCTCCCCCCTTCCAGGCTGAACCTTCTTTCTCTCCGTGTGTTTCAGCCGGGAGGGACCCAGCAGGCTCCTCTGCCGCCATCTACTGGTGCTTGCAGCGTGGTGAGAGCAGCCTGCAGCCTCATCCCCTCTGTTTGCAGCCTGACCCCCCCTACCTGCAGCCTGACCCCTCTATCTGCAGCCTGACCCCTCTATCTGCAGCCTGACCCCCCCTACCTGCAGCCTGACCCCTCTATCTGCAGTCTGACCCCCTCTAAATGCAGCCTGACCCCCCCTGCCTGCATCCTGACCTCTCTACCTGCAGTCTGACCCCTCTGTCTGCAGCCTGACCCCCCCTACCTGCAGCCTGACCCCCCTTACCTGTAGCCTGACCTCTCTACCTGCAGTCTGACCCCTCTGTCTGCAGCCTGACCCCCCCTACCTGCAGCCTGACCCCCCCTTACCTGCAGCCTGACCCCCCTTACCTGTAGCCTGACCTCCCTACCTGCAGCCTGACCTCTCTACCTGCATCCTGACCTCCCTACCTGCAGCCTGACCTCTCTACCTGCAGCCTGACCTCTCTACCTGCAGCCTGACCTCCCTACCTGCAGCCTGACCTCTCTACCTGCATCCTGACCTCTCTACCTGCAGTCTGACCCCTCTGTCTGCAGCCTGACCTCCCCTAACCACAGTCTGACCTCCCCTTACCTGCAGCCTGACCGTGCTGCCCATTTTGGCTTTGGTGTTGGGAGATGGAGGACATAATTAGGGCTGCAGGAGTATGTTAATTGTCTGGCAAACAGTCTGTAGAGGTGGGTTAGGTTTTGTGAGCAGTGTGGCATAGCTGAGGCTCGCGTGGGGATCCAATGGGACCCGGTGTGTCACCCACCAGTTGCCTGGGGAGCAGAGTGATCAAGGTGCAGACAGGGCTGAGCAGGATGGCTCAGCTCCTGTGGAGCGTGCAGGGTCGTGGGGAGATGGCAGCTGACAAGCTCAGCACCATGCAGCCTGCAGCACGATGCCAAACACCCCGGCCTGGGACCAGATCGTGGGACCTCCTTGCAAATGCAAAGGGTCTTGTGGACCCACCTGCACCAGCATCTCCCATGTGCTGCCCTTGTGGAGACAGACGTTGCTCCAGACCTGCTCCCGCACAGGCTGCTGAGCGCATCTTCCTCATCATGGGCTGTGCTGCACCGCCAGATAACCCATGAGCACTGCCCTTTATCTCACATGTCTTTCCAGGATGTGACAAGCAACACTGTGGCTGTTCAGTAATTTTTATCTCATCTGCTTCCACCCCACCGCACCACGTTTGCAGCTTTCTTAAAGCCCAGCCACATGCTGCTTTGCCATGGCTCTTCGCCAAACGTTACTCACCACTCGCTACAGGACTTATATATTTAGCCAGTGCAGAGACAATATCACCAACTTAAAAATAGGCATGAATGAGCCTGCAGTAATTGCTAACAGAGCGTACCAGAGAGGCTGTGGGGCAGGACAGAGTTGGGTGTGTTACCCATCACCATGACCTGGTGTGATGCCAGCACCAAAGCAGCCTCTGCCCTCATACATCTCAGTTTGTGCTGAGCCTTCCTGCGCACTGAGACCAGGATGCGACCCCGAAGTGGCTCTGCAAGGGAGCCCGTTGTCAACTGCAACCCCATCCTTCTGTGTCTTCCCTCCCGATCCTGCCTGGCTCCCTGGGCTCAGAGGAGATGCCAGTGCTGCCTGAGCACCCTGCGGGAGCCTGCGCTGAGCAGTAACCATGGAGATGCCTGTGGCTCTGGGGTCTATCCTTCCATGGATCTGCAGAGGAAGAGAAAGGCTGCTTTGCAGAAAAGCGAACTATTATTTGCAATTATCCCCTTCTTGTTCTTCACGCCTGTTGCTGAATATCCGTGCTGGTGCCTGGCTAACCCCTCAGGAGCCAGGCTGCTCTGCCCAGCACAAACCCAACCGTGTCCATCAGCCAAGCTGTGGTGCCGATGCTCACCTCCAGGATGGAATTGTTACCAGGCTTGTGCTGGTAACAAACTCACCTCCGCTGTGGCCCGTCCTTCAGACCTCCTGGCCCGCTCTGCCTGGGGCTTGTCCCTCGCAGCCGTTCCGTAAGCAGTGGGTGGATGTTGGCAGCAGTGGGGAGCACAAGGTGCCTTGGGGCTGCTCAGGGAGGGGTGCTGGCCTCTTCTCCCAAGTGACAGGGGGCAGGACGAGAGGGAATGGCCTCAAGCTCTACCAAGGGAGGTTCAGGCTGAACATTAGGAAAAAATTTTTCATGGAAAGGGTCATTGGGCACTGGCAGAGGCTGCCCAGGGAGGGGGTTGAGTCCCCTTCCCTGGAGGGGTTTAAGGGACGGGTGGACGAGGCGCTGAGGGACATGGGTTAGTGATTGATGGGAATGGTTGGACTCGATGATCCAATGGGTCTTTTTCAACCTGGTGATTCTATGATTCTATGAAACACCCAAGTCCAGCAGGAATTTGTTCACAGGCACTGCATGTGTTTGTAGTTCCCATAAAGGAGATAAATCTCTTAAAACAGGTTTCATGGCAATTACCTCTGTTTGCAAGGACCTGTTTAGTGGCATTCAACATCTCTACCTGTACTTCCCCTGTTCAAAGGCAGTGAGGTAGCTTGTCTTGCGGGTTGTATTAAATCACCAGTACCACGATACCTAAATAAGCACTATCTACAGTGGATCTGGAAGGAAAACAAATGTGTTTCACTAAACACAGCTAGAATCTGGGTCAGGATGAGACCAACACCATATTACAGTGAAAGATATTGTTCGCTGTCAATCCTTTGGTGAAGAAATAACGCTGCCTTAACCTGCCTAGTGTGGCACCTGACCTGCTCCTCACATTTCTGTGAAGTACAGGTGTACAAGTGGCACTTGCAAAATACATGTTGTCCTTTCAGATCACACATTGCAAAGACAGAGATCAGCAAGCTCTGCAAGACACGGGCCCGTTACAAACAATAAGCCTAAGCAGCCTGTTTGTTCATGGTGGGCAGAGACACCCAGAAACTTGCACTGCCTAGGAAGCTGGGATGCAACTAATGCATCACTGTACCTAAAGGGAATAAAGACCTTCAGTGCTAAATGATGCTTTCTAGTGTATTTCTAAATTGACCTGTGATCTATTATTTGGGAGCTCACATTAACAGACCATTGTTTTTCTAGTGGGATTAGGACATTGTTAAGCTCAAAAGGAGAAATACATCATCTTTCTAAACATAAAACACTTCATGATTTTAATGTGACTTCTTGTTACTGACACATTTTAACTGACTAATTCCAGAGCGCTCCTCCTTTAAACTGCTGGGGTTATTAGAAGACATTTTCATTTACCCTGCTTCCATCCGAACGTGTTTGCTTTCACATCCAGATCTCTGTTTGCCGAGCACATTGCTAGAGCTCTAATTTACATTTTACCAAAACATCACGACTCCTTTCTTAGCCTCTTCACACCCACCTTGTTTTGCTCCAGTCCCGAATGGCAGTGTTCAGTGTGCCTCGTGTGATGGCAGGGTTATGCTCTTGCTATGCGAGGAATATAGAAGCGCTTTTAATTTTGGCGCTCCCCTGTCATCTGGATGCACCTTTTCTATCCCTTCCCTTTCTGGTTGGATCATGTTAACCCAATGCACTTGAGTCGTTCTGTGTTCTGCTACCACGGCAGCTGATGTCTACAGCCCCTGCTCATCTCCTGGTGCTCCCCTGCGCTGGCTTCTGCTGACACGTTGGGTGAGCAGAGCATCCTTCAGAAAGGGTGCAGCACTTTGGAGGGCTTGCACAGTGATGCTGTGATTCAAATGGACATGCAGCCTTCTCAGGCAAGAGAGAACATCTCACTCTGCTTCTATAGGGCTGATGGGAAGTTCCCCAACTGGGAACCACAGAGAAAACCCTGTGGCACTCTGCCCCTGGGGAATGTGACCTGGCCTTGGGGTGGTGAAGGGGCATCTAAGGTCCAGGACTGCACTAACAGGGATGGTTAGTCTGAAATTCCACTTTTTGGACCAGCCTTCATGGATGAAGGCTTAAGAAATCCAGTTCTCAAAGGACAAAGGCGTTCACCACTAGCTTCCTATCTGTACCTTCAGTGTACAATCCCATCTAATCTTGTTTGACTTTTCCTATGTGCCCTAGCCCTATGGAAAATGAAAATATCCCTTGGGAAACTGCTGGTGCCACATCTCAGGCTCCGCTCCATCCATCTTCCCGCACAGCCCAGTGCAGGCCCATAGCAATTTCTTCCGTGTGTCCAATGAGGTGAAAATAGGAGAGCACAGCTGGAAGACCGGAGCACTCCCTGCCAGGGGCCTGGGCTGGCACCATTCCCCTACCATATCTGAGGTAGTTGGGAGCCTTCATCCACGCTTCAGGGGGTCAGAGATGGTGAGAGAAGGCTCAGTCCCGGGTACAGGACGTCGGGATGCACCTGAGCCTCAAGCGCATCTCCAAGTCACAGTATAGTGAGATAAATGACAGGCTTGTGATAAAAGTGTAATTGGCAGAAAAAAATCCACTTTCTGGCTTTAAGCACAAACCAACTTTCTAAATCAACAGCAGTTTCTTTTTCCCACATTAACTTTGGAAAGCCTGCTGGCTTTGGAATTGCTTCAGCCTGCTGTAAACAATGTCTGAAATGAAAAAATGTCCCCTGCCCCAGCGCGGCTGGACACCAGTGGCACGTTGTAGCTGGACACAAACCTCATCAGGCCCTGCCAGGGGAGTGGGGCAGGTTTTTCTCCTTTTGCTCATTACAACCTGCACAGCTTGATTTTTTTTTTTTTAATTACAAGAAAGCTGCTTTCTGCCAGCCTCTCCAGCCAGGCTGGGGCTGCAGCCTGTGTGTGATCTTCTTTGGAGAGGCTGCAGGAAGCCAAGCTTAAACGGGATCAGCCCCACACAGCCAAACCAGAAGAGCATAAAAGTAGTTGAAAGTTTTGTTTTCCCTCCATGTGCTCCTTTTCCAGGGGCTGGAAGGGAAGGATGGAGTCTGGACTGCAAGCAGACCCAGCCCATGCTGTCAGCGATGCTCAGCGTGACCAAGTGAGGCTTTGGCACAGAATCCCGAGCCCTGGCTGGCAGCAGCTCGGCAGGAGGGGGCTGAGGCTGCCACAGCGTGGGGACTGAGCAGGAGCCAGAAATGCAGTGTTAACTGCAGGAAAAGCAGCCGTGGGAGTGTGGGATCCCTTGGGTAACATTTTCCCTTGTCTGCTGTGCAATAATAAATGTTAGCTGAAGTGCAGCCGGAGCCCAAAGCGCAGCCGTGGGTGCTGCGCCCAGAGGGGTGCAAACCTGATGCCATGAGGCTTGGAAAGAAATGCTGGGACAAGCGGAGCTGGAAAAAGAGGGGAAGGCTGAAGGGAGTGGTGATAAGAGGCTGCTTCGAAGGGATGAGGAGCAGCTGCTCAAGCTGGAGGGCTGCTGCTGAACAGCCAGTTTGTTCCATGGCTGCGTAGCTGGGCTGCTCCTCCTCTTCAAGGCTGGCACCAAGGACTGCTGGGACTGCTCGCGTCGAGATGCTTGCCCAGCAGATGCGTGGGGTCAGGTCCTGGGGGTGAACTGCTCCCTGCTGCAGGCAGAACGGGGCAGGAGCTGCTCTGCTCCCAACAGCAGCGCTGCTGCTCCCAGCTTTCCTAGTGCTCTCCATGCTCCTAGCCTTCCCAGTGCTACCAGTCATGCTTGGTGCTCCAGCACTGGCAGAAGAATCAGTCTCTGATAGTTTCTTTCTTTATTTATTTTTAGCTTTTGTGGCCCTTGGCTGAAAGCGCAGCTTGTGCAAACACAAAAATAGAAGAAATGGTGTCCCGCTATAGGGTTTTATTTCGTGCTGGAGTTTTGGTGCAACGTACAGGGTGCAAGTCACAGCTCACAGCCCATCCGTGTGCTCACAAATAACATGTGATTGTCCGTCGAGGGCAACCTCAGCTCCATCGAGAGGCTGCAGGGCTGGTTCAAACGTGGGTTATAGCCAAATACTTACCTCTAGGAAATAACGAAAGCCTCTAATAGTCATCGTGATTATGTTGCAGCAGAGGTCTGATATAGAATTGCTTGAGAAGAGCCAGGGAGCTGCCAGGACCAACTCTCAGTCAAGTCCAGTGAGCACTGGGGGCTGCTTGTGGTGGATGAAGTCCAGCACCCAGGTGAGGTTTAATTCCAGTGCAGAGGATTCCTGGTGGAGATGCTGCTTCTCACTGGGTCTGACTGGAGGTTGGCAAAAGGAGATTTTCTAAGCAGAAGAGAGTAAAAAAACATCAGTTATGCTAAGTGGGGCTTGCCTAAATCAACAGTGGATTTGTCTCTCATGGATGTGATACAGAACTTGTTTGACATTCCCTTACTTCAGCCCTTTACAACTGTGACATATATTTCCTGAGTATTTAATAAATAAAAAGCTAAACAAAACCCAGGACACATAGAAGGCTGTAAGGCGCTGGGCAGAGGGCAAACACCTGCAGCAAATCTCTCCTAAGCGTTTATGGTCCTCTGAAAAGATGCATTTTTCTCCTGAATGCATTTGGGAAAGAAACTTTGCTAAAATATAGAATTAAGTTACTCTTTTTTTTTTTTAATGGAGATAATCAGCTTAAAACAATGAAAGGAGAAACTGCTTTGTAATTTCCCCTGGATAAGGGTCCCTGAGGGATGTGGGGAAGCCAAGTCAGCACCCAGTGTCTGGTGGTTCTGCTCCCACCCACCACCCTCCCCTGTGCCTGGGGATTTAATCAAAGCCGAGCCTGATGCTCAAGGCCACGAGACAATCTTTCACTGTTAGTGTTTGGCTTTTGTTCTATTAACAGTAAAGCTACAGCAGTCCCAGTGGAGGTTTCCTGGTTCTGTTTGATTCTGGTATAATGAGATAATCTGTTGCATTTGAAAAAAAAACTTCGTGATTATTCCAGCCTGGAGTCTGGACACGAGCTTTCATACACTTGATGTGCTTCCAACTAACTGGGCTTGAGCACAGCGTAAATCCATGCTTCTTCAACTGTAGCATCGCTCTTTTACAAGTCTGTGCACTGATTTGCTCTTTAGCACCCATTATATAGGGCGTTCAGCTCCTCGATGGCCAGCAGGGTAAAAAAAGTATCTGATATTTAAAATAACCCTCGAATATAAATATGTATGCCTGCAAGGGAGCAGAAAAGCCCGCAGGAGCCAACCCACCTCCATTCGGAGTGCTGCTACAGCCCATGCATATGCATACCCGGCTCCTGGGTATTTATAAACCTTCAATATGTGCTTAGCTCTAAAAGCAAGGTCAGCTGCCGGCCCTCAGCCGGGATGCAGGATCTGGTGGGTTATGATGATGCAGTTTGATGCGGCTGAGGCTGAGCAGGTCTGGGCCCTGGCACCCACTGGGTGAGAAGAAGCTTCAGCCCAGGGCAGCACGTGCAGGTGTGGAAAAAGCCCGGAGTGACACCTACTTGGCAGCTGCCACCCCCGACAGTGTAAAATTACATTTTCAGAAAAACCGAACATGCTGCAAGTGGCTGGGAAGCACAAGTGGCAGGAGGTGGCTCTGAGCAGCTATTTTAGTGCTTTATTTTAAAAACACAGGCAGTGAGTGCCCCTGGCAGAGCTGTAGATGCCAGCGTTTCAGACAAATGTGTTGAAGAAAAGAGAGAAAAAAAAACCAGAAGGATTTCTGCTTCCTTAGAATGTTTGCAAATGGGGTCTTGGGAGGACCAAGGATGCTGATTAACTTGAACAAGCAGACAAAGACCCTGACATCAATTAAATACTGCTGATGAGGTGAGGTCAATAGTAATTATAACCTGCTCATATCTTCACTCCTTGTAGATACGTTTAGTCTTTTTATTGAAAAGCTTTTTACTGAAATTATGTGGTGTGATAATTTCCTGCAGTGTCCTTTTTCTAATTAAGTGGTTGGCAATGCAGTGGATTGCACTTGATCGTCTGTGCTTCAATTAAATCCATGCTAAAGAAATACCTTTAGTTTCATGTTTAGGTTTTGGTGGGGGTTTTTTTGAGTTTGGTTTTTTTTTCACTGTGGTGTTTGAAGTGGCTTTGAAAATGGAGAGAACACATGTATCAGTGCTTATATACCTTTTCAAAATCAAGCCTTGGAGTCAATGACCATGACCGCGGGACAGCCATACCTCTGCGTTTTACAGGAAATCCTTTTTCTCTGTATTTCTGGCTTTGCCTGATGCTCACTGAGTACCAGGTTAGTGCTAAATGTTCAAAGCGCGAAGGACATTTGCTCAGCAATTAATCATTTTCCATGTGCAGCTGGCTGCTGTCGGAGCAGCAGCGCAATGAGCTGGGGCTGCGGGACCTGCAGCGGGGGGCAAGGCCCTTCTGGGGGGCTGGAGGCAGCCTGGGGGCGGTGGGGTCCTGCAGGGCTCACCGTGGGGGGCCACAGCTTGGGATTTGGGTGAACCGGACAGTCTGAAGCCAGCGATGCTGCTGTTGTTGGTTTGTTGCATTGGCAGGAGAGGGGAGCCAGGTTTGTGCTTTGCTGGCAGGGCAGCATTGATGGGGAGAGGACTGAAGGCAAAATGCCTGTGACTGAGGCACTGAGGGGCATGGTTTAGTATTTGATAGGAATGGTTGGACTGAATGATCCTGTAGGGTCTTTTCCAACCTGGTGATTCTATGATTCTGTGATTCTATAACTTCAGCTCTGTCACCCCGTAGCGGGTCCCAGAGGCACCTGGTCCTGCAGTGATGGTGGTGGAAAGGAAAGATCCAGCAGAAATGTCGTGTCTTGGAGCTGCAGAGGGAGCCCTGGCTTCCACCTGTGCAACTGTTCTTTATCTCTTTAGTGTCTCGTACAAAGTAGCTCCAATTCCAGGACTGTCCAGGTGGGTTTTGAGCTGTGCAGAGCTCTTCCATCCAATACTAAGCCATCTAAGAAAGATCATGGTTTTTTCTTTTTCCTTATCAAGCTGGGGAGGCACCACCCACCACAGCGAGCCCGAAGAACCACAGCCTCCAGCCCACAAGGGATGAACATGCCAGGGCTGTTCCAGGACAGAGGAGGGCACGCGCCTGCCACTACGGGTGAGCATTTCTAGCGATGGGCCATCCAAAAGGTACCAACCACATTCGGTAAACCTAGCGCTGAAATCTTACTGAGCGTTTTAACCCAAACAGTTAATAGAGAGCATGACAGCCAGTGGCTAAATATAACTCTGGAGCGGCGGCAGCAGCGGGGTTTGGGAAGAGGTTTTGACGGGAGGCTGGGAAACTGGGGAGCGCTGGTGAGGGGGGCGTCCACCGGTTCACGCCTCGCTGCCTGAGCTGAAAGTGCAGCCAGGGAAGATAATGCAGCTCCTCTATCGCACTGCCAGCTGGGAACACACTTCAGCAGAGATTATCACTGATTTGAAAGCTCTGTGGAGTTTATCACTAAGGTGAATCGTGCTGGGAGCGGAAGCGGTGAGGAGAGGAAGGGGCCAGACTGCAGCGAAAGAGGCAGCAGCAGGTGCTGGGCAAGGGGTTGCTCCTCTCTTAGCTCTCCCAGGGTGTGCCAGCAGCTCTCGCTTCTCATCCTCAGCTCCCCTCTCTGCTTATTTTCCAGAAGCTGGGTAAAGATCTGTCCAAAGAATCAATTACCTTACGCAGTGTCTGTTGACATTACCTTGAGCGCCCACTTGTGCCGTGGGTGTTGGGGAAATGGAGAGCAGTGTCTGCACCCTGGGCTTGGGGACAACCGCTGGTGCTGCCTGGACAAATCAGTCCTTGTGTCACCAGTCCTGAAGCTCCTGGCTACGAGACTTAGTCGCTGTTCCAACATAGTGACCCTGGTCCATCTACTACCAGCTTGTACCCTTGCACCAGGGAGGTTGCAGCTCAAGTAGGCTGGGCTGGAACTTGCAGCCCTTCTTTCCAGCTGCCCTCAGCATCCCCGGGGCTCGCTGGTTAGGATGTGCTAATGTGATTTTTGGACTACGTTCACTTAATGGTAACTTGGCATTGAAACAAATGTATTAGCTTTGTTGGAGAAAGTTTATATCCCAGTTAAGTAGCTTTTATAGTTCCAGCTGATGCAGCAGCTAGTGCTTTTCATTCAGTAACTTGCTGCTCCGCAGACTTTCTACATGGTTTGGGGCATCCCCATCACTCCTCGTCCCCTTCTCTTCTGGTGTCAGCGTTCTCCTCGCTCAGGGGAGAGCTCGGTGAAGAAGCGGATGCTAAAGGTACCGAGGCTCAGATGCAATGGTGATCAGAGAGACTGCCTGCCCCAGTTCCCAAATAACCAGCTCCTGACATGCCAGATGCGTGGGGGACTTAATGAAGCACCGTGGGTCATTACATGAGCAAAGACAAGCACTAAGTTTTTCTGAAGTTACTTACATCAATGCCAGCAGCCTCCAGAATGCCCTTCCCTCTCATCATCAGTTAAAACAAGGTTGAAATAATAGCATACATCTCTCTCTCTGCAGGCCATGAGACATCAAGTCACCAGGAAAAGGCTGAGTGCAGCTCATCAGAGCATGTGCCGCTTGTCTCCCAGCCTCCCAACTTTCCCAGGGATTGACTAATTACAGCACTGGGCTGGAGCAGAACTGCTTTTAGTTTTAAAAACCCAGAAGTCTGAGGGGAAATAACAACTGTGGTCTTTCCCTTTGCCAAGTCAGAAAGCCTTTGCCAGCCCCAGCAAAGCTTATTTGAATGCTTGCAGTGTCCCTGCCATCCCTAGAGCCTCCCCTGCACATCTTCACCTTGTTTTGAGGGCATAAACTTTGTCTGGGCTCAGAGGTGATGAAGGATAAGTCCTGTCCCTGTTTCTGCTGGCCAGTGCACTGTCACGTGCTGGATTCTGCAGGCACCATGTGTGTCACAGCCTCTGAGCCTCCAGAGAGGCTGAGCTGCCTGCGTGCTGGACGCGCTGTGTGTGCTGGGCACATGCATGTGCTGGTGCAGCAGCTCGTGCTTTTCATTCAGACTTTTTACATGGTTTGGGGCATCCCCATCATTCCTCGGCCCCTTCTCTCCTGGTGGCAGCGTGTGCAGGGTGTGCAGTGTGAGCCTTGTGTGCGTTGAGGTCTGAACTCACGGTGCGAGTTCTGCAAAATAAAATCCGTGATGTGCATCTCTCTGTCCAGCTTCCCCAAAGCCCCCCCAAGTTTCCTTTTTTTCCCTCCCCACTCCCACGGTCGTTGTCCTGGCTGCCAGAGCCCAGCGTGGCGGGGAGGAATGCAGAGCACTGGGCTGGCCAGCTTCCTCTGACAACGCATGCATGAAAGGGGACGAAGTCTCCTCACCGAGCATAGTTCTCTCCTGTAACAAGGCTGCTTTCTTCTCCATGGGGCTAAGGATAAATTCCTGCTGCCTCGAAGCAGCTGGTGAGCACAGCCAAGTGGGAGAGCCCTGCACACAGAGGTGTGGGCACAGCATGGGGGGCACGGGGTTTGTGCCACAGCCCTCGCCAGCCCACTCCGACCCAAAAAGTGTCCATCCAGGCAGAGCCACATGTTCTGTAACTGGTGCATTTCTCTGGGGTTTGCTCCCATCGAGCCCAGCCGTGGGAGTGAACTGGGATCTGGGCTGTGCTTCTGTGCTGCTGCTGAGGCTGGGCTGAGCCGCTGCAGAACACAACCAGATGGCAGAGGGGCTGGCTTGGCAACCACCCATCTGAGTGGTGGGAAGGCAGTGGGGAGGTCCAGCATTTGAGCTCCAGGGCTGGGAGCCCAGATCTGGTCCATCCTGCAGCACCCACGTGCGTTACCGTGATGGGTGCAGGGGTGGTGGTTCTGTGGGTGCCCACCTGTGTCCGGGCAGTGGCAGATGATGACTGCAATATTCAGCTGCCTACCACAAACCCCATGTCCTTTCTCAAAGAGGAACCAAAACGCTGCTCTCCTGCCTTGCTAGAGATTTAAGTTGCTCTCTGCTGTCTGTGTGTGACGGTGCATGGTGCGCAGCGGTGAGGAATCTGCCATCAGTGCCCTTGCTTAAATGGTTTGGAGCGACCTTCCTTGCTCAGTACCTGCCACCGCACATCTCTAGGTCGCACCTACCTATTTTTACAAAGTCTTTATATGACAAACTGTATCCAGTGAGAGAGCAGGAGTCTTCAGGATGAGCCAACAGCTGACGGAGTCCAGGCAGATCCATGGCAAGATCCATGGAAGCGGTGCCAGCCCCGATGCATTCTTTCTGCATAAAACTGAAAAGCATTACAGGGACGTTTTTTTGCTGCTGCTGCTGTTGACTTTCCTTTAAATCACAGCACCAGTGCTAGCAAAGGCATTAAGTATTTGGGAAACAAGCTACTTCATGCACAGAGGGTAGTTAAAAAAGTTTCCTGACAGCTGCATCTGCATTACACCTCATTTTACTGGCTAAAACGTGTTAACAACTTTACAGGTTTGGAGCCGATGAAAACAAGCATCACACACAAATGATTTTCAAAGCAGAGATCTTGAAAACCACTGGCAGCCTGACACACTTCTCCATATGTTATATAAAGTAACTATTTACAATATGAGCTGGCAAATATCATATAATATAACTAATAATTAGATGACACTGAAATATGACTCATTTTGAGTGATCTCATATGCATATTTATACCCTTAAAAGTATTAATAGGAAAGAAAAGCAAAAGCTTCTCAAGGAGCACGGGCCCAGCGGGTGTGCAGCTGCAGCTCCCAGCTGGGCGTTTCTGAGGGTGCCGACATCCCATGGGATTTCTGGAGATGCACAGACCAGATCAAACCCAGCATCCCAGGGGATTTCTTGGGGTGCACAGCCTAGTTCAGCCCCAGTGTCCCAGGACCCCTCAGTCCCTCGTGCTGAGAAAGTGCCCTTGCTGGTGCAGGTGAGGTGCAGCTCATCCTGCTTGAGAGGCACCCGCGGGGGCAAACCAAGGACCTACTGCTTCGGCAATGCTGAGCGGGATGAGGGTGTCTCAGAAGATGGAGCGAAACTGTAGAAAATGAGTAATTCACTGCATTTTACTATGGTAAAATGAATCTGCTGTCCTCATTTGGGCTAAAGCCAAGTGACGAGTTCTTCCTAAATCCTTTCGCCACCCAGAGCCCCCCAGGGCTGGGGGCTGCAGCCTGTCCAGGCCCCCTCAGCTGCCCCACAGGCTCAGCCTCTCCCACCTCTGCCTTGGGGGAAAGGAAAGGATCCTTTCACGGAAAGGGTCACTGGGCACTGGAACAGGCTGCCCAGGGAGGGGGTTGAGTCCCCTTCCCTGGAGGGGTTTAAGGGACGGGTGGACGAGGTGCTGAGGGACACGGTTTAGTGATTGATGGGAATGGTTGGACTCAATGATCTGGTGGGTCTCTTCCAACCTGGTGATTCTGTGATTCTATGATTCTGTGAAGGAGAAGAGCTGGCGACTGCTACTGAAAGCGAACTCTGGCTGGGAAACACCGCGCCCCAGCAAGGCTCCTCCTGGCAGCCTCTGTTCCTGCCGTGTCACCTGCTTAGCTTCAAATATTAAATCTGCCGTTTAATTACAGATGGTGATGACAGCGAGGTTAGTCATGATGCAGTAATTAAGGCCGAGGTTTGTATTTGCTCGCTGCCACTAGGCATAACCCAGTGGTGGGGAAGGCGAGACAGCAGCCTGGTCAGTGCAATATGGGCCAACTAGTCCCGGGGTCTGCTTTGGGAGACCCTGCTACCACTTAACTTAAATTTCTCTTAGCCTAAGAGTCGAATTCTTCTGATAATTTAAACAATTCCATCGTAAAGGCAAAGCAGAGCCTGAAACGCAGTCCCCTATCTTCTCAGCATTGGATGCTGATGGAAAGGACAATGGAGCTAAGAAGCTCTGGCTCCTCTGTTCTCTCCTGGAGATTTCCCACCGATGTGAACTGAGCAGTGCTTCTAGATCTGCTCTTGACTCCTATGGGTGTGGGGGCTTCACGATGTGCTGGGCAAAGTACAAAATACAGAAGCACCATTTACTCATTGCCAGTGCATCGTGTTTTCTGCCTCCCCACCCTTTACAGCAAAATATTGGGAATTTCTAACTTTGAAATCATAAAATATTTACAGTACCTACTGCAAGGGCTGTATCAAAGCAGGTTGGTCACTGGAATACTGGACCTTTGGTGAAGAGGGATGTTCTACATACGGGGCTTGGGTTTACTGCCACGTGCTCTCGACCACGGTGAATTCCTGAGGCTTTGTGCTGGTTATAGTACATGTTTCTTCAACCCCTACCATATGAGAGTGGTAGGAACCGCCTCAGATTGAAGCTGTAAAATGTCTGTCCCTGTGGGGCTGGGTATTGCAGCAGCAATTTCAAATGTGTCACTCGAAATGGAAAAAAATAGTATTCATTACAGTTGGATCTTAGCATTTTAGGTACACACGCACGCGTGTATTTATACACCCCCCATGTATGTGTGTATGTAGTTGATGGTGTATTTTTAGATGCAGCGTAAAATGATCCTGTTCATGCGCTCCCCGGTCAGTATAAATTGATTAAGAAAAGCACCAACTGAAAGCTTTTGTTCCTATAAAAACGTAAAGCGCTCATGCAATTCTGGAAATTGAACTCAAAATGATTTTCACAGGTTTACTTCCAAATCCACTCCAGGGTGGCTGGTGGCTTTTCCTGAGCAGGTGACAAGGCTGCACTGCCTGCAGCTCCTGTGCTGCCACCCTGCATCGCACCTCCAGTCGTTGGCGAGCTGACACGCGAACCAGGCGAGCCGCAGGCAGAGCTTGCCTCTATTTTGGGGAGAGAGAAAACTATACTTAGGGCTGAGTCATCCTTTCCAGTATCAGTTGCAGGAGAGCTTCACCGAGCAGAGCCGGTGACCAACTCCACCCGCAAAGGTTCGTGGCCACGTGCTGGGGCTGTGAAGCCAACCTGGAGCCTCTCTGCTGGCACCTCATTGCTCTCTATAACTACCTGAAAGGAGGTTGTGGAGAGGAGGGAGCTGGGCTCTTCTCCCAAGGGACAGGGGACAGGACGAGAGGGAATGGCCTCAAGCTCCGCCAGGGGAGGTTCAGGCTGGGCATCAGGAAAAAATATTTCACGGAAAGGGTCATTGGGCACTGGCAGAGGCTGCCCAGGGAGGGGGTTGAGTCACCTTCCCTGGAGGTGTTTAAGGGACGGGTGGACGAGGTGCTAAGGGACATGGGTTAGTGATTGATGGGAATGGTTGGACACCATAATCCAGTGGGTCTTTTCTAACCTAGTGGTTCTATGATTCTGTGATCAGTAGCCGTGGACCCAGCCCTGGGAGGTTACAGCTCTGGCCCCTTCTTGCTGTCGGAGCCTGGTGCAGGACGATGGGGGCAGTTTGAGCGTGTGGGGGCTGCTTTAATCCCCGCTATAGGCAGGGCTCCCACCGAGGTTTTAAGGGCAGCATCTCTCCATGGAGCCATCCCTTGCAGGGCACTTTGGCTTGAGATGGGAGCGTTACAGCCAAACTTCAGGTCTGCTTCCTTGCATACGTGCATTAAGGGTGACTGCTTATGCAACCATTTACTGGGGAATGGTATTGACTGGTATTCACTGGTATTTAACCTCTCCTCATTTTAGTACTCTGTTGATGATCCCAGAACCAGCCACAGAAGCTTCTCAGTGTACTTATTAAGAAATGCATATAAAGCTGGCTGTAGCAATGCTAGATATCGCTGGTATGATATCAGTCCTGCCAGCAAACAGCAAAGAGAAATGTTTTTCTTTGCAGATTTATTCCCCATGCAGAAAGGGAAGGCTAGAGAACATTTTCATTGAATCGCATCCAAACAGTCAAGTCAGCCTTCTCCATCTGCTTGAAGTGGGGGTTTAGTTGTTAATTTGTCTCTGTGGGTCTCTCTGTACCTATTTTCTGTGGCGTTACATTGGACACCTGTAGGTCATTTTTCTTCTGATTTTTGCTGTGCTCAGTTATCACTGTCAAGGGACGTTTTTGCCCAGCGTCTGAAGGAGAGGAAGCAACTCCGAAACAAAAGATCGTTTTTGTGAAGAGCTGCTCTCATGGTAGTGAGAACTGCCTTATAAACTCAGAGTTTTCAGTCTGAATCGAGTCCCTTAAGTAATACCTGAATATTGGCATAAATTTTTTTTAAAGCATTTAACATTGGAAATTTTATTTTTGGCATGTAAATGTCAAGGCGAACAGCAGCCTTTCAATCTTCCCCCTGTTTTTCCTGCTCTGTGCCCCACTCCAGCAGGACTGTACCCTCCTCAGTGAAGGAGGATGCTGCACCCACCTGGGCTGGGAGATGGTGGGTGATGTTGGTTGGGTGATGGACCAGGGGGTGATGGGCTGGGGGGTGACGGGACCGAGGGATCTCAGGGCTGGGACGTGATGGGACTGGAAGGTGATGGGTCAAGGGAGTGATGGGCTGGGGGGAGACAGGATTGAGGGTTTATGGGTCCAAGGATGATGTGCTGGGAGGTGTCAGGGCTGGAGGGTGATGGGCTGGGGGTGTTGGGGCCACCGTGGGACCGGGCAGGCAGGGAGAGGAAGCAATCCTTCTCCCAGCTCTCTCCCTTCCCTGAAGGACTTTGTTTTAAAACAAGTACTCTTTTAAAAATCTAGGGCAAGTCAGTCTCTTGCCAAAATTAGTCTTTGTGCAAGAGCATGAGAAGGAATTTTAATGGGAAGCTGGTATGTGGGGATGGAGGGAAATGACTGCTTTTACTATCTAAATGCTGTTTTAAATAAGGCCTGTATTATCAAACAGCTTTGCCACACTTGCTGATATGTTTTACAGGAAGCATCACTGCCACTTCTCAGTAATACACAAGAATGTTAAACAACAACTTACTTTTTTATTTGTGCCAAACGTGTCCTGACACATTGCTGAGGCAGATGAAAGCTGCAGCTCAAAAGAACGTACAGGCAGAGCCTGGGTGCGCTGCTTTTATCTGCCTTGGTTATTGTCGCTGGGTTGGTAATTGCTACAAAAAAACCTGCAAAGCCATTTTTCATCTTTTATTTGCCTGACTGCAGCTGAGGGGAGCAGGGAGAGGCAAATGCCACCTTCTGCTCTGCCCAGCCAAGTCTTGGAGCTCTTGGAGCAATCAGGATGGGGACAGGGATGGAGAAAGGCTGGTTTAGCAGCTGGGCTGCAGCTCCTGTCGAGTTATGCACTACAGGACGTCACTGTAGGTCCAGGGAGGTTATTGTCCCTCTGTACTCGGCACTGGTGAGACCACTCCTCGAATCCTGGCTTCAGTTCTGGGCCCCTCACCACAAGAAGGATGTTGAGGCTCTGGAGCGAGTCCAGAGAAGAGCAACAAAGCTGGTGAGGGGGCTGGAGAACAAGCCTTATGAGGAACGGCTGAGAGAGCTGGGGGTGTTTAGCCTGGAGAAGAGGAGGCTGAGGGGAGACCTCATTGTTCTCGATAACTACCTGAAAGGAGGTTGTGGAGAGGAAGGAGCTGGGCTCTTCTCCCAAGGGACAGGGGACAGGACGAGAGGGAATGGCCTCAAGCTCCACCAGGGGAGGGTCAGGCTGAACATCAGGAAAAAAATTTTCACAGAAAGTGTCATTGGTCCCTGGCAGAGGCTGCCCAGGGAGGGGGTTGAATCACCTTCCCTGGAGGGGTTTAAGGCACGGGTGGATGAGGCGCTGAGGGTTTAGTGTTTGATGGGAATGGTTGGACTCGATGATCTGGTGGGTCTTTTCCAACCTGGTGATTCTATGATTCTATGGTCATGGAATTAATCTAATGAAAAACAGGGAAATGGGGGCTCCTGATGGGAAAAAATAATATGATTGCACATCCCGCTCTGTCCTGGCTCCTGCCCCTTTCCAGCTCAACCTGGGCCCTTCCCAGCAGCGCCGACCTGTCCCACTGCCTCCCCTGCCCACGGGCTCCGCCGGCTCCTCTGATTGCTGGCAGCTCAACAGCACCTACAAAATTATCCTAAGGGGCTGATGATTTGTGACTTCTTTTTGCAAAATTTACATTTGACTTTGTAAACTAAACTTTGTAAACTGAACTTTGTAGGTACTGTCCGCTCCCTATAGCAAAGTGGTTCATTATTTTTAACTGGGATCTCCTAATCTCTACCCACACTGGTCCCAAGTTTCTTGCCAAAGCTCTGTGTGCCCCCCAGACGTGCTGCAGGATCAAAATCCAAGTGATGTACTGCTCTTACTGGTTACATAGGACACACTGGTCTGGCTGTACATGGAGACAAAAGCTGCATGATTTCATTTTGCATTAATCTACATTTCTGCAGGCATTTGCGGGCCAGGAGGGGGTTTTCTCTGCTACTGAAACTTTCTCGGTGTGGAAAAAAGGTTTCTCAGTGTGGCAAGTGAATTGAATCCCCAGTTTCTGTGAGGCTGAAGTGGATTCTGGCCATGCTGGGGACACCCAGAACCGCTGCTTGGTGTATTTTGATCATGGGAAGAGCCAGTCAAAGGGTGGCTGATGCCAATGGGGCTGTTTCTTCACTTTAATTGCAGATGTGCACATGGCAATGTCAGGCATGACCTTCAAAGGGGGAGTGATCAACTTTGGGTTGCCAAAGTCCAACATCATTAACTCCAGGAACTGTGGCACCTGCCCAGTGAGGTGGGAGGTGGCAGGTCTGGACCCTGTCCTGGTTCAGCACAGGAGAGGTTTAGCCATGGTGGAGTTATTCCTGGTCACCAGGGCCAGCACTGACACTGCTTGTTCATGGGAGGGTCAGTAGAAGGCTTTCAGGAAACACCAACAGCCTCTTGAAAGGGCAGTGAGGTGTGATGAATCTCCCATAAAAAAAGGCCTAGCAATATAAAATAAATATATATATAAAATAAATAAATATAAAATAAATAAATATTTCTCCTCTGCAATGCACAGTTTTATGTATGTTCCATAAATGACTGAACTTCTTGGGTGTTTATACTGAGGATATTTAAATTCCACCATGCAAGTAGTCTGCAAAGATTTAAATCTACATGGTTCCTCAAAAGTACTCTTTAATTCTGAAATTTGTAATAGCATAATATTTGGTGTGAAAACTGTATAACCCCGAAAAGCTTTCCCCAGCTGGGTCCAGGGAGACCAAACAAGTGAGTCCCCATCCACTGGTGTCAGGGCTGTGCCCCGAGACTTTGGTGCATCAATTCAGGAGGCTCAGCTGCATGGGAGATGAGAGGGAATGGCCTCAAGCTCCGCCAGGGGAGGTTTAGGCTGGACATTAGGAAAAAATTTTTCATGGAAGGGATGATTGGGCAGTGGCAGAGGCTGCCCAGGGAGGGGGTTGAGTCACCTTCCCTGGAGGGGTTTAAGGGACGGGTGGACAAGGCGCTGAGGGACATGGTTTAGTTTAGTTTTTGATAGGAGTGATTTGACTTGATGATCTGGTGGGTCTTTTCCATCCTGGTGATTCTATGATTCTCTGATTCTATGTGGCATCATCCCTTCCCCGCCTCTGTCAGTCCCTTCTGCCTACAAGCATGGAAGAGGTCCTGTCAATGCCCAGTGACGTGTATTAGAACCTGGTTTCAGTTCTTAACATTGCTAAAGCAGAGCTGAAGCACTCACCCAGCTGGGTAAGGTCCGTGAGAGCAGCCAGGGCCTTGCAGATGGGTTTCAGGCTGGCTCTGGGTTTCTGCCTCAGACTCCGGAAGGAGTGTGCAGGGCGGCTGCTGGTGCTGCTGCATAAAAAAAAGAGCCATAAGCCAAATGGAGAACTTCTATGAATTATTCATGTAAATAGCTCTGCTGTTCTTTGGGTATATGGGAATGCCAGGAAGCGCAAATGGTGTTTGGAGCACTTCAATGAGTGGATCTTCTGGTGGTCCTCACTCAGGGACACAAAGATGCTCTCAGAGGCAGGCAGCAGCCCAGCAGTGCTCGCACAGGAGGTGCGGCTGCGCAGGACCCTGGTTGTAGATTTTCCTGCACGATTCTTGGCTAGGAAGTCCAGAGTGTGCCTGGGCTTCAGGACCTCGTGTGCTGCCCAGCATGGGCACCAGCTGGGGGGAAGGTGCTGTAGGGACAGAGAGTTTGTCCACCTCCTGCGCGCCTGCTCCTGTCCTGCCAGTGAGACTGTGCAGCCCAGCTTCTGGCTGGGAGCAGTGGATGAACAGGCAGGACTGGGAGCTTCTTCCCCTGGGCTCCTCAGTACCCTCCTGCCGCAGGTCACTGCCACCTCACAGGGCGGTGACACTGTCCCACAAGAAGCACTGGGCTGGTCTGTGCACCCCAGGGGCTATGAAACCACCTGATGCTTCACTGCCCTCCTGGTATCACACGCAGAGGCAGTGCTGGCGTTCGTGACACCCACACTCAGCTGCCATGTACCTCGTGAAGTCTTTGGGTATTTATATTTCTGCCAGCAGACATGGTTGGTTCAGTCTCAATGGCATCGAACAGCTTTGCATCTCTCACACCTCGCTCTCGGTTGCTCGAAGCCCTGCGGGGATGCAGGGAGGCAGCTGCATGTAGGGAGGCGGCTGCGGGGCTGCTGGCATGGGCAGCAGGGCTGGGAGACGCCCCGAGGCTGGTGGGGCTGAGCGCTGGTTACCCACCTTGCTGCCAGGAGTGGTTTGGGGTAAACCCCACGGGAATCTATCGCTTCTGAACATGAGCCAGCCCAGGTGGCCAAGAAGGCCAACGGCATCTTGGCTTGGATCAGACACGGTGTGACCAGCAGGTCCAGGGAGATTATTCTCCCTCTGGACTCGGCACTGGGGAGACCGCTCCTCGAATCCTGTGTTCAGCTCTGGGCCCCTCACCACAAGAAGGATGTTGAGGCTCTGGAGCGAGTCCAGAGAAGAGCAACGAAGCTGGTGAGGGGGCTGGAGAACAGGCCTTATGAGGAACGGCTGAGAGAGCTGGGGGTGTTTAGCCTGGAGAAGAGGAGGCTGAGGGGAGACCTCATTGCTCCCTACAACTCCCTGAAAGGAGGTTGTGGAGAGGAAGGAGCTGGGCTCTTCTCCCAAGGGACAGGGGACAGGACGAGAGGGAATGGCCTCAAGCTCCACCAGGGGGAGGTTTAGGCTGGACATCAGGAAAAAATATTTCACAGAAAGGGTCATTGGGCACTGGCAGAGGCTGCCCAGGGAGGGGGTTGAGTCCCCTTCCCTGGAGGGGTTTAAGGGACGGGTGGACGAGGTGCTGAGGGACATGGGTTAGTGTTTGATAGGAATGGTTGGAATAGATGATCTGACGGGTCTTTTCCAACCTGGTCATTCTGTGATTCTGTGATTCTCCCAGTAACCTCTCAGCTCTGACCTTCTCATCTGAATTCAGCCCCAACCATGCAGCAGCATTCCCAGCATTTCCCTCCCACTTGCGTCGGAGCAGGAGCTGGGTGCTGGACGCAGAAATCTGAGCTGCACGGTTTGAAACTCCTTATTTATTTAATTATTTATCTAACCAGCCCATAGCCAACCCGTACAAGCATCTCTTCTATTCTCTAATGCTGTCAGATAATTTATAAAGAAGTTTCTAAACAAATTTTCCTTATGTTCACGTGCTGCTTCACGCTACCTTCATCTGTCAGGGTAAGAGCAAACCACACCTAGGCAAAGGTTAAAGGAAGCCAGAAATAAATGCACAATCAGCTCAAGCTTTGAAATATGATATTTACATACTTAATGTTACTGTTTATGTTTAAATATAACCAGCGAGAGCAGAGCTTTTCAAACCCCAGCACCTCTAGACCTGATGGACCTTGGAGTGTTTAAAGGTTTCCATGGATCCAAGTCTGTGGCCTCACTTAGGGACCTGCAGGATCTGTGTGAGCTTCATCCAGCCATGTGCTCAGGAGGACGAGGCTGTCGGGTCTTAGTGAGTGTGGGATGGGAAAGGGAAACATGAGGATTTGTTGACAGTGGAAACCATTTCATGATAAGAAAAAAAATCATTGTTATTGAAGGGATGTTACGTCAGAGCTAGGAAGTTTTCATGACTTACAAAGTTAAGCAAAAATAAATGAAAATAAAATAGGGAAAACATGTAAAATAAAGCAGGTGAAATAAATGAAATCATAGAATCATAGGATCGTTTGAGTTGGAAGGGACCTTAAAGATATCCAGTCCCACCCTGCCATGGGCAGGGACACCTCCCACTGCATCAGGGGCTCCAAGCCCCATCCAACCTGGCCTTGAACCCCTCCAGGGATGGGGAAGCCACCCCTGCTCTGGGCAACCTGTTCCAGTGCCTCACCTCTCTCATCATGAAGAAATTCCTCCTACTGTCAAGACTAAGTCTGCCCCTCTCCCACGTATCCCGTGCCCCTGCAATTTGCAGCACAGCATCATTGTCATTGCCTACACCTGGACCTTCAGCTTGAAGGATTAAAGTCTTTAAAACCAAGAATCTCTCGCTCCCCTTGCAATGACAGCTGAGAGTCTGGGTCCTTGGTCCTTGCACCGGGGTTTTGCCTCACACAGTTACTGGAACAGAAAGAAGATGGTAAGAATTGTCCTCTGGTCACCCGGTGCAGCTGTGCTGCTCCATGAAGCTGGAATGTAGGGGCTGGCCAGGCAGCGCTCCAGCTGCTTGGAGCACCTGAGCTCTCCCAGCAGCATCCCCAGCCCTGGGCTCCAGGAGCAGGGCTGCCCTTTAGCTCCGCATGAATAAAAAGGTAAGCAGAACGAAACTCCATGCTGTGTGAAGTTAGCGCTGCTGCAGGCAGTGAAACAAGTCAGTGGCATGAAAATGGAGGTCAACATAAAATCTGAAATACCTGTGCTGTCATGCAAGGTATGGCTGAAAGAGGGGATTAAATATTATAATTTGTATTTAAATGCTAAGCCATTCAGGAAGGAACAGTCACCCTGCATCCTGCAACCAAGTCAGCCACTGCCAAAGAGAAGAAAAGAGTTTCTATAAAGGCAGATGTAGCTTTTGCTCTGGATGGACCAGGTGAGGCACTCTGGGATGGTAGTAGCTGGAGGATTAAATACCTGAGGGAACTGGTGTGACTGTTACCTGTGCTTGGAGGTGGTTGCTCACCCACCAACAGGCTGCAAGATAAAGCATCACTCACGTACTCACTTATTTTTGATTCTTGGTTCATCCACCTGCTTCTTCTCAAGGTTCGAAGTTGTACCTATTTTTGCAAAGCTTTCCTTATCTGTTTTGAAGCACCTATCACTGCCTGAAGAATCACATGGAAACATGAATTAACTGCAACAATACAAAAGGCAGAAGTGTTTCATAATTTTATTGGAGCAGTTTCAATAGGAGGTTGCTAGGTACAGTGCCAGTAACTCTGTGGCTGCAGGTCTGCTGCCACTAAAAATAGTTACAAAAAGCCATGCCTAACAGTAAATGTACATGCAAACAACCCCATGCTTTATTAAATATCAAAATCTTTTTATTTGTTAAAATTATAGACAAATCAAAGGATATTTTTTTACTACTATTTAATTAAAGCAGTTACACAGCCTGAGCTTAAATACCAAGGAACGCTGTCTCTGTGGATATCGCAGTCAAAGTTGACTAGTATTTACACAAAAATTGAACTTAACAGTATTAAAATCACAGTACGAGAGAAAAAAATAAACATTTTCATGTATATCCTTGAAAAACACCATAACTCATAGCCACAAAATAAGAAGTGGGTTTAATTCACAAGTAATAGGCCTTCAAAGTATTTGAAATTATTGTGCCAGTATAGTCAGGCTCCAGAAATAATATTCTGTAGTAGGTTCTGATTCAGTGCAAAGCCCCTGAAGTTAGAAACGATCCAGCAAATGTAGGTAGGCTGGCACAGTCCTATTCAAGCAGCTCTTACTGTTGGTTTGATTGGGTTTATTGGGGCTTTTTTTAAAGGGTTTTAGTGTGAGGCCAAATCTCTTTCCACCAGCTCTGCATGCACCAACCCCAGCGCTTCCAGCAGTCCCAGTTTGCCACCAGCAGTCGCTGAGCACGGCTGCTCAGGAGCTTGGAATACAGTTTTGGTCTTCAAATTCAACTTCAGGTCCCCAGCTTCCTTCAAGAACGTTACCAGAGGTGGAGACTAAACACTGCAGGTAACACATACCAATGCGTAGGCTTGAACAATAACAGGTTGTGTTGAAACATCCCTATCAATGGTTTTGTTCTGGTCCAATCTGAAGACAAAAAACTGTAATGAGATTAATAATAATGAAAAAAGGTCCTAGAAAGGCAATTAGGAGGTTTCTGTCTCTTGTCACCCCATGAGCCAGCATGTTTAACTGCTATGGACCTGACTTTCCAGCAGGACTCTCCGTGGGTGGCAGCGGGAAGAACAGCCCTTTCCGTAATGCATCTCACCCGGCTCTCGGTGGGACCAGAGCTCGCAGAACCACGTGCTCCGCTCCGCAGGCTGCAGCCGGAGTCACTCCTGCAGCTGGAGCAGCGCCTGGGGCTGGGGCTGCTGCTGCTCACCCTGTGCCAGAGGAGCCGGGGTGCCCAGGGTTCCCCCTTGTCCTGCCTCATCCAGAAAGAGGAGGATGCCAGGCTCCAGAAAACTTGGTATGACTGGTCTTTATGCTCAGCGAGTATGATGCTGAGGGTTTAGTCTATGGGCCCACACGATGGAACCACATCTTCAGCTTCTGCCCTGGGCCATGGGGAGGAAGGCAGTGGGATGCTCTGCGGCGTTGGCTCGTGGACCATCAGCCACAGACACGGCCCCACAGCGGAATGCGGGTTGGAAAACAGCTTACCGGGGCACCCAGTGCGATCTCCTGCTCGAGCCAGGGTCAGACAAGATTCTGCTGGCTCCCTGTGTCTGAGCATTATTTCATTCACTTGGTGTCATATGAACTGGATTAAAAGAAAAAATCCTAGGTGCTCTGCTATGAAAATGTACAAACTGACAGCAGATCATGTGTAGGTTTCATACTGATTTCATTTTGTATTGAAGATTGCTGTATGTGGGAGATAATGGGCATAAATGAGGAAAAAAAATTAACCCTGTGAGAGCTGGAGGAAGCAAAACATAACTAATGAATAATACTTTGTTTCAGTGTGGATCATTGTAGAATGTTTTAGCAAAACTTAAGCTCTAAATAACGATTTACCTCAAACCTTTTGGTGCCTCCAGTGAATGCTTTGTAGTTGTTAAAAGATTCTCAAATATACCCAGAGGAAAAACAGGTTAAAGACACGATCACAAAATTACAGTGACTGATCTGATTTGCTAGTCAAAGGCAGCATGAGGGGAAATGGATCTTTTAGGTGGTCTTCCTGTAGAAAGACGATGAGCTGAATCCCCCTCCTGGTAAACACAACCCATTGTCATCATTGCTTACAAATGGCAAGCCCAAAGCTTGCAGGTGAGATGGGGACAGGTCAGGAAGAAACTCCACCGAGTGGCTTAGGGAAAGGCTTCTTCGACTACACCCACCACAGAGGTTTATGTGTAACCACAGGGATCACTTGGGCCTCTAAGTGATAAAGTGCCAAAAGGCAAATTTTTAACAACAGTCTTGCCAAGTTCCCCAGGAGCTAATGGCTCCATCGCTGTCTGGAGAAGACCTACCTGGCTTTTGCCCTGGTAGAGCCCAAGGACCCCATCCGACCAGCTTCCTCACTGATGGGATGTCCCAACAGATACGCGTCTGTCCTGTTGCTGGTAAAAGTAATCGTGTGGGAGGAGATGCGACCTTGGTGCGATTTTGTAGGGGTTCCAACTACCTCACGTCAAATATAGCAAAGTTCACAAAAAGAGGAGGAACTTTACATGAGATTGTGAGGCTCAGCTTCATGTTCCTGTTGGATTCAGAGTAGGCTGTGACATCCCAGTATGTGTCAAATTGGATCAAGATGCAATTTGAGGTGTTAGCTCTACAGGTCCTAGGATCTGAAAGATGGAAAATAAACAACGTGTAAAATGTGTTTGATGAATATTCTTGGTGTTGGCGGAAGGCTGTCATGTGCTTCCATGAGGTGAAGACGCCAAGTGCAGTTGCCTGCCATGTGGAAGTGATCTTCATTAAATAAACACAGACCTCAGCGATGAAATAGGTGAATAATCTGGCCAGTCGCACAGTTCTCTTCCGTGAGGCAAGATGGAACAGAACGAGCTTCCAACGGTTCAGAGGAAAGCAGGAAAACTTGGCTGGTGTTCAAGACCCAGAAGGCCGATGCTGGGACAGCGGTGGCCGTCCCGGGCTCCAGAAGGTGGATGTCCCAGGCAGGGTGGCTCTTCAGCCGCCGGGTCTCTCCCACAGCACACTCGGAGGATTTGGTTGAATGTGGGTTTCCATACACGCCGCACCAGTCAATGTTGCCATATTAGAGCGACATATTGCAAAAAAGACTCTAAGTAACTGCATAAGGACCAACCTGGGTGTATGGTTTTACATTCTGCCGTGTCTGTTTAGGATCTTTTTTCAGACATGGATTAGCGGAACATTTTATTTCCTAACTGAAACAGACAAATAGACTGTGAAATGCTGGGAAACGAATACGATCTTAAACCTAAAGAAGAAGATTCAGAGAATATCCTATTTTTATGCTCTCTCTCCATTTAATTAATCTACCATTCCAAACAAGACGTGCCTCAGTTGAATGAAGTCTCAAATAATCACATAATGGAAGTAATTTATTATGAATCAGGCTCATTCTCTGGTGATATAAATAGGCTGTGCTGTTCCACAGTCTTTTGTCAGTAGGGATTAATTAGGAATTGACCCTTGGCTGGGATTTCTTCAAAACCTCTACATTTTCCATTTTATAGGGCTAAATGAGATCCTAACATTGCTTTAAGAAGCTACGCTTTCTAAGCAGCAGTTAAATTTAGCTTTAGGCTATAAATCAGTAGTTTAATTTATCACTAGGTTACAAATCAACAGTGAATAGTCAGGGTGGAATTGAGTTTATTATAAAGATGTTCTGTTAGAAGACAGTATTACAGTGATCGAAACATGCTGTTAAATTTTCCATTAATGCCCAATTCTGACTATGAACACGGAGAACCACACTTTACATACTTTACATTTAGCTTTCTAATAAATAAGTTCAATAAATAGGGATTTTGCAAATTAAGAAGCTGTACGTGTGAACAGAAGCTGCTTTACGATGTCATCAAAAAATAACTAGAGCTATTCTTGTTTGTTACCAATCACTGGAAATTCATAAGTAAAATATAAATATTTTACCATGAAGACCAGAGGAACAAAGATCTGTTAAAATCACCCTTAGGATTACACAGAACTTAACTTCGTACACTAATTTTAGAGCATGCTTTCATACCATTTCTAGCACACAATATTTTCAAATACATTTCTTAAAAATATGAGAAATTAATAAGGCTGCCCATGTCAGATTTCATCTGTGCTCTGATCACTAGCTCTTGTGTTACACAATATTGCAGTTTGGCTAATTTTGGATGACCTATTCCACATTTGGAGAAGACACATAATAAAGGGCTGGATTTAGTCTGTAGTATATTGCAACATCTTGTTAATACAGTAATTTATTCATCACAGTACAAAATATTAATCCCCCCCAATTATTTATATATATATAATATATAATCCATTTATATTATCCTTTTTAATAACTATTTTCTTGGGAAACAACTCTTCTGCTATCTCTGAAGACTGCCAGGAATAGAAACACTCTTGTACCAAATGGGAACGCAAGTAACTCGAGCAACTGTAGTTTTACTTGTCTGAAAGGTACAGTTATTTTCAGCACACACATTTCTCGTGTTTTACCCGTAAAGAACTCCAGCACGGCTCCCAACGCCGGCAGTCGAGCGCTGGCACCGTGGGCAGCCTCCAGTAAAGGCAACTCGGCCCTTGGCTCTGCAGGGCTCGCCGAGGTGCTCCGTGGGCAAGCCCCGTCCTTGCTCAGCCCCATCCTGCCGGCTGACAACGCACCCGTTTTTCCTCAGCACGGAAGGCAGGATCAGACCACCGGCTGCTCACCACAAAATCGTCGCCGCATGCATTTGTACGCTGACATCTGTTCCCGAAACGCCCTGCCATGTGCACGTGCAAAGCCCGCGCCAGCTTGCTCCGGCTCCCAGCGACACCTGCTTCTCCGCCTGCCAGCGGCGAGGGCCAGTTCACCTGGAAGCCCATTTGCCCAATTCTGGCTTTGCTATTTTTTGCTCCGTATTTTTCATGAACAACCGTCGCACTCCGAAAGCATAATCATGCACACACCAGTAAGACGACCTTTTGTAAAACACAGGCACTCGAACAAGACTGAATCATAAATGCTACCGAACTATCAAATAATTATCAACACCAGAAGTAGATGAAGAAATAATAAAACTGTAAAGGTGAGATAACTGCATCGTGACTTTGATATAAACATTTGTGTACAACAGTAAGTGAGCGAAGGGCTAGTGGGCCTCCGAAGAGAAGATTCTGCTCTCTCTTATTTCCTATTTTTAAAGAGAGGCTGATTGAGAACATTTTTGAATGTGGGAGACTCAGTCATTAAAACAGAAGCACTTGGATTGCTTTCTTCCTTTAGGGGATTTACTTCATTTTACTTCATCTGACGCAAGTCAGAAAGGAATGAGAATATTGTAAGGAGAAGGAAAGTTGATTTTGACACGTTCTTTTCCATTAAAATTCTTCCACTTACTCTGTTAAGCTTTCTCTAGGATCAGAAAATGAGGCTTTGCCTAAAAGGAATTTGAGAGACTGATAGATTTTCCTCACACGCTTGTAGCACTACAGCATCCTACTGTCTCAAAGCGGAGGATTTTTCCAAACCGTTCCCAAATCTTTTGCATTCGTTCACAAACTTGTATCTCCATTCTGTTTATACTCAGCTAAAATATTGAGAGTCATTTCCTCGCTTTTGGACTGCACGTTGTGTTCACTTCTTCGGGATGATTTCCTGGTCGCCCTGGAAAGCCGCCTTCGAAAGGTATCACCTGCCAGAAAGTAAAGGATAGGGTCGACGCAACTGTTGAGACTAGCCAGACCCCTCGTCACCTGGTAAGTAGCATAAACCTTATCGTTGAAGGCACACATTTGTGGAGTCTGAAAATCCACCCTGGCTCTTAGATTTAAGGTTTTCATCACGTGGAAGGGAAGGTAAGACACAGCAAAGACCGTCAACACAATAATAACCAGGTAAATCGACTTTCTCCTGAGAGGAGAATTGTCCAAATCTTTGTAAATCAAAGCTTTCACAATTAGCCCATAGCAACCGAGAATCAGTATGAATGGGATACAGAACATCAGCACGGTGGTGCACATGCTGTAAATGAAGTAACTTCTCAGGTAATCATCGGCTGTCGTGTCGTAGCACGTCGTGGTTTTATTTTTCCTTATCCCTGTTCCCGAGTAGAAGAGTATCGGAGAAATCGCGGCCACCACGATGGCCCAGACCAGGGTGCTGATGTACACCGCGTTCTTCTTCTTCAGCCTCCCCAGCGACTTCAAGGGATGCACAACGCCCGTGTACCTGTGCACGCTGATGCAGGTGAGAAACAAAATGCTGCCGTACAGATTCACGTGGAAGATGAACCTCTGCAGCTTGCACATGACATCGCCGAAGATCCAGTCTGTTTTATTGAAGTAGTAGAAGATGAGGGCAGGCAGAGTCAAGACATACAGGAAATCGGCTAGCGCCAAGTTGAACATGTAAACCGAGATGCCGCTCCAAGGCCGCATATGGAAGACAAACATCCAGATGGCCACGCTGTTGCCCAAAAACCCAGTGATGAAGACCAGAATGTAGACGGTGGGAAGGTAATAGAACTGGAAGCCAGTTTTAGTCAGGGAACACTTGGTGGTGGCATTTCCAGCAGACCAGCCACTGCTGGATAACAGGTTGGGCTCAGTTCCATTCAAAGCAGCAGAGAAGAGGACTTCGGTCATGATCCTTCCAGAAGAGTCACATAGGTCCGACGTGAAGCAACAAAGTCTCTGCAGGAATAGCAATGCATCTAAAGAAAGAAAAGCACAAAGAAAACCTCACTAGATGGTAAAACCTACACTGCTTTACCTTGGGGGGGGGTCTCAAGGGGCAGAGCTGAGCCTCGCCCGCCTGCACAAGCTGGCAGAGTGTGCGGTGTGGGGCAAGTGCTGAGAAGGGGCAGCGGCACATGGAGGGAGGGAAGAGGGACTGGGGGGGAAAAGAGGGATTGGGGGCAGGGGACGAAGAGGGGCGGGGTGGGGGACAAAGAGGGACGGGGGGGATGAAGAGGGATGGGGGGGACAAAGAGGGATGGGGGGAGACAAAGAGGGACGGGGGGGGGATGAAGAGGGACAGGAGGGGGACGAAGGGGGACTGGGGCGGGGGCGAAGAGGGACTGGGCCAGGGGGAAATAGAGGGGCCAGGGAGGGGGAATAGAAAGACTGGGGAGAGGGAATAGAGGGACCGGGGAGGGGGAATAGGAGACCGGGGAGGGGGAATAGAGGGACTGGGGAGGGAGAATAGACGGAGTGGGGGAAGAGGGACTGAGGGGGGGAAAAAGAGAGACTAAGGGGGTAAAAGAGGGACTGGGGGGGGGAAATAGAAGGACTGGGGGGGGAATAGAAGGACTGGAGGGGTGTAAAAGAAGGACTAGGAGTGTAAAAGAAGGACTGAGGGGGTAAAAGAAGGACTGGGGAGGGGGTAAAAGAAGGACTGAGGCGAAAGAAAGGGGGAAAAGGGACTCGGAAGGGAGGAGGTAAGAGGAACTGGGGAGAAAAAGAGGGAGCGGGACCATGCGGGGGCTGCGGAGGGGGGACCAGGGGCCACGTGGACCGTGCCGGGGGGCAGCGGGGACGGGACCGGCAGGACAGGCAGCTCGAGCGCCGCCGCCGCCCCGGCCGCCTCCGCGGCTCCCTCCGCGCCCCACAGCCCTCCCCGTTCTCCCCGGTCACCGCACCCCTCCCGGCAGCTCATCCCACCCGGCTCCCTCCGGGATCCGAACCCTCTTGGTTCCCTCCGGGCATCCGAGCCCTCGCGGCTCCCTCCGGCGATCCGAGCCCTCGCGGCAGCTCACCTCATCCCTCTCGTCTCTCTGCGGGCACCCGAGCGCTCCCGTTTCCCTTCGGACATCCCACCCCAGCCGGCACCTCCCCCCCTCGGTCCCCGCTCGGGCACCTGCGGGTCGGGGCCGGGGCCCGCGGCTCCCCCGGGGGGCAGCTCCTCACGGCCCGTCCATGGCGGGAGCGGCGCGAGGCGCGAGCCCAGCCCCGCGCGCGCCGCCCTCCCCGGCGGGCGGTGCTGGGGCCGCCCCCCCCGCCCCCCCCCCCCCCCCCCCCCGCCGCACGTGGGGAGCGGCCCCTGCGGCTCGGCGGGAGCCCCTGAGGTCGTGGAGGGGGTCGGGTTGGAAGGGACCCCAAAGCCCATCCAGCCTCACCCCCTGCCATAGGCAGGGACACCTCCCACAGGATCAGGGGCTCCAAGCCCCATCCAACCTGGCCTTGAACCCCTCCAGGGATGGGGCAGCCACAGCTTCCTCGCACAACCTTTTCCAGCGCCTCACCGCTCTCATAATGAAGAAATTCCTCCTTATGTCCAGTCTAAATCTGCCCCTCTCCAGTTTATCCCCATTCCCCTTCATCCTGTCACTCCAAGCCTTTGTGGAAGCCCCTCCCCAGCTTTCTTGTAGCCCCTTCAGGCACTGGAAGGTCGCTCTAAGATCTCCCTGGAGCCTTCTCTTCTCCAGGCGGAACAGCCCCAACTCTCTCCAAGATCATCGAGTCCAATCGTGCCCACCCATCACTAACCCCCCCGAGCCCATCTTTTAAACTCCTCCAGGGATTTTACTGTCGGAACAGGTCCAGAGGAGAGCTACAAAGGTGATCCAAGGGCTGGAGTGCTTCCAGTAGGAGGACAGGCTGAGAGAACTGGGGAGGTGTCTAGTGAACTAACTGATCAGTGGGAGGTGTCCCTGCTCATGGCAGGGGGGGTTGGAACTAGATGATCTTTAACGTCCTTCCAACCCAAACTATTCTATGATTCATAGAATCATAGAATCACCAGGTTGGAAAAGACCCACCAGATCATCGAGTCCAACCATTCCCATCAAACACTAAACCATGCCCCTCAGCACCTCATCCACCCGTCCCTTAAACCCCTCCAGGGAAGGTGACTCAACCCCCTCCCTGGGCAGCCTGTTCCAGTGACCAATGACCCTTTTGGTGGAGAAATTGTTCCTGATGTCCAACCTGAACATGCCCTGGCGCAAATTGAGGCTGTTTCCTCACACCCTATCATCTGTCACCAACACCCACCTCACCACAGTCTCCTTTCAGGCAGTTGTAAACTGTGATAAGGTGTCCCCTCAGGCTCCTTTTCTCCAGGCTAAACAGCCCCAGCTCCCTCAGCCGTCCTCATAACCCTTGTTCTCCTCCCCTTTAACCATCTTCATTGCTCTTCTCTGGATCTTGGTGTTCTGGTTCATAGCAAGTTGAACATTAGCCGACAGTGCAACCTAGCAGCCAAGAGGGCAACCAACTGTGTCTTGAGGTGCCTCCAGCACAGCTTTGCAGCTGGGTGAGAGGGGGATTGTCCTGCTCTGTTCTGCACTGGTGCGATTCCACCTCGAGTATTACGTGTGGTTCTGGGTGCTGCAGTAAAAAAAGGATCTACAGCTACTGGAGAGCATCCAGAGGAGGCCACGAAGTTGGTGAAGGGTCTAGAGAGGAAGTTGTATGTGGAGCGGATGAAGTCACCTGGTCTGTTCAGCCTGGAGAAGAGGAGACTGAAGGAGGACCTCAGTTTACTGCTTCTTCACAAGGGAAGGAGGAGGAGCAGGCGCTGATCTCTTCTCTCTGGTGGCCAATGATAGGGCCTGAGGGAATGGCAGAAAGATGTGCCGGGGAGGGTTAGGTTGGATATTAAGTAAAGGTTCTTCACCCAGAGGGTGCTAGAGCACAGGAACAGCTCCCCAGGGAAACAGTCACAGCACCAAGCCTGACAATATTCGACAATCATTTGGGCAACACACTCAGACACACGGTGTAAATTTTAGGGTTGTCCTATGTAGGGACAGGAGCTGGACTGGACGATCCTTGTGGTTCCCTTCCAACTGAAGTCATGCTCTGATTCTGTATGCTCCCGGCAGCCCCCACCAGCTGCGGGATGCTCAGCCCCCTCCAGCCCTCCGCAACGACGACGGACAAGGGGGATGCCAAAGCCCCCTTTGTCTGTCACCTTCCCTGGGGGCTGCCAGCGCCGTCCCACAGCCGAGCGTGCTGTGCCTGAGCTGCTGCGAGCGCTGAGCAACGCTTCCCTGATTCTGCTTTCAGTCAGCCCTTTGAAATCTGCTCTGCAACCCAGTTTAAGCTACACGAACATGTTAATTGCTGTAAATGAAACAGCTGAGCAGAAATATGCTCTACTGACCTCTAATTAAGCGCTATACATTTGGCACTTGAGTCAGAATACGATTATTATTTATTGTCTTAGCAAAACACAATCTGCTGGTTTCAGCCATTTCTTCCCCGCTCACATTTTCGCTCGGCTGTGTGGTGAGTGATACACGAGCGAGTCATATCTGCTCTCAGCGAAAAGCTGTGTTCTAGACGGAGGATTATCAGTACCTCATGAATATTCATTTCTCAAACTTTTGAGTCTGGCTAAATTATAAAACTACTTTGTTGGGAAAGCTTAATTGGGAAATCAGCTGCATATTGTACCCCTGTAGGAATATGCAAGTGGATGCAGATGGAGTTGCCAGCTTAGCGTCTCTTTCAAGGCAAGTTACTCAGACTAAAACTTTGAAGCCACGGCTTGAATTTTGTAAATATAAGATCTTGTATTCCTGTATGTTAGGCTTTTTCTTTTTGTACTTACCCACTAGCTGCATATTTACTACTTAGTAGAGTCTTTTTAATTTTAGTTTTAATAACAAACTGAACGTGAAAAGAGAGAAAAGTGAAAAATGAGACAGGAATAGCAACACCTGTACAATCTGTTGGAAAGCAAAGCCTCGTTTGCAAAACTGTTCAGTGGTGCCCTCTAGGATTTGAAAGTGCGAGCAAAATTAATCCTTAGCGTTGGCATTCCCACAAGAGAAAACACTCAACCCACAAACCAGACGTCTGGTGAACACAGAATAATAATATCAAGGCCACCGTACTGGTTTACGAAAAAGCCATCTTGCTCCCTGGAGAGCTGGCTGCGTGGCCCAAACCCAGAGTTTCCTTTAATTAAGGATTTGGATTATTGTGAACAACAAAAAAAGAGAAAGATACAAAGCAACGTTATTAGCATGTGAGAGGTCTTTTAGTTTATCTTTACCTTTACAATTGTTATTTCATTAGTGATTTTCTCAGAGCCATTGCTGACACGTAACTTCTCTTGGCAGCTTCCTTGAATTTCCTGTCTTGAGCAAATTTTGAGTCATGTCGAAGCAGCGTTAGATAGCATCAGTAAATATGCACTATGAACTACAGCCTGTTTTCCTTGGTTACCTAAGCAGCGCCGTAAATCTGAACCACGGAGATGAAAGGTTGGAGCAGTAACTCAGGGAGCCCATAGCTGCCCAGGAAGGAGGCATTTCTTAGGATGTGTGCTCATGCTTGAGAAAGGCTGAAATGCAGGCAGCAACACCAGGCACAGGGGCCGGTGGTTATTTCTCTAGAACAGGGCTGCAATTCATTAATGTGGGACCCGGAGAAGGATGAGTTCACCAGCACAAGCAGGAGCAGGCGGCTGCATGTGCTGGGTTTGCCCAGGCTCCCCTGGCAGAGTTGACACCAGCTCCAGGCTTCATGCCGACATGACGTTGGCTGGAGACAACTCCTGATCCAACATGAAGCCGCAGCTGCACAGGGACGTGGCACCTCGTTTGACGTAACATTCTTGTGGGTCTAATGCGCACATTGAAGGTTGAATATAAACATCTAAATATCCGCAGGCAGCAGTGAATCTGTACCAAACCCATGCTTCACATCCTTCGGCTGCAGTCCTGTTGATCCGTTACTAAAGGCTCCAAGGTCAGATTTATAATCTGTTCGGAGAGACTTCAATTAATTCAGTCTTCTGTGCCAGGGCAGGATTTTCCAAGATACCTGAATCATCCCTGTAACCTTTTTTTTGAGTGACCTCTCATTTTTCAGCGGCTTTTTGGAAGGACGGCCACCCAAAGCAGGCACCATTGCGACGTTGCTGGCCTGGATTACAAGCACCAAGCTGCCTCGCTGCCCCAGCAGTTTCTGATGATGCCCCTCATGGGTGTAACATCACACTCATATGTTGTCTCCTGGCTTCTCCACTATCAGATCTGGTGCTGCAAACAGCAGCATCGTACCTGAACCACACTTAACTTTCCTGACAAGAGTGGTTTTATGCACATTTTCTATATCACTAGCATTCTTGCCTCCTTTTGCTCCTGCCTCACATACTTCACTTCATCCAGGCATCCTTTTTCCTTTTTTATACCCCAGTTACTGTGACTGCTCAATATTTCATCCTTCGCCTCACCTTGCAAATCTCATCTGTTATCACTGCCTACACTACATTCCCCTCTTCCTACAACTTGGTATCAGCCAAGGAGCTGCTGATGGAGAGCAGAAGGGACATGTGAATGGCAGGGACCCTCGCTCCTTGCCTGCTTTAGTGGCACTTTGGACCTGCCAAGGAAAGCGCCTGCCTGCTGCAGCCAGACATGTGCAGCCTGTGCTGTATAAGCAGCTATGTCCCTGATGCTTTATCAGTCTCAGCACCGCCCTTCGGAGCCTGCCAGTACTGGAAATGGAAATCTCACATACTGGTTTTAACAGTTTGTGCATTCTGACTGCAACGCTTCAGCTGCACAAGGTCTGAGCACTTACACGAGTAAAGAACAAGGCGTGTTTTTTAGCAGCCATACTGTTACATGCCTTCATACACAGCCAGCAAATTATTGTCTTCCTGCTTGTTTCACCGATCTGGTTCTTATTTTGGACCACAAACATGAAGCGCGTTGGATTAGCACCTTTTCCTCCATAGCTCCAGCATATGCCTTGTAGATGAATAGCTTTCTGTCTGGTATAGCTGAGAGTGAATTCATTTCAGCTTTGACTCTTAATGCACTTGCTAAAAAATCTGGAATTTTGTACCACTGATTTCCTTTAAACTGAATGTTTTGTTCTGTTAACAGCTGATTTAACTCAAATGGATGATATATCCCTAACGAGAAAGGAAAGCGTGCCTGAGAGCGAATGGAAATTCCCAGTCAGTCCAATTAGTGCTGAACTATTACAGCGTGTGGGTGTGCAAAGGGAATGGCCTGGACATAAATCCAGCTGTTCCTACCTGTTGGCTTTAGTTATCAGGAAGACTTAAAAGCAGATTTTGATATTTCAAAGGCTGCTGCTATGAACAACGGACCCAAACCGGCTGCAGACTGAGGAGTGGATAGGATACCCTAGTAGATAGATAGTAGAAAGGATACCCATAATCTATCATAGCAAAGCGAAGGGAAATGCATAGATGTATATAGACATGTAGATAAGGGACTGTATGTCTCACCTGGGAGTCCTGCAGGAAAGGACGGGTGAGCACAGAGCTCGGAGGGAGAGCTGCTCCCTGCTGCAGGACAGCTTATCTGCTGCAAAACTGGCTAGTTCACATTCTACCTGAATTGGCTTGTGATCTCCCTATTGGCTTCTGGTGAGCTTCGTTTCCTCTTTTCATTTAGAAACTCTCTAGGTCAAACAATGCTTTATCACATTGTGTTTTCTTTCTCCAGGCTCTACAATTTTGTAGCTTCTTTTTTTTTCATTTGTCACAAGAGGAGACCCTTATACGCCATGCAGACTTCCCACAGTGAGCCTGAAATATTAATTTATTTTAAAATACTACACCTCCAAAGCTCTAAGAGATCCCTCAGCTGGACTTCCAATGGCCACGTGCACACAGATGAGAACCAAGGTAATACTGCTTTAAACATTTATACAAAAAAAACCTCTTTTTTGACTTATTACTTAAAATTATATAGTAAATGGACTGTTAACAATGGCTATTTACCCTGGTTTTTTTTTCCTTCCAGCTTTAGCTTCACATGCTGAAAATGCCCAGGTTTGGCTTCGACTTGTGAGAAAATCTGTTTGGCAAATGTGAGGGCGAGCGGACAGGTATGTGCAAAGTTGCTTTTGTGCAATAAGCAATTCCTGTCACCTTCTTGCAAGAACTTGTGGCCCGTAACAACCGAGGTGGAAGGCAGAATGCTGGCAAGAAAATGGTGTGCAAGACAAAAATGTCTGTAACAGTCAAGAAAATCAGGAAGGGGTGTGAAATCTCCCACAAGAGGTGCCCAGTATTCAGTTTTCTCCCTTGTGAAGGTCTGACAGGGTGGGTTTCTGGTCTGTGATTCTGCACCAGCCCCAGGGATCCTGATGACAGGGACACCACAGGAGCTGTGCGACTGTGGAAAAGGAGCATATGTCCCCCTGGGAGCCTGGAAGGGAGTGAGGAGGTTGGTGGGGGAGCAGGGAGCAGGGAGCAGGGATCACCCCATCCCAGTTCACCACAGAGAACCTGGCACAGCACAGGACCTGCTCACTGCTGCAAGCCTTGGCTGCCTCTGGTTGCCTTTCCTCGGAAAACAAACCTGTGAAATGACAGTTTGAGAGTGTCTAAGAGTAATTAGACGTGTCTGTTGCAGATATGACATGTGCTGCTGGTTGAAAGCAAGTCTTAACTGAGTTCCCAGCCTGCTCATGAAAACTGCCAGCGGATTACATGCCCAAAGCTCCAAGAGTGCCAGCAAAGTTTCTGCTTTGCCACTGCTTTGCCCTCCTGTGCTTGCTGTCCCTGCAGAGTGGAATTTGCTCTGCTTATTGCTGGACTTGAAGACTGTCAACCTGCTGTTGAGGGGGTGTTGAGTCCTGCTGTGCTATGGTGCTCAAGGAGAACCCCTCAATGCCTGCTGCTACAGCATGAGAAGCTGCTCCCCCCCACCCCAGAGCGAGAGAAGCATGCGCCTGTGTGCATTTTTAATGTCTGAGCTGACATTTTGCTGTCTTGAAAACAAAAGCTGTTCATGGGCTAATTAAATTGATTGTCACACGGCGTAATGGGAGCCCCAAGGAGTGCCAGAGTCCCAACAGGGTGTGCACTTTGGAAGACAGAATGACACAGTACTGTGCACACACCAGATTGTAGTTTTATAATCAATAGTGGCTAAAGTGAGTGGATAGCGTGTGAAATCAGAGGGCGTGGTCCATAAGGCCTTGGTAAGTGTCTGATATGACTGGCACATACTCCCACAGGGATGAATACTATATGTATTTTCTTCTCCTTCTTTGCCTTTTTTAGTACTATAAACCTACAAGAATAACGAAACTGCTGTTTCAGAGTCCTGTCTTTCAGAAGATGCAAATGGTTTCTGATCAGCACTGCCACTGTGATGACCCTGTGATACCAACACAGCAATAAATAGAGTTAATGGAGGTGGCTTATTAATCCTAGTAGAGCAACTACACTTGCAGAGCCTAAAGATAACGCAGAATACTGAAAAACTTGTTCTAATTACAGCAGGGAGCATCTCACCTCCTTCCTAGATTGCCGTTTTAAATTGAAATTACTATTCTCAGTAGAAAACATCTTTTGTTCAGCTACCAGCCAAGCAAGACAATTCTACAGAGAAGGTTTAATAGTGTGTTAATACTCACATTACACTGTTTCCTCAAATGGCCAAGAAAACAAACAGGCAGGGAACAGTAAAGATCGCATACCAAGGGAGACAAAATTAAGTATTTCAATTAAGTACTTGCTACTTAATCCATGAAGGCAAATGAACACAGCCGCCCCTCTGAGGTGCCATAAGCAAAGCATCCTTATGAGGGTATCTTGGTGGGGTACAGGGACAGGCTTTCCTCTTTGCGGGGATGCGTCTCCCCGTGGCCACCCAGCTGGCTAGCAGGGAAGCCATGGGGGTCAGCAGCCTGTTCTCCTCGTGCTCCCCCAGAGCCTTTTGCAACCCTGAGATCCCTCCTGCCACCGCAGCAAAGCTGGATTTCCCCATATAGCAGAGGCCCCAAGTGGCAGAACTATATCTCACCCTAATGTTGTTTTGAGCTCTAACTCTGATTTCCGCTGGAGCTGGCTTGCAAATAAAATGTCTGGTCATATATATCTGCATACCAGGTCGGCTGCTTTTTTTTAAGCCACCTCTGCCTTTTTCTCCATTATCTGGATAAATCTCTCAGTAGAGAAGGGAGTTCGGTTTTCCCGGCCCAGCAAGGGCATCAAGTAAGTGGGACTTGGATGGAGCGGAGGGAGCCTGAGCTCTGAGGAGCTGCATGGCACCACCTACACACAGCCCTGCTGCTGCAAGGAGTTTTTAGGTGGTTTCAAGAGTGTAGTTAATTCTATGATCTGTGTCAGTGATCCCAGCAGAGATCTTGTTTGAAGTGATGGAAATGGGTGTAAACACCGTGTTTCCTCAGAACAGCTCTTCAGAATTCAGGCGCTTTGCATATGTCCTCATTCCTCACCTCCAGGGCAGGCTTCAGCTCAGGTTTCAGGATATGGTTAGGCACCCATACTGACAGCAAGAATTTGGTATCAGCATCATCAGCATAGCAGGTGTGTTCTTCAGGGTGCAGAGATCGAACAAAAGCTCTCTACATTCTCTGGGTTTGCTGTGCAGACCCCCTCTGCCCTGTGCTTCCTGGGTGCCAGTGATGTATCTTCAAGGGCACCTCAGAGTGCGACCAAGGTAAATGGTGTGTTTGCTGGAAAACACACTCACACTGCTGAATAATCAGAGCTGACTGTCCTGACTTACCTTTTGTGTAGGGAGGCATCCTGGCAATGACCCCGAGCTGTGCAGGGAACCCCAGACACGCCGGAGCTGGCCCTACCTCACTCCATGCCCATGGGATTGCACTGTGGATGTGGGGAGGGATGAATCCTGGACTCCCACCCAAGCAGCGGCCAGTTCTGGAACGGAGAAGCCAACTATTAGTTAGAAAATACCTGAAACCGCATCACTGGCAAATCACATCAATGGTAAACATCACCCGCTACCGCTTAGCAGATATCAGAAAATAGAGTAATATTGGATTTTCAATTGAATTTCTCTTCCCACATTTCTTTATAAACAAGTTTAAATGCAGGCAAAATTGTATCTTGACATTTTAATATAGTATTTGATCAGGTCATCTCTTTGGTTAAAATGAATTTTGTCAGCGCTAAAAATACAGGAAATCTAAAATCAGATGATGTTTTCAGGTGCTAAACTTTCCTACTGTGCAAGAAATGCTGAAAGAAGCTGTTAAAAGTGATCTGGAACAAATTTTTAAAAGCCAAGATTAAGAAATCAGAGAACAGTAATGTAATAATGAGTGAAAGTCTGGCATATTGCCGTTTTACAGGCTGGAGGGAGTAACAACCACAATTTAATGGCTGTGGAAGTGACCTCTTGCTGCTGTTAGCAAAAACCACTTATTGAAGCCCTTCTGAGCTTTTATCCTTCTGCTTTTCTGCATTCTGTACCCACATTTTCTTTCCTAGTCAGTTCTACATTAGTTGATCTAGATAAAAGGAAGAACATGCCGCGTATCAGGTGTTACATTTCCTGCAGAAATCTTGCCCTGTGCTATTATCCTCAGCCTAAGTGGGTGACTCATCATTTCCCATACGGTGGCATCTCATGGGCTGCGGTGCAGAGCACCCGATGGCCTCTCAGGGCACCTGTGACAGAGGCTTTCACCAGCCCTGGAGTAGCTGATGGGAGTTGCTGGGCTTTTGCTGCACTGGAGGGCTTGGACTGGTGCTGGTGGTGCCCGTGCCCTGATTAAGGCCATGCCCGAGGGCGAGCACTGTCCTAGCAGTTGTGCCAGGCTTGTCAGAACGCTCACCCATTTCTCCAGGCTTCGCTGCTTCAGGAGCTGTAGCTACTGCCTTCTCTGAATGGAAGTAATGCCCATAACTTCTGAATTCTGATGGAATGTTTCTATGTGGATAAAAATCAACATCCATCTTGCTTTGCTGCGCAGCAGCAGTTACGTGCTTCTGTGTTCAAACACTGACATATTGAATTTCTAACCCTAGGACTGCATTTTCAAAGGCCGTTAGCATAACCTGATGTTGTTCACTAGATCCCTTCTAATGGCACAAGCTCCACTTAACTGTGGTCCACGTTAGAGTCTGGCTGTACTGGAGCTGTTCTTGAATTCGAGGATCCAAAGTTGCCAGTACTGACCAGTCAATGGTTCTTCTAATAGATCCTAAGGATCTAGTTTTGTGCTGTTTTTACAGCAAGAACAAGCAAGGTGTGATCTTCACCTAAGCTTCACTGTCAGTGGTGAAGCCCCAGGGGCCTGGGGAGGTGGTGGTGCCCCCAGGCCCTGCCTGCCCCTTCTTCCCAGCAGTTTGCCTTTTGCAAACTGTTCTCCCTCCCATTCCTGCCAAAACGGTTTAATTTGGGGAAGGAAGGGCTTTGAAAATAGTCATGGAAATGGAAATGAAATAATTCAGTGCTGCCGCATAACGAATCCTGGACTTTCAGCTGTCCTGATGCCAGTACTCTATTTTATTTTATGAACATCTGAAAATATGGTAATGACAAAGAAGTGTCAGGAGTTCAAACTAAATATTAGAAGTCCCTTTCGTTTGGATTCTCTTCTGATGGGTTTGAAGCTGATCAGGGTAGGAGCACCCTGAGCAATAAGTATCTCTGCACCGATGCCTCCACAGCCAGACCCTTTTCATGCCTCCTCCAGCTATTGTTCCCTTTCTCATTATCCTCCAGCTCCTTCTCTTTCCCAGCCCCTTGGCCTCCTTCCTCCCAGAGCTGTTCCTCTGGCAGAGCCTTTTCCCTGCTGCTGTGTGGGTTGCGGTTGCCTCATTATCAGGATGCTCTCAGCTGGCTTCTGTCCTGCCACTGCGCTGAAACTGAGCCTGTTGAACATTTTCCTGGCCGTGTCTCAGAGCACCCCAGCATCTATCCTCTCTCTGTAACTTGGTGAAACTTCAGTGTGCGTTTGACTACTTAAGCTGAAATTCGACAGCTCCCATTAACAATTAGGAAGGAGGTGATGCTCAGGAATAAACAGATACATCAGTAGCTGAAATAAAAAACCTAATTAAAAGCTAATCCTCTAGTACAAAGAGATGCCAGCTCAGCTCTTACTGGAAACAAATACCCTGGCAATCATTATTAAGGCTATTTCTAATTCAATGTGCAGTTGCTGAAGCAACAGCTTCAGTTCAAGCTGCAAAAGCCGAAGCATTGAGGCTGGGTCAGAACCTGCATTGCTGCAGGGACTCTTCTGCCCTCAAGTCCCCACTGTCCTTATTTAAATTCCGAACACAAAAAACTAGTTTGTATCCGAGCCATTATGAAGCAAATATAGAATCACAGAATGTTTTGGGTTGGAAAGGACCTTAAAGATCACCCAGTTCCAACTCCCCTGCCATGGGCAGGGACACCGCCCACTGGATTAGGTGGCTTGAAGCCCCATCCAAAATACAGTAGGCGTGTTGACTGTAGGAAAACCATTAAAAACACACATGTAAATCTGTTCTGAGGTGCTGTGAAGCAAAGTTAGCCCATGCCTCAGGTGATGTGTGTACACGGACACGAGGCAGAGCTGCTCTCAAGGTGCAGATCGCAGCGCAGTGTGGGTGGGAAGCCCTGGCTAAACCAGACAAGTTTCTACTTTCCCTCAGGAAATCAAGTACCAGTTTCAGACCAGCTGATGAATGTTCAGATGGCTTTGTACCGTGCCATTACAGAATGCATCAGCCCCTGCAGAACCTCATCAGAACCCCCTATTTCCAGCAAATCACACTGGGATCAGGTCCCTCGTCATATCTGGTTTATTTGAGTTTCCATTCCTTATGTCTCTGTTTTTGTCTCCTGTTTCATACCAAATTAGTCGCTTTTCTGATTTTGTACCACCAACAGCGTGCAAGCATTTTGCACTTTAATACCTTCCAGGTGCCCGCCTGGGTGGACACTGAGTGATGTCTCTGCTGCCTGGCGGCTGTTGACTCTTTCCCAGACAGACCCTACACAGAACAAGCTACACTCATATCCAATGACACCAACATTACTTCAAGGGTAAATTTAGGCAAAAGTCATCCCAGCATCCACTTTCCTCTGTGCTTCACACGTTCATTCCTGTGCAACCTTGCCCCCTCCAGGCACGGGTGCTCCCAGCCAAGATTCAGGTGAGCAAATCCAAGCGCTGGCCACGGAGACTCCTTGGGAGATGGAGATAAATGCAGCATGATGGAGCCTTCCAAACCATGGGCCAGATAGACCCTCTTTCCTCTTAGGTGAGTTTGAAGCTCTTTCCTCTTCCCTGCAGCTTCTGCTCCCACTGCACCAATGCTTTCCATTCCCTTAATGATTGCTTATTGAGCTCTTGAGGGATTAACTTTTGGCTTTTACAATTGGGCTTCAGGAGCTTATTTTAGGAGATAGTCCAAAAAAATATCACTGGCATATATAATCCATTTTGTAATCTCTAGAATTTATCTAAAACCCACAGTTAAGGAAAAATACCTCCGTTAATGTTCAAACACGATTGAGTATGTTTGTTGTTATATGAACCTTTTAAAGCTATTAATGATTGATTTAATGCCTCACATTTAATGAGAGGGCAAGATCAGCACCTATTTAAACCACAGCAAACGTGTGAATGGCAAAAAGTCCTCTGTGACTTTCTATTTGCCACTTGATTTCTAAAGTAAAATCAAAATCAAATATAAATGGGGGCAGATAGAAAAGCTGTACTCTAGAACTGCAGAGATTTCTCAAAAAAGGATCGATCCCAAAATATATTGATATTTAATATGGGGTTTCTTAAGAGAAACATATCCTTCATGAACAGGACCTGCATCATTGCACAGAGCTTGCTGGGAAGCGATAGTGTGCAGCCGTGGTGGATCCCATATAATTGATCCAGTGCAATCCCATGTAATCTACTGCCACTTTGCAAAAGCTGTTTTTTAAAAGTTCCTTTAAAATTCCTCTTGTAAACTCTTGCAAAAGACGTATCTTCTTAAATACTTTTCAGTTGTTCTTACATCTCTCACTTGTGTTCTGGCGTTTTGTCCCCACTGATAATTATTTTACTCTAATCTGCTGTAGCTTCTTTTTGTAAGAAGAGAGGGGAAGAGTTGGTGGAAGCTGTGGCTCTGTGGGGACCTGGGATCACCCAAGCACCATTCCCAGGAATCTGTCCCACGCCCTGTACCTCCCACTGCCTGCTTGGGTGATTTCTGCTCTTAGGAGGACACATCCAGCTAGGGAAAGGGCAGGGATGGACTTCGCCTGCTTTTAGAGCCTCTTTGACTTGGCTTAGGCACCCAGACTGCCCAGAGCTGCCTGCCTTTCCCTTTCTGTATCCTTTACCTTTAAGAAATGGCATCACCACACATACTAATCAAATTTTAAAATATTGATTTGACACAGTTGTAAATGTTAAAGGGAAGGTCCATTCGCTAAGACGCTGAGTGGTTTTACAGGAAACAAGTGAGATGTGACTAAGCAGAAAATACAAATTGCTTCAGACCTGGGGTGCCCTTTTATGTGCTAGCCTATTGCTGCACAACCACAGGGAACACAATTTACTGAATTCCCGTTGTCTGGAAGAGGAAACATCAGTGAGATATGTCTGGTGATCATTCCTTTTCTATGAAACAGCTCAGGCATTTCTTCTGGTTAGTTTTCCCCTTATCTCTACATGAGAAGAGACAAGGGGACAGAAAGGGAAAGGAATTCCTTCAGCCTGAGTCACTGAGAAAAAAGGATAATTGGAGACAGAGAGAGGTCTGCTGATTAAACTCAGCGATGTTTGGAGTAATTTTTGTATTTGGAGTAATTTTGTGTAGCCCTGGTGCAAAGATTTACAACCAAGCAGTGTTTTATCCCAGAAAACACGCCGCTGCCCCCAAGCCATGTCCAGGTGTGGCTCTGCCCAGCCTTTACCCTTCACCCAGGTCTTTCTGTGGCAGACTGCTCCCCCTGTGCCACCTCATACAACCATAGAATCACCAGGTTGGAAGAGACCCATCGGATCATCGAGTCCAACCATTCCCATCAATCACTAAACCATGTCCCTCAGCACCTCATCCACCTGTCCCTTAAACCCCTCCAGGGAAGGTGACTCTACCCCCTCCCTGGGCAGCCTCTGCCAGGGACCAATGACCCTTTCTGTGAAAAATTTTTTTCTGATGTCTAGCCTAAACCACCCCTGGCGGAGCTTGAGGCCATTCCCTCTCGTCCTGTCCCCTGTCACTTGGGAGAAGAGCCCAGGGGTTTAAGGGACAGGTGAACGAGGTGCTGAGGGACATGGTTTAGTATTTGTTAGGAAGGGTTGGACTTGATGATCCTGTGGGTCTTTTCCAACCTGGTGATTCTATGATTCTAAAGAAGGCAGAAGGCATATTTCACTGCTGTGAGCCCCAGCAGCAAGACAGCCGGCTAGCTAGAAGGCCGAGCCCTTTGCCCTGCTGCATCCCTGGCTGTGCCTGCTCTGGCTCCTCTGCCTGCCATCCCCGGGGCTCAATGTGTCCCCCTTTGCCTGTCCCAGCGCAGAGGGTTGGCTCCGGTCAGCCCAGATCTCTGCAAGTGTGGGAGGAATATAAAGATTGTGCCTTCTCTCTCCAGCAAATGCAAAACAACCCCTAGAGGCTTACGGGACTCATGATTTCTGGTGGCAGGATGCCAGCAAACCTCCTTCTGGGCATAAAGACCCCAGAGAGGAGCTTGGTTTTTGTGCTCATCGGTACCATGGGTTCCACCCGTGCCGTGCGAGGCGGCACATACACCACCAGCCCCAAAGGCTTCCCACGGCAGCACTTTCGCAGCCGTGTCCAGGGCGTGCAGACCATCCTGGCGATGCTGGTGGGCTGCATCATCTCAGCCCCGACCTCAGGAACCACAGACACCCTGTGCTCCTGGGCTTGCCACAGTGCCAGCTCCAGATGCCAAGAGGGGAAGGCAGAGCTGCAGACAAGCTCGTTTGTGGCTCCATCTGATTTTGGCAGACGGTTTAAATAGATGCTAAGTGATGAGGGAGCTCTCGAGGAAAGGAGAGCAGGACTTTGTCTCCCGCTGTGTTTGCGCTGTGCCTGGCAGGGAGGCACCCTCCATGCTGTCTTAATGGAAATAAATACCTCCCTGGTACAGGTGCTAATGAGGCTTCATCTGTTTGGCCAAGGCAGCTGCTGCAGGAACCCTGCCAAATCCCCCCGGTCTCTGCTGCAGCGGAGAAAATCGCAGCCAGGGCAAAGGCTTAGTACTTTTGTAAGGTAATGAGAGAAGAGTGATCATCCTGCCAAGCTGACTGGCCAAATAATGAGATTGAATCTCTGAAGTCGTAATTTTGTGGTTAAGTGAACAGGGCTAATTCTATGTAAACTGACGGGTCTAATTACTGGACTCATTTCCAGAAAAAAAATGCGGGAGCAGCTGCCCGGCAGCCTGCTCCAGAACCAGGGGGGTTTGCAGAGTCCTCCAGCACCAACAACTAGACACCCTTTGTCCTGAGGCTGCCCAGGTACCTGCTGAGATGCTTCTACCAACAAGTCTCATGGTGGTGGCCTTTGCTGCATGAGGAACACATCAAGTGCTTTCTTTGCAGGAACCTGCTGCCTTTGGGTCCAGCAGGAGAATACTTAATTGTGAGAGGTCCCTGGTGCCGGCTCCATAAGCTGCTTATTGCCTGCTGAGCAGCAAGGGGCTGGAATGGCATCAGCTTCCCTGCCCAGCACATCAGCCCGGGCTGAGCAGCCTGACGAGGACTCGCTCCCTAAGATGCTGACTCCCCTCCCTTGCACCTGGCACACGCCTCAGGATGCCACGGGGATGCCAAAGTCAACAGCAGGAAAGAGGCTCTGTAGCCAGGAGATGTGGCAGTTCTGGTGAGACCGCTGTGCTGGGTCTCGCTTGTCCCCTTCCCCAGAAGCCACGGGCCCATGGACGTGAGGAATGGATCCATCCCTGCAAGGAGGGAGCAAGGGTAAGGGTTTGGCGAGCTGCCATGTCCCCAGAGCACCATGGCTGCACACCCAGCTCCTCGCTGGGAGTGCGGTACGGCACAGCCACAGCACCGCATCCGCAGGGCTTCTCCCAACAACATTGCCCTCTCCAAGAGTCCCAAGTCCCTACCAAGACGCTGGGAACTCCTGTGATCAAATTCAGCTCTTCTTAAACAGCAGCATTGGTTTGCACTGGAAAGGACCACAAGCTCTCAGGGGTTTGGAGCCCAGAAGAGGTTGCTGGTCTCACTGAGTCATAGAATCATAGAATCACTAGGTTGGAAAGGACCCACTGGATCATCGAGTCCAACCATTCCCATCAATCACTAACCCATGTCCCTCAGCACCTCATCCGCCCGTCCCTTAAACCCCTCCAGGGAAGGGGACTCAACCCCCTCCCTGGGCAGCCTCTGCCAGTGCCCAATGACCCTTCCTGTGAAAAATTTTTTTCTGATGTCCAGCCTGACCCTCCCCTGGTGGAGCTTGAGACCATTCCCTCTCGTCCTGTCCCCTGTCCCTTGGGAGAAGAGCCCAGCTCCCTCCTCTCCACAACCTCCTTTCAGGTAGTTGCAGAGAGCAATGAGGTCTCCCCTCAGCCTCCTCTTCTCCAGGCTAAACACCCCCAGCTCTCTCAGCCGTTCCTCATAAGGCCTGTTCTCCAGCTTTGTTGCTCTTCTCTGGACTCGCTCCAGAACCTCAACATCCTTCTTGTGGTGAGAGGCCCATCACGCAGTGAGATTTGGCTCAGGAGGGTTTCTCACCGTAAGCCAAACCAACCACCGTAGGACCGACCGGGGTCCTGTGTTCTAACAAACATCGGAGGGAGCCGGGGACAGAGGTGAGGCTGCGCCAGCAGAAGCAAAGGTTTGCTACCCTGTCCAATACCAGCCTGAGCCACGCACATTGCTGAAGGACTGGGAAAACCTGCTGGCAGCCTCCCTTTCCAGGTGGGATTCACAATAACTTCCACCCACTCCCCACCCCAAGCCCCTGCCCGTCTCCCCAAAGCTGCAGGTTTCCTGCCTGCCAGGTCCCAGATCTCTATATTCAAAATTCATCTCCTCCCTGTGCTTTTCTCTAGTGGATAAAACCTGATTTTTTAACAAAATTATTATTATTATTTTTTAGCACTGTTGAATATTAAAGCGCACCCCTTAGGGGTTGGTTAAATAAAGGCAGAGCCTTTGAAGGGGGGAAACACCGAACAGCACCAATTGCTCACTTAAACTTATATTATCTTGTTTAAATTAATTCTGGGTTTTAAAAGGCTGTTTAAAATCAGGACAAAGAAATCACTGGCAATGTTAACTGTGCCACTTAGAATAAATAGGCAATAAATAGAATAAATGTAAAAATAAATATGCTGTTCTTCTAGTGGCCCCACTGATCGTTTCATAATGAAAGCAGACAGGCAGATGAATTTCCTTTCAGTGAAAAAAACAGAAAAATGACAGGCTCGTGGTTATTTACTTTAGGTTTTGAAATGAAATTATGGCAATTATTTTCCTCTTCAGAACACAAAACACAGAATTAATAGAATTCACAGAAGATGAATATTCAATTATCCGGGTTTAGGGGGTTTTTTTGTGACTGGTGCTGAAGCAACAAGCAAACATTCCTTCAGAGCGCTGACTCCAGCAGTGCTGTCTGCTGGCAGATCCCTGCTCGGTGCAGTTCTTGCTCCACTTTGGGAGCTGGATGAAGGGCAAGAACCGTGTGATCCCGGGGCCTGATGGAGCTGGGCGATGCCCCACGCTCCGGAGGCTCCCAGGGGCCAGGGTCCCTTTTCCAGCTGCCCAGGCAGAACTGGCAAGCAGAAAGGGCTGAGCAGATTTTCCAGGGAGCACGGGAGAGCCTGGAGGGGCTCGCCCAGCAGCTCCAGCCAGCAAACCCTCACCTCTGCGTTGGCGGCATGGATACAAAAAGTTGTGGGAAGTGGTAGAAAAGTTTGTAAGCAAAACCTACTCTTGTTCTCAGAGAGGTTTCCTCGGGAGCGCTAAACTGGAGAGAGTGTGACTGGTGCTGCCTGTAGTCAACAAACAACCAGAAATTGTTTAGATGACAAATTAGATGGTGGGGCCCAGTGTATGGATCTATGCACTCAGCGTGGGCTCTGAATTTTTACTGTTCAGCCCTGCCACGAGTGATGCTTCTCATTAAGGTCACCAAATGCCCTGGTCTAAAGTAATCCTGTTGGTGCAAGGGAGCAGGACTGCAACCCATCGTAGATATCTGCATGCACATGGGTTGTTAGCAAGTTGCAACACCACTCCCAACAAATAAAATATGTTCCACAGACAGAAGCTTCAGAAATTACAGCTTAAATAAAGAAGAAATAGTTAGCATTAAAAACTACCTCTCAAACCCAAACTCTCTGGTGGCACCAACGTGCCCGTGGGGACGCCTGCCTGCCTCCACGTGCAAGGGTGAGACCAACGTCCTCAGAGCTGATGCTGTTAAAAGCCAACAAGCCCCATGTCTGCCTTTGGCTGTCACGTGGATCTAATGATGGAAAGTTTGGCTGTCATCTGGATCTAATCGTGGAAATCTCTGCCTGTGGGATCCTGCTTCACCCTGGACCCTGGCAAGGATCTGGTGAGGTCCCCACAGCACTTCCACTCAAGGCAAGACTTTAAAGGCAAGACTTATTCTTCCAGCTCATAGCTATACATTAGAAAACACACAGGTGAAGATTTTTGAAAGTATTTTTCTGCTTATAGTGGCAAGGTCATTTTTATTTTGTTTTTGAAAGCAACAAGCTACCATATGGCTGTTACTAGAAGAAATGGATGGGAAAAAATGAACTTTGGAACAGTGAAATGCATAAAAAATGGCATATTCTCATGGCTGCAAGAGAGCAGGTCCTCTGAGAGCAGCATCCTCAAGCAGCCTGCATGCATTTTGTCCCTGAGCCACAGAGGTCTTCAGCACTCCTGTGTGCACCCAAAACTATACAAAGCAAGCACAGAAGCAGGCACTGCTAGGAAGATGCGCAGGCTACAGCTTCTGAGCCTGCACCACAGCCAGGAGAACATCCCTCCTGCAGAAATCAAACCTACAGAAGCACTTTTCCATCTGGAAGCTCTGGCTGTGGGTGTAAGACAGTGCAGATACCTGGGGGCACCATCCCCTTGCCCCAGGATAACCCTCCTCTCCTTGCCCCACGTCCCAGCTGCTCCAGCACACATTGCTCGCGATGCCCCCGGTGCATGAGCAGGGGGGTTAAATCTCCCAAAGGAGATGAGGAAAATGCATGATGCCACCACCACCACCTTTAAGCCCCACGTGGCACAGCCTCCTCCACACTGCCCTTCAAACCAGAGCCCTGCTGGCACCACTGGTGACAGGGACACTCAGGGCCACCTCCAAATCCTGCAGGGATCTGCTAAGAGACTGGTTCTACCAGTTCCACAGTTTAAAGCCGTACAGAAGATTTGCTCCTATTTCCCCTTTTCAGGGTGTTTCTTTAAGGTTCACTCAGCCTTACAAGAGGAGGTATTAGCACAGCACAAGCCAACGTGTTTACAGTTTCACGTTTAAACTTGGAAATGTGTTTTCTAAACTGATGGCTGTATATTTTCAGACCTTTCCAAAGTGCTTGTTTCTCTTTGTATAGCTTCTGCTTCATTATTCTAATTTAATAAAACCATAGCTAAGGCAGAGAGCCGACTCTTTCTGGCTAATGACAGACTTTGATTTGTTTGTACTTCTTGTTATAGATTTTTCCTAATTACAGGCATTTTTCAGAGGCAGTTGAAAAAATAAGCGAGCAGCTGGTTTGAATGTGCAATCTATTATTTTATTTCCTAGAGCCGCGGAAAAAGCATTACATTCACAGTAGGGTGGTTTTCAACAGAGGAGGGCAGAGGAGGCATTTTCCAGTCAGGAGTCCATCTCACCTCCCTCCCCCCAGCATCATGGCCAAGATAAAGCTAATTTTTCAGCCTTTCTGGTGTCCCTGGGGGTACCCACCCAGCTCAGAGCACCACATGTGGGCTCTCCCCAGGGCAGGGAGGAAGGGGAGCAGCATCTCCAGGGCACCAAGGAGAGAAAAGGAATCTCCAGGGTCTGGATGAGCAGAAAAGGGACTGCAATCATAGCAACAGCCTTGCTGGGAAGATGCTTTTCACAGCCAAGAAACAGGGGAACTAACCTCATAGCAGAAGAGCACCAAGAAATACACCCAGAGCTGCCCAGGTGCCCTCCCGCTGGGTGCCAGCTCCACCAGATCCGTCCTCCCAGCTGGATCAAAATACAGCAGGTAGGACCTGCTGCGGTGATGAGTAACAGCACACAGACACCTTCCAACAGTGGCTTCCAAAAGCAGCACACCCAACAAAAAACCTTTCACACGAGCCTCAAATCAGGTGGCGTGCAACCCAATTGAGGCACATCCATACAGCAATCTCCCATTAAATACTGGTGGGAACATCTGAGGTAAATATAAAACAGACATCATCTTCTTTTTTCCAAGGAGATGATGTTATTTACTGCACAAATCTACATATTTTAGAGTCATATAAGCTCCTGAAATAAGCAAGTGAGTCTCAAGTCATGGGCAGGACCATGCCAAATACTGAAGCCAACCTTCTTTACCAAACACAGTCCTGCTGTTGCTGGTCATAGTTTTGGCCACCTCTTGTCATGCAGTTCACTAGAAATCACACAAATATTACAAAACTGTATTGCTAAACGCCTGGTTAACTCATCCAAGTCAACGTCCCTGCATGTTTGATTCATTTGCCAAACAAAGACTGATTTTCCTATGAAAACAAACCACTACATGATTCTCTTTACCCCTTAGGCAAGAGGATTTCTGGAGGTGGTTTTGTTGTTCTTTATTTTACCTTAAAGACAACATGCTTTATTGGAGAAACCATTTAAGCCTCGATTCAAAAGAAAGGTTAGAAGCCCGTGTTCTTTCCTAGGGCAGATTTGGAAAAAGTTGTATTTGAATCACACAGTCCACATTTTCCCTTGGCAACGTGTTGGAGATGGGCTGCAGCCCCGGGAAAGCCAGCCAGCACTCAGCAAGCCTGCCTTTTGGCTGCCCTAATTTTTGCAAAGCAGCGAAGAAATAGAGCAACGTGGTCACTAAGATAATGCTGCTGTTGGAATTCCACTGCTGACTCCCCAGCCTCACCGTACGCTGTAGGAGGGTGCATTTAGTAGATAAGACCGAGGCACCAAGGTGCAGAGAACGTATCGAGCATGACATAAAGGAAGGAACCGGACAGCCTTCCGTGCATACATTGCAACTGTGAGTCACCTATAGATTCCGAGCCAAACGCCCACCCGTCCATCCCTCCCAATGCCTGCTGGCGTGCAGCCGCCCCGTGCTTCCCTGCTGAAGTATCTCCGACGGGTTGTCAAGTGGCGCTTCCCTTCATTTCCCCCCGTGGCTGGAGGACGATTAAGTTGAAAAGCCAATAAACAGGAGCAGTGAGGGGCTCCTACTGCTTGAGGGGATTAAGCATGGACTTCAACCTGAGGGCTGAAGACCCTTTATTGAGTTAGTTGTTTCTTTATATACCCTTTTTGGCTACATAACTGGGTGCCCACAGGGGTATCTACAGTGTATTATTGGCTAAAGGTAGCTGTCCATAAAGCTACTACTAACTATTGTTACTACTATTATTATTAATACTACTATTATTAATTTTTATTATTAATTATTATTACTAATATTATTATTTTATTATTAATAATTATTATTACTATTATTATTACTATTACTATTATTGGCTAAACTGCTGTGCGTGCTAAAAAACCAAGTTACGCTAAGATTAACTATGTTGATACTTCTCTTCTTTGGTTTTTCTCTCAGTTGGCACTTGTTCCCACCGAACTAGCTCTTGGTTTTGTCTCAGCTCTCTGTTTCAAGGTCTTGTCTGAGTTGTTTGATATCAACAAGGCTTACAGCATCGAGAGTGGCAGGGAAGCACTCGGCCACAAGGAGTGCAAAACCAGGTTTGCGTTTCATAGAATCATAGAATCACAGAATAACCAGGTTGGAAGAGACCCACCGGATCATCGAGTCCAACCATTCCTATCAAACACTAAACCATGTCCCTCAGCACCTCGTCCACCCGTCCCTTAAACCCCTCCAGGGAAGGGGACTCTACCCCCTCCCTGGGCAGCCTCTGCCAGGGACCAATGACCCTTTCTGTGAAGAACTTTTTCCTAATGTCCAGCCTGACCCTCCCCTGGTGGAGCTTGAGGCCATTCCCTCTCGTCCTGTCCCCTGTCCCTTGGGAGAAGAGCCCAGCTCCCTCCTCTCCACAACCTCCTCTCAGGTAGTTATAGAGCGCAATGAGGGAAAGCAGCTAAGCGCAACGATGGGCAGGGACCTAAAGCAGCGAGGTGTGCAGGCGAAGGGGGCAGCTGGGGCTGGCAGGCAGGTGGATTTTCCTTTCATTCCCACTTATACTCCGTGGGCAATAAAAAAACATGAGTTTTGCTGATCTGACCCTTCCCAAGGCCGTTCTCCCCACCGAGCGTGTCAGGTTGTGGCCACGGCAGGGGCGCTCCCAGCCCTGCCTGGGGGGAGCAGAAGTGGCTTTTCATTATTCATGGGTTCTACCTGCTGCAGGAGGCTGGGAAGATCAAGGTTTACTTTACCAGGACCCATGCCTCCTGCAGGCAAGGCTTCTGAAAACTAATCCTTCTGCTCCCAAGCCATGAATTTCTTAGCATGATTCATTTAAAAGAAGACTTAATGCCAGTGTGGTTGGCCATGCGGGGCTTTTCTGAGAGAAAAGTGGAGGCAAGATCGTGAGTGGGAGGGCAGGAAGCTGCCAACCAGAGCCCAGGATTTTCCTCTAGCTCAGCTGGGACCAGCTCTGACAGGGAACAAGTCCGTAAGTTTGTCCCACCTTCCATTTCCCAACAGTAAATGAGGATACTCAGGATTAACCACCCGGGTAAAACACTTAGAACTCTAGAAATGCAAATGTGCTGCAAAAGAGCTAAATCTAATGCAGAGGGATAGTAGAACTTTAACAATCAATAGTTATTATTTATGTTCCAAGAGTTAAGAGTTGCAAACGTAGACTGGGATTGAGTGGTAGGGTTTCACCTACCACCCAAGCAGCCCATGATACTCTCCACTTTTCAAATGAGATCAATAAGGAGAAGTCAAAAAGAAGTAGAGGAGGAAAAACCTATCAGAAGACCAGCTTGAAAACAAGGAATTGTAGAATCATAGAGTCACTAGGTTGGAAAAGACCTCTTACATCATCGAGTCTAATCATTCCTACCTGCCACTAAACCAAAGCAGCATTATCAGCTCATTCAAACCATTCTTGGCTGTCCTCAGAGTGTGTGTAGCCAAATTCTTTGGGGTTCTCCCTGGAGATCATACTCGGGTGCCAGGAGGGGCGAGAGACAGGATGAGGGCTGCAGCACCCAGCTGGATGCTGGGTTAGATTGAGACCGAGAGACCCCACGGCTCCTCCAGCCACAGGAGCATCCGGAGCCAGCGGGGCTGCCCCGGGTGGCACCAGGCAGGAAGCAGATTTGACTCTATCTGGCGTCTGCTGCTGCCGTTGGAGCCTGACCACAACTGCTTTACAGTTATTTTCTGCTCTTTGAAATGGAAGAACACCAAAGGAGGGCAGGCAAGGTCTCCCCCAGGGAGCCTGGTCCCTCCAGAGCATCTCTGTTCTCTGTTCAAGCTGGCACCAAACAAAAAACCCTTGGGAAATATTCCCCTAAAATGAATGTAGTCCTTCAACGTGGGATCAAAATCAATCCTCAGCAGTGCATTACACCAGTAAGCAGCACATAGTCAAGCGTGCAATTACTTAATATGCATCTAACAGAGAAGAGCCTGGCCAAGGCGTATGAACTCCATGGCACTCAACCCACTGCAAACAAGCTTTCTGCAAGTCTGGTTGTAATTAGACCCCAACCGTCCCCTCGCTCAAAACACCATCACCAAAGACCAATGTTTTCAGCCCAGTTTGAATGCAGAAAGAGGAGCAAAGCAGCCCAACGCCAGCCTCAGTGAACAGCACGTGCTGAGACAAGAGGCCCCTGCCAGGGCATCTCCCCTCACATCCCTCTCCCCAGGACCCTCAGGATCCCAACCACTTTTCTGCTAAACATGCTGGTTGTGACGACGCATAATTAATGCTGGGAACTGCGTTACGTACGCATATAAGCTCAATCTGACCTGTAATTACAGCCAGTGGAGAACCCACCAGTTCTTGCTCCAGAAGAACCCGCTCCCTCCCGGCGCTCTGAAGTCAGAGGGGTGAGCCAAGCCAAACCAGAGTCTTTGTGCTTTTCTGCTCTTTGATCTCCCTGTTACCCAGGTGGAGGGCTTTTAATGGCATCTGTTTGGGGTTGTGGTTTGTTTGGTTTTTGTTTTTTTAAGCACGTAGTTTTTATTGTTTAAACAATAAAAAAAGAAGCTTGCAGCCTCCACACAATTGGCAACCACACCTGCAAATGCCCATCCTCGCAGTGATGCAAGAAACATCACTCGAGTTGCGTAATTCCTGCTTCCCACAGTCTGGAAACACATTTCTAAACTAATTCCCTCTATGCCTTTCCATTTTTCCCCTGGAAGCTGCTGCTGTGCGATGGGCCAGGTTCTCCTGAGCCCCTTGCCAGTGGATGGGCTGGAGCTGAGCCCCAGAGCGTGGTCCTGCCCCTCTGCTCGTCCCAGCAGAGCTGCAGGAGGACACAGCAGGAGCATGGGCTGAGGGTTGGGACCAAGGGAACTTCAGGGCAAGGTTTGTCATGTCCCCAGGGAACTAGCTGGTGGCTTTCCCTTCTCCTGCTTCCAGCCCTGGCTTCTGGAGGTGCTGCCCTCTCCTCCTGGCAGCTTCTTCCAGCCTTTCCTGCATAACGCGGAGCTTAATTGATGCATTAGGAGCAAAGACCTGAAGTACACATGCTTTCCCAGTAAAGCTAATTTTGTACAAGCTATTAGGGGTTTGAGTGCCAGTGGATGATAACGAGACCAGAAGACGCAGGGAGCAGCTGCTGCTCTCCTTGCCTGGGATCCTGGGATGCCTCACAGCTGGCTGGGGTGAGGGCATGGGGCTGGCCAGGCTCTGCTCCTGCCCTGTGGAATGGGATGGAATGGGATGGACTGGGATGGGATGGGACAGGACAAGGGCATGGAGGTGGCCAGGCCATCCTGTAACAGCCTCCTGCCCTGTAGGATGGGACAGGACGGGACAGTGGGATGGGGAAGGGATGGGGAAGGGATGGGGAAGGGATGGGGAAGGGATGGGGAAGGGATGGGGAAGGGATGGGGAAGGGATGGGGAAGGGATGGGGAAGGGATGGGGAAGGGATGGGGAAGGGATGGGGAAGGGATGGGGAAGGGATGGGGAAGGGATGGGGAAGGGATGGGGAAGGGATGGGGAAGGGATGGGGAAGGGATGGGGAAGGGGTTGCAGTGGCAACAGGACCAGAGGGGCTGCGATCCCCCTGCACACTCACAGGCAGGTCAAACAACTTTTACTGTTGAAAATCCCCAGTGGGTTTTCAGAGGCTGAGGAAAGCCGTCTGTAAAGGCTCCTGTGTCATCTGAACTTTTTGCTACTCACATCAGAGCCTTTGTTGACAGTCTCTAAGTTTTTTATTCATATTTTTTTTTCCCTCCTCAATAGGCTGCAACACAGAACCACGTTCTGCACCAATAGCTTTGCACACAGAGTTCCATCTCTTGGGCTGAGTTATCTCACTGACCCCAGACACAGTCCTGCTTAATAATTAATGACCTTTTTTTTAATTACTGGAATACTGCGCAGATTCCTCTGGTTCACTGAAGGAGGAAACCAGACCTACTGTTAATTCTTTAATAGAAATCAAGAGACAGGTAAAGCAGCAGTAAGACAGTAAAGTAAAGCAGCAACTCAAGCTCTGGGGCAGAACAGGCTCCTCAGGAAGCTCTCCCTGTTAGCCAGGCTAAAACCCACTGGGAGATCACACACTGGAAGTTTTTAAAGTTTGCCACTTCCCAGAGTTCTGCGGATAGTTTTCAGCCACGAAAAAACCAGTGGGCTCTTTGAATAAGTCACCGATTCTCTGAGACACCAAACACTGTGATTTTCCAACATCGGTGGTGCCAGCTGGTGCCTGCTACCTCTGAAGACAACCACACATCTATCAAAAAGCCAGATATTGAAAGCAAGTCGTGTCTGAAAGTGCTTCCCCACACCAAAAACCAAGGATGTTTTTCCTCTTGGAAAGGGCTTTGACCTGTACACGGGCACCACCACGGGGCTCTGCCCTGAAAAATCTTTCACCTCCAAGAATTGTGCTGCAAAACCACCTCACAGCTCATTGGTAAGATCAGAGCTGGTCCAAACCCTAAATAAGTCCATGTTTTTGTTCCCTGGGAAATTTTGACATATTTTGAAATGAGCTGCGAATTTTTAACATTCATGGTTGCCTTTCAGTATTTCGAGTCAAAATATTAATTTTTTCACAGTGAATAGTGTTAAAACAAAAAAATGCTAGAGCGTGGCAGCCCTTCAAGCTGTTAACAACATTTTACTCTGAGATGTTCCCATAAATAGGAAAGACTAGATAAATTACACTGCACGACTTCAAAAAACTAACACAAACTCCCAGGAAAAACTAACAGGAAACGAAACCTTTCTTCGTTAAAGCTTAATTGTACGCACTGCAAGTCCAACCTCCTAAGTTCTCCTTGTTTAACACTGTTTTTAAAGGACTTTTGAAAATGTTCGTGTTTTATTTCCCTTTTCAATCTATGCGGTAACACAGAGTGAATTATGAAGAGTTTTCCTCCCTCACTGCATTTGCTCTCTTGCTGGTCGCAATCCCTGGAAAGTGATGGCAAAATCAGCCCTGGGATTCAGCCCAGGTGGGCAACAAACCAGTTGGGCAGTGAGAGCAGCCCCTGCCCAGGCTGCCCCAGCCAGAATGGGAAGGACCAACTCTGCCAGGAGTCATTAGAGTCAGGGCTAGTTTTAGGTTTAGAGCTGTCTCTTTGTAGAGTTGTCCCTGCGGAAAGATGTCCAAGACACCTGGTGGAGATCGCAACTCATCCTTGAGTTAAAACAGCCACCAAGCAGCAATGGGAGCAATGCCGTGCTACAGACTAGGAGAAGTCTGGCTGGAAACTGCCTGGAGGAGAGGGACCTGGAGGAGAAGGCCAATGGCATCTTGGCTTGGATCAGAAACGGCGTGACCAGCAGGGCCAGGGAGGTTCTTCTCCCTCTGGACTCAGCCCTGGGGAGACTGCTCCTCGAATCCTGTGTTCAGTTCTGGGCCCCTCACCACAAGGAGGATGTTGAGGCTCTGGAGCGAGTCCAGAGAAGAGCAACGAAGCTGGTGAGGGGGCTGGAGAACAGGCCTTAGGAGGAGCGGCTGAGAGAGCTGGGGGTGTTTAGCCTGGAGAAGAGGAGGCTGAGGGGAGACCTCATTGCTCTCTACAACTCCCTGAAAGGAGGTTGTGGAGAGGAGGGAGCTGGGCTCTTCTCTCAAGGGACAGGGGACAGGACAAGAGGGAATGGCCTCAAGCTCCACCAGGGGAGGTTCAGGCTGGACATTAGTAAAAAATTTCTGCATCAAAAGTCAGATGTGCTACAGGAATGCAGCCCTAATGAACGTGTGGTACCCGTTGGGCTGCTCCATGTAGCGCCACTGACTGGCACATGTGCCCTGGGTGCCACCCCATCATGTGCACAGGGACAGAGGGACCTTCCCTGCCCTGCGGGCTATAAAATCATCACAGAATCATAGAATGGTTCGGGTTGGAAGGGACCTTAAAGATCATCCAGTTCTAAACTCCTCCCACTGGATTGGGCTGCCCAAGCCCCATCCAACCTGGCCTTGAACCCCTCCAGGGATGGGGCAGCCACAGCTTTCCTGGACAACCTGGGCCAATGTCTCACCACTCTCATAGTGAAGAAATTCCTCCTTATGTCCAGTCTAAATCTGCCCCTCTCCAGTTTATACCCATTGCCCTTCATCCTACCACTCCAAGCCTTTGTGAAGGCTCCCTCGCCAGCTTTCTTGTAGCCCCTTTCAAGCACTGGAAGGTCGCTCTAAGGTCCCTCAGTCCCCCCAGGCGCAACTTGGCTTGGGCAGCCTTGGTAAGAGCAGCCCAGGGGCCGGGCGATCCTTTGGGTTGGTTTGTTTGTTTAGTGGTTATTTTAATGATAACTTCCTCATTAAGCTGCAGTCACAGTAAATCAAACTGCCGTACTCCTCCCCCACAAAAATCCAAACCATGGCCTGTGTTTGTCACCCCCACACGCATCATCCTGCCCGCGCTGCCGGCCTCCTCCAGCCAGGGAAGTTAATCAACTAATTAAGAGATAAACTCTGCTCTCACAGCCTCTGTAGCCCAGCGTGTGTCTGACAAGACAACCCTTAATTAAAACAAATCCCCACACGATTTGCAAACAATCTCTTTTTTAAATTACAGCGCATTGCCCGTCAGAATAATATTTTTAATGAATTGCACAATACCGTGGCCATCCCCCATCCACTACTGAAACTCAGAGGTACACACTGATTTTCTTCTATTTTCTTCTTTACCCTGCACAAACTTTCAAAGACCAGAAAACGTCTGGGGAAACCAGTGCCAAAACACCACGGTGATGGCCACGGAGGAGTTGGGGTGTTATAAAACTGGTACTGCCTGGGGGAGTCTGGGTGCGAGCGCCCCATCGGCTCGATCCCAGCACAAGGGCTGCAGCCAAACCTCTGTTGCTACAGGTCACGTACGGATGATAAAAACCTGCAGCTTACTCATGGCCATGGGTTTGACATTTTGCATTTCAGCCCGTGAACTTTGCCCACTGCAGATTTGGGGTCTGGCAGAGGCTCTTCAGCACGGCTTGACCACACTGGATCAGGTTGGTAGGAGGACACGCTCCCTTCTCCAAAACCACCTCGATCGAGTCTTCAGAGCAAGTCTGAGAAGAAAAAGAGCTGCGCAAAGCCATCCCACCTCAACTGCGACAAGTATGTAGAACAAAACGCAAGCTCCAGCATGGATTTAACACTCGTCTCCTCCTTTTTTTTTTTTTTCCTAGGGACAAGGTGCGAACACAGCCAGATTTTAGTCCTAATTAAGCCAATCCCAACATATGCAGCAACAATGAGTGACCTGTGGGACAGGGCGGCGCGCAGCCGGTACGCGCTGTTCTCCAGGAACAATGACATTAAGGATGAAGTGGGAGGCCACCACGTTTGCATGGAGGCTGGAGCTGCGCGGCACAGACGCTCCCCGCCTGGTGGGGAGACAGCTGGGCCTCCTCCAGACTATTAAAAAAAACAAGGGGATGACTCAGCCTCCCCCTCAAAGCTCGGCAGGAGCCGCGCACGGAGAAAAACCACGTGGCTCCTGCGGCTGCAGGAACAGGCAGGTGGAGATGGTCCCAGCACACATCTCTGATCCAGAGCCTTGGGATGAGGACCTCTGGTCCCCAGGGCTCCGAGCAGCATCCCAGGGGTGCAGCTCCGCGATGCACTTGGCAGGCAGCGCGCCGCGCCGAAAGGCATTGCCGACTTGGCAAAGGATGCTGCCTTCCAGACAAGAAGAGACACGAAGTTGTTGACACATTTCTTCCTGTTCCCATTCAAAACTCCATCGCAAGTGGCGCTGCGAGAAAGTCACGTGCCAGCTTTAACAGATTTCTTCCCAGAATGAGGCTTCAGCTCAGACGGGTAGGACACGAGGGATTGAAAACACTAATACAAAATGCTATTTGCCCAAGAGGACTGTCACAGCGTGCACAAACGGGGCGCCGAATTCTGCACTCGTTTCTGCCCTGGAGCAGCCTGAACTGATGCCACTTAGAAAGCCAAAGACTTCAATAGCAGGTTGGTTCATGTAATTATTAATAACCACTCGATTGGAAAAGAATTTACAAATAATGTAGAAGAAAATGATATAACTTCAATGGCAGCATTACAAACCAGTGCATGGGATTAGGAGGAGAGAAAAAAAAAGGGCTGGGAGCGAGCCCTTCCCCTGCTGTCCTCGTGTCCGTCCAGCAGTGTGCTGGGAACTCAGCATCCCTCCAGTCAAGCGGGTTGCGAGCTGCGAGTCACTGGGACGGGGTGAAGTGTAAAATGCCAGAAAATACATCAGAAAGCGGCAAGGCCTACATTTTAGCCCTGAATATGAAATGACATGGAAGAGGCACGTGAAAAACACAGTTAAGTTCTAGCAGTTTCTAATGCTGGGGGCTGCCTGTGGGATTTTGTGCTGGGCCTGTGTGTTGGGGCATCTCAGGGCATGCAGCCCCATCCTGTCCCATCACATCTCATCCCATCCTGTCCCATCTATCCCGTTCTATCCTGTCTGTCCAATCCCATCCCATCTATCCTATCATGCCCTGTCCCATCCTGTCCCAACCCATCGCATCTCATCCTCTCCCAGCCCACCTTGTCCTGCCCCACCCATCCCATCCCACCTCGTCCTGCCCCATCCATCCCATCCCACCTCGCCCTGCCCCATCCATCCCATCCCACCTTGCCCTACCCCATCCATCCCATCCCATCCATCCCATCCCACCTTGTCCTGCCCCATCCATCCCATCCCACCTTGTCCTGCCCCATCCATCCCATCCCACCTTGTCCTGCCCCATCCATCCCACACCGCCCTGTCCTCACGGGAGCAGGGCAGCACTTGTCTCCACAGCAGCCCCCAGTTCACTGGGGACTCCCAGCCCCCAGCTGCAGCGTTCAGCTTGGGAACAATCTGGGATCAGCAGGATCCCGGGGTGCAGCACAGACCGCAGGAAGGGACAACAGAGGAGCAGGTCACAGCCCTGCAAGGTTCGAGAGGAGGCTGTGCAGCTGCTGGGCATTGCCCCGTCTCCCTCCTTGTGAACAAGAAGGGTTTTTGCATGCATCTGTCGAGCAGGGAGATAGATGCATGTGTGAACTAGCAGCTGGGTTAGGTTCTGCTGCCTTGAAAGCAGAGCGAAGGCTGAATTCCCAAGAAGAAAAACAGATTGGGAAACAGCAGATTGCCTGGTTTACCTACGGGTGAGTCAGAAAGAGGCAAACCTGGCTCTCCAAGCCGAGGGAGATTTTTGCAAACAAATCACTGCTTACTGGGGTCACAGTGTTGTAGCAATGGAAATCAGCGCTGCTGGCTTCAAAGTGCACTGGGATCTCCCAGCAAACTGATATTGTGTTACAGATAAAACACATCAAAGGGCATCACAGACCCAATCATTGCACCACACCTTGGGGATGGGTGTTCTCCAAGCAGCGAGGAGTTGGTTTAGAGAACAGACATCATTAAAGCGACTACGATAACTGGTGTTAAGAGAAATGAAGACAGCAAAGCAGCAGTGAGGAGGTTAGGAAGGAACACCAAGAGATCCTCAGAGAAGTTTCACAGGGCAAGCTAAATTCTTGTTAATTCCCCCGAACCTCTTCCGTAAGTGGCTCCTTTTCTCTCTGTATCTGCATGTCTATTTTAGGATGAAATTTTCAATTCAGCACAGATGTTCAGAACTGGGTTTCATGCAGTAACAATCTTCTCACATAATTTTCCTTTTTGCACTAGAAATTATGAACAGAGGAAGGAGCTGGAGCTGGCAGCAGCTGAAAGACACACCAGATCTATTTCCCCTTTTCGCCTGCGGCTGTTGCTGCCAGCCCTGTGACCACAGCGACAGATCTCTTCATCGTCAAGTGTTGGTGTCTCTTACATCCCTCCTGTCTCAAATCCCGTGCTCCTTGAATCCTGGGTTCAGTTCTGGGCCCCTCCCCACAAGAAGGATGTTGAGGCTCTGGAGCGAGTCCAGAGAAGAGCAACAAAGCTGGTGAAGGGGCTGGAGAACAGGCCTTATGAGGAACGGCTGAGAGAGCTGGGGGTGTTTAGCCTGGAGAAGAGGAGGCTGAGGGGAGACCTCATTGCTCTCTCCAACTCCCTGAAAGGAGGTTGTGGAGAGGAGGGAGCTGGGCTCTTCTCCCAAGGGACAGGGGACAGGACGAGAGGGAATGGTCTCAAGCTCCACCAGGGGAGGTTCAGGCTGAACATCAGGAAAAAATATTTCACAGAAAGGGTGATTGGTCCCTGGCAGAGGCTGCCCAGGGAGGGGGTTGAGTCCCCTTCCCTGGAGGGGTTTAAGGCACGGGTGGATGAGGTGCTGAGGGACATGGGTTAGTGATTGATGGGAATGGTTGGACTCGATGATCCGGTGGGTCTCTTCCAACCTGGTGATTCTGTGACTCTATGATTCTGTATTTCACCAGGGTGTGTGGCACAGTCGTGGCAGCCCTGGGAGAAGCTCTGTCTGGCCGCAGTGGAAGCGCAAGAGGTCAGTAGCGCCAAACACGGCAACGGACAAAGACAAGGCACAGGTGGGCATCTGCCCATCACCTCCTGCCCAGCTCAAGTACATTACCACCCCTGCAGGTCTCATAGACCAGGCCACCCCCAGATTTGGCCCCTGAGCATCACAGAACCATCCAAACCCAGCACTGGGTCCCAGCTCCTGCCCACCGTAGGTAACAGGGGCAGCGTGGGGGCCTGTGGCAGAGGAGAAAATGCAAACCTGCAGCCCCAAGCTGGATGCCCACTCCCTGCACCACCTTCTGCCACGCTCTCCGCCTCGTGACAAAAACACCCATGAAATGAGGTGCAGTGTGTTTGTCAGACCGGGAGCACAGCGGCTCTCAGCGCCTGACGCCGGTTTCTATCCACCGCTAACGAGTGTGTGCTAACCGAGGGAGCTTGGTGCCGAGCCAGGATCTAGTTCATGCTTCTCACTCGAGATTTCAGCACTTCATGCTTCCGCTGGGGCGGGTCTCATGCACGTGTGCCCAGGGAGAGCCTGGAGCCAGCCTTACCCCGGGCTGTGGCATCACCAGCCGCGTGCTCCATCCTTGGAGATGTCCAAGGCCAGGTTGGATGAGGCTTTGAGCAGCCTGGTCCAGTGGGAGGTGTCCCTGCCCATGGCAGGGGGTGGAATTGGATGGGCTCTAAGGTCCCTTCCAACTCAAACCATTCTCTGTATCTCTGCCTGAGCACTGAGCGAGTCCCCAGGCTCCCCGAGGGGTAAACGTGCCCCTGTTGAGCTGAGTGGCTCCATCACAGGGCAGCAAAACCAAGCGCACAGATGGCCAGGGAAGGAATCGCTGCTACTGCTGCTCAGCAAGAGGTGGGGAGGGACCTGCTAAGCCTCTCAAAGTCACCTAGGGCTCCGTGCCTTGACACCGCACAAAGGCACAGACCACGGGACAGGTCCACCTAGAAGTGGCATGGTTTAGCGTTTGATAGGAATGGTTGGACTCGATGATCCGGTGGGTCTCTTCCAACCTTCTATGATTCTATGATTCTAAGTGCCAAATGCACACACACATTCCAAGACAGGCTCTGCTCCACAAGCACCAGGAGCAGCTTTTCTCCTTGAGGGGAAGACACAGCACCTGACCCATGACAAGCGTGCTATCAGCAGGACACAGGAGTCTGTTTTTAGGCTCACCAAGACAAGAAGATCAGCTGAGGCTTGCCCACTCAGTGGAGGTCACCTCATCATTGCAGGGGATTCCCCCACCACACTGCATCCTACTAAGATACGCAGTTCCTTTTGTACAAAGCTTGGTTTAGGGCTCTTAAAAACCATCAGTGCTTGAGAGGGGGGTAGAAAGAAGCAGCTTCCGCTGCTGACCTTTTCCTGGACCAGAGGTATGCGCTGAGAAGAGAAAAACTAGATGGGGGTGGGAAAGAGAATTAGCAGCGGCACTTTACAGAAGGGTTTGGCTTGTTTTCCCTCAGCAGCGTTTTGCAATGCCCCTGGCAGAGCGCCACGGCCGGAGGGCAGCCCAGCTGCAAAGCTGCTCCCAGGGCTGCGTGCCCAGCCCGTGCCCACGCAGCACCCAGCACGGCCCGTGTGCTCCCTACGCAGCCGGGGCTGGGGAACCAGCACATCCAGGCAAGGCTGGCAAGTGATTAAGAACAGCACTGAGGGGAGAGCAGAGAAAAAACAGCTCCCTTATAATTGGGTATTTTGTCCAGTGAAGACACTGCTCTCCAGCATCCCACCTCACAGAATCACAGAATAACCAGGTTGGAAGAGACCCAACAGATCATCGAGTCCAACCATTCCTATCAAACACTAAACCATGTCTCTCAGCACCTCGTCCACCTTAAACCCCTCCAGGGAAGGTGACTCAACCCCCTCCCTGGGCAGCCTCAGACAGGGACCAATGACCCTTTCCGTGAAAAATTTTTTCCTAATGTTCAGCCTGAACCTCCCCTGGCGGAGCTTGAGGCCATTCCCTCTCGTCCTGTCCCCTGTCCCTTGGGAGAAGAGCCCAGCTCCCTCCTCTCCACAACCTCCTTTCAGAGAGTTGCAGAGAGCAATGAGGTCTCCCCTCAGCCTCCTCTTCTCCAGGCTAAACACCCCCAGCTCTCTCAGCCGTTCCTCATAAGGCCTGTTCTCCAGCCCCCTCACCAGCTTTGTTGCTCTTCTCTGGACTCGCTCCAGAGCCTCAACATCCTTCTTGTGGTGAGGGGCCCAGAACTGAACACAGGATTCGAGGAGCGGTCTCACCAGTGCCGAGTCCAGAGGGAGAAGAACCTCCCTGGCCCTGCTGGTCACGCCGTTTCTGATACAAGCCAAGATGCCATTGGCCTTCTTGGCCACCTGGGCCACTGCTGGCTCATGTTCAGTCGCTGTCAACCAACACCCCCAGGTCCTTCTCCTCCAGGCAGTTTTCCAACCAGGCTTCTCCTAGTCTGTAGCACTGCATAGGGTTGTTGTGCCCCAAGTGCAGGACCCGACATTTGGCGTTGTTAAACCTCATGCCATTGGTCTCAGACCATGGATCCAGCCTGTTCAGATCCCTTTGGAGCCTCCCAACCCTCCAGCAGATCGACACTTCCACCCAGCTTAGTGTCGTCTGCAAACTTGCTAAGGGTGCACTCAATGCCTTCATCCAGGTCATTGATGAAGACATTGAACAGGGCTGGACCCAGCACTGAGCCCTGGGGAACCCCACTTGTCACTGGCCTCTAGCTGGATTTCACACCATTTACCACCTCCTTCCTGGCCAAGCCCATCTGGGGGTCTCACCATCATCTCAGGGACTCACACTTGACTGTTTCATTCCTGTTCCACTAGCCCAGGGGGGACAGGGTGGGCTCGCTCTCACAAGCTCTCAGACACATCCTGCACCCTCGGGAAGGAACACAAGTGCCTCCCACCGCTGGGATAACCTGTAGCTGAGAGCGTGTGGAAAAAAAGTCAAAAGTGGTTTTTCCCTCTCCACCCCCAAGGCAGAGGGTCTGCACCGTGCCCGTGGCTCCCCCATCCCACCCCTCCCAGGGACCTGTTCCCATCGCTCCAAGCGGGGCTGGACACGCAGTGCTGTGCCATGTGCTGGTTGCTCTCGGGAAAGCACAACCTGCCTTTTGCCATCCCATAACTGTCACTCTTCTCCTGCCACTGTTTAACTGCATGTTGCCCTGCTGGTGCCAGGTATTTGCCCAAACGTGCCACAAGCAGCTTGCTGAATTCCTGGGATGGGTAAGAGACCCCAGAGTGGCTGTTCTCAGGCACTGAGAACATGTACCTGCTGGATGCTGTTGAGCTGCACACTTGCTGTGCTTTCATAGAATCATAGAATCACCAGGTTGGAAGAGACCCACCGAATCATTGAGTCCAACCATTCCTATCAAACACTAACCCATGCCCCTTAGCACCTCATCCACCCGTCCCTTAAACCCCTCCAGGGAAGGGGACTCAACCCCCTCCCTGGGCAGCCTCTGCCAGGGACCAATGACCCTTCCTGTGAAAAATTTTTTCCTGATGCCCAGCCTGAACCTCCCCTGTCGGAGCTTGATGCCATTCCCTCTCGTCCTGTCCCCTGTCCCTTGGGAGAAGGGCCCAGCTCCCTCCTCTCCACAACCTCCTTTCAGGGAGTTGTAGAACTTTCGGGGTGCTTAGGAGCAGCTGCATTTTTATTTGCAGCGCTCTCCTGAAATATCTCTGTGATTCATCTCCTCCTGTGGTTTATTAGCATGGGGATAATGCACCTTCTCGCGTCTTTACCAACTTCCATGAGAAACGCAGCACACGCTGGCTTTCAGTTTGTTCCTTGAGCTGAGATAAATCAGAGAGCATCTCGCAGCCCCGGGCACTGCAGGTGGTGGGCACCCAGCACCCAATGCAGGGCACCCTGCACAAACGCTGCAGCACTGGGGTCTCCTCCAGCACGCAGCACAGCTCCTTCACCAGATGGAGCTCTTGCAGGAACCCCACAAACCTCATCAGATGCTATGATTCTCACCAGCCCCGGTCACCAGTCAGCATCCCGCAATGGGACCAGTTAGAGCAGCGCTGGGGCTGGTTTGGTGCTGGTCCAGCCCCAAACAGCTCTGCACAGCACTGAGCTGGGAAGCATTTTGAGAAGGATGCACCCACACCACAGGCAGGTCCTCTGCTGAGGGGTCCCACCACCCCAGCAGGGCAGGAGCTCCAGCTAGCCAGCAGTTCAGTTACAGGAGTTCCGGAATCAAGGACGCGCTGCCACCCAACACTTTAATCACTCACTCTTGGAGCCACGAGAGAAACATAAACTCAAGGGGAACCCCACGGCACCGCAGTCCCAGCACCATCAGCCAGAAACCAGGTGAGGTGGGCAGGAGCCTGGCCAGGCTGCCTTGGCAAGGACACCTCATCCAGCACTGTGCGAGCATGGGGGCAAAGCCTCTTCCAGCACTGGTGCCTTTCCAATCCTACAGATGAGCTGTTTCCAGGAGGATCTCCCCAAGCCACACCTGCCCCAGCAGCAACCAGCTCCTACCTGCACACCCAGAGGCCTTCATCTCCCTCCTGCAGGTGTCATTCCCACAGCAGAGCTCCCTCCAGCCCTTTATCCCTGGCTGGTGCCCATCATGATCCCCAGCTGGTGCCCGTTGTGATCGCCGCCCCTGGGGCTGCTCAGCACCCACTGCAGAGCCTCTACAGCTCTTCAAACCTGCTTTCCCAGCAGCTCAGTGGCCACGGCAGGTGATGCTGTGACGGTCGCTGCATCCCATGGCACGATGCGGCCGCGCTGCTCTCTCCGGACCCGCATCTTGTTGCACATCTCTGGGTGATGCTGGAGGGCAGGACCACGCCTGACCTGGCGCCTCTCCTGAGTGCACGAGGCACCGAAGTGGCTGCTGTGACCACAGAAAATGGTGCGATCCGCTCTGTTTGGGCAGGAAAAAGGCTTTTTTTTTTCTAATTACAGCTAATATCTGGATGCAGATTCTGTTTCCTTCTTCCTGATGCCATTCCGTTCTCATCAGATATCACACAAAGGCAATTAAAACTCCTTTATTAACGGCCAAGCAGGAGGCAGGGTGGCGAGTGCCTCTCCCTGGTGCATCTCAGCAGGATGGACCTTGGGGGAGACGAGGGTCGCGCAGGGCTGGGAGGGATGCGGAGCTCGGGGAGGCTTGGCCACGGTCCCACAGCCGCCCAGACCCGCGCAGGAGGTTTCTTTCTTCCCCAAAGGCTGAGCATCCTCTCCTCATTTCAGGCAGCATCTCAGCCACCTCACACATCGCTCACTTTAATCCACATTATTTTATTTTGGTTTTAACCCAGTGGTTTGATTGCTCCCGCAGTTGTTGCCACCCCAGCCCCAGCAGGCTTCCCTGACATCCTTCAGAAGTTAGAGAAGAAAATAAAGTGACAGCAATTCTGCTCATTTAGAATGTTTGTGCTGCTCGACACTTTTCTTTTTTTTCCACTTAGCAGCTAAATGCATTGATAAATCAAAGAATTAAAGCGCTGGTGTCATCTCAAGTGCCGATGCAAAGGCAGCGCAAATGAGCTGGGTGTTCCGCTGACAGGAATGACGTGCGGAGCTTGGAAATGAAGTAAATAAACCAGCCTTCGGAACGCCGGCTCTCCTGGGAGGCCTCAGGCTGGGCTAAGGAGCACAGGAGACACCCCAAATCCACATGGAAAATGAGTGTTCTGCTGCGTTTCCTTTTCCCAATGAAGCCTGGGGTCTTCTGGTCAGTAATTCTAATTATCCAAGTGATTTGTAAGAGCCCGATCACAGCCTGCGAGGTGTGGGAATGGGGTTCCCCAGCTCTAGTCTCTGCACCCGCCCGGGCAGGCAGAGGCTCAGGGTCCCAGCCCTGGACCTGCACCCTGGAAGAGGGGAAGCACAGCTCCATCTGTGTCTGAGGAGCCCTGGAGCTCTGCACTGTCACAAATACTCAGCATTTGTAACCCAGCCCCTGTGTATTTAGCACCTTACACACTGCTGGCCTCAGAGCAGCTTCTAGTACCTGAAGGGGCTCCAGGAAAGCTGCCCAGGGGCTTTTTCCAAGGGCGTGGAGTGACAGGATGAGGGGGAATGCCTTTAAATTCGAAGGGGGAAGACAGATGAGACACTAGGAAGAAATTCTTCACAATGAGGGTGGCCCAGGTTGCCCAGGGAAGTGGCGGCTGCCCCATCCCTGGAGGTTTTCAGCACAAGGTTGGAACTGGGTGGGCTTTAAGGTCCCTTCCAACCCAAACCATTCCATGATTCCACGAAGAAACCCAATACCAGCGTAGAGGAGGGCTTCGTCAAACAAATGATACCTCTTCAGTCCAACAAACAGGCAGGTGAAATGAAAGATCATAGAATCACAGAATCACCAGGTTGGAAGAGACCCACTGGATCATCGAGTCCAACCATTCCCATCAGTCACTAACCCATGTCCCTCAGCACCTCGTCCACCCGTCCCTTAAACCCCTCCAGGGAAGGGGACTCAACCCCCTCCCTGGGCAGCCTCTGCCAGGGACCAATGACCTTTTCCATGAAAATTTTTTTCCTAATGTCCAGCCTGAACCTCCCCTGGCGGAGCTTGAGGCCATTCCCTCTCGTCCTGTCCCCTGTCCCTTGGGAGAAGAGCCCAGCTCCCTCCTCTCCACAACCTCCTTTCAGGTAGTTGGAAAGAGCAATGAGGTCAATGAGATGTTAACGAAGCAAGCAGTGTGATGTTTAACCTGACATAGAAAAACATAATTAAGAAAGAGGACTTTTATTAGGGCAATTTCACTTTATTTTTTCCATACAGCAAGGTCAACTATAGCAGTAATAATAAAATAAGCATGAAAACAAATTGCAGCCCAGGACAGAGTACATAATTTGGAGCAACTACAAGCAAAAAGTAAGTCTGTGATTACAGAATAGTAAACCAAGCACATCTGTCCTTTCAGCAGGTGAAAGCGGTGGGGTTGCAGATCAGTGCAACGTCATTGCTGACCCAGTGCGAGCCCTGGCGAGCGGAGAGGCAGCCCTGGCCCCATCGCTGCTTCCTGCCAGCGTGGCCATCGCTAACGCCAAGGGTTCCTCCACGCCCTCCCGTTAAAAGGATTCCATTTCCCAGGGGGTTGGGATTTCACCTGCTAAAAGAACAGGACCACTACAGCAATAAAAAATAACCACATAACGCCTACGGCTCCGGCGCGCTGCCTGGTTTGCCTGTCTGTGATTTTACTCTCGTGAAAGTCAGTACTGGTTTTGAAGAATCTTTTTTTTTTTCTTTTTTTGTGAACAATAAACCACTGAAATTGTCAGAAACTGGTTTGAATAGCATATATCTTTAATATACTTTTTTGATACTTTAAACATGCAGTAGTTTTTGAATAATGTACGGCATATTTGATCCATGATTTCACCTGGATGGTCTGAAGTACCTGCGCTTTTTTTTCCTCTTTTTTTTTTTTTTTTGCCTTTTTTTTTTTTCCTTAATGATTTTCAGGCAGATTTGACCCAGAGGAGCTTTTGTCAGTCATGAGATCTTGGAAGGATGGCATATCTTTCCAGCTGAAAAAATCCTGGCAAACTACAAGCTGTCCACATAAAGCAAAGCAACTCTTTTGAAGGGGGATGGAGTGCTAACTCTGTGCCACTTTTGCAAGCAATTTTGTTCAGCCTGTCATTTTTATTAGCCTTAACAAAACTCCTTGTAATTATAGACATTTTTATTCAAAATAAGATCTTACTATTATACAGGTTTCTCTCTTTTTTGACTATATACAGAAGTGCAAAAAGTCAACCTTCTCTCTATACGTTCCCACATGCTAAACTGCAGCATAATCAACCCTCAAGAGTTTGCACACACACACTATAATTCTTGTTACGTAAACTTTGAGTATTTGGATTATCAACAAAAAAAGTCCCTTGATCTATTGATTATGCAGCTTATTTATAACAAGGCCTGATATTCAGGGATTTCAAAAAATATTTAAACAATATTTTAACATTTGAAATGGATACAGTAGAAAATAAATTTTATTCTAATATCTAGGAACTAGATTTTCTCATAATAACTAATTACAAACAAAATAAATCATCAAAATATTACTCAATTGTCTGCCAGGATTGTTGCGATAGCAACAACTTAACTTCTTACTTAGCAATGATTATATAATTATAAGATATCCATATAAAAGATCTTTGTTCTTTTAATGAAAACTAGACAAGAACTAACAATGACTGACATTCTTACATTGTCATATTAAATCAGTAAAATAGAAATCATTTCGTTAACAATAATACGAATACTCATATGACACTACATGTAAATTCAAAACTGAGTATGTTATGAAGAAAACTACTTTTTTTTTGTATTTTGAAAAAGTCATCAGTAAACTCTAATAAAACAAAATTCTATAAACTGAAATGGTATTCAACTGGTAATAGAAAATGAAAACAATCTAATAAATGTAAGAAATAAAAACTACACTTTTAACAAGAAAAAAATAAGTAATATTCTATAATGTTAAGTAACTACAATAACATGTGAAGTCACCTATACTTTCTTAACACGATTGAAATTACATTGGTATGGGTTTTAACCCGTAATGTAATAATCTAAGGCTTTAATAGATGTACAGTACAATCAGTAAAATCAACACATCATTCTTAGACTATAAAGCATCTCTCTCAAGCATAAAAACTCGCAGTAAACTTGGAAGTATGGCGAGTTCTACAATCGAACTCGCGCTTCTTCCACTCCCCGCTACCCTCCCAGTGACCTGGCCCCCACTTCAGCACTTTGCTGAACAGAGCAAAAATATCCTTTACTAGCTGCAACATCCAAACCACAAAAAAGGAATTCCTTTGGATGAATCCGTTCTTAAAACTTGAATGCACATCTATTGTTTTGTTTTTTGTTTTTTTTTTTATTTTGTAAAGGCTTTCTAAGGCTATAAGCAGTTATCTGAACAAAAAAAGTCACATATAAAACTCACCCGAGTATTTAACCCTCCCGATTTCTACGCTAATTAACATCTCCATTTTTTTCAGATTTTGGTTTGTCATGCATCTGATGTCAGTGCTTCTTTCGTCTTTGTTTAGAGTCACCACGTGACTGTGATGAAGTAAAAGCGAAACCCATTCTCTGCAGAACATTTATAGTCCTTTTGACTTTCGACAGAGGATATAAATAGAAGCAAAAGAAGTTCCTCAAACATTTGTTACTGTGTCTCAGAAATGGCTTTTCCCTTTCGGATATCATGTTATACAGTAAAATATGCATAAATATTACACTACATTGTTATAGTTTATATATATGTCCAGTATAGGTTAATTTGTACGGCTAGAGCATCTGCCTTGTGCTGTCTACTGTTAGGGTAAGGAATAGTTGGCCATTTCTGAGACAGCTTTGGTTTGAAACAGAACGGTGCCCTTTGACTGATTAGTACTGGTAAAGTAAGTGAAAACGTGGTTCTGAAAATAACACTGCAGAAATAATACTCTAATCGGATGTACAGTCTATGGCACTTCATGAGAATCCTTGACAACGTGGTACTTAAAGCCATTGATGTGCTTTAAAATATACACAGTTGTGGTTTTGCTTGGCACATTCATCTCTGTCAGATACCTCTCTTACCACTTCTTACAATCTATTACATTAAAAATATTACTCTTAAACAAAAATTACTGTGCATGCACGCTCTCGTCTATAATGGCAATTTTAAATACAAGGTGCACCTTTGTTATTTGTAAACCTTGAAAGAAATAAACTTACTTTAAAAAATTATATCTTGGTCTACAGACGTACCAATACATAATAGATTTATGGTTACATCATCGTCTGTCTTTTCAAGGTGACGTACATGATTATGTAGGAAACAGACTGCATATGCGTATTCAAATCCATATGCAGATGTCTGTGCTAGAAAAGACAGACCACGGTGTAGTTTTTAGACAATAAGATCACCTCAGCACAAATATCAATTAAATGTACAAAGTATATAGGCAACAGTGTGCAGTGGATTTCCAAGTTCTCGTTTCATCTCGTTAACATGCAATGTGTGGATGTTTTTACTGCTGAGGGAGTTCTCGAGTGTTGCTTGACGGTATTATATACATTATGGCTAATGAGCTTGTCCTCTTCTCAATCCAATCACACTGTCCTTTGCTCTTTAGTTATGATCTAGAAAGGAAAAAAAGAGAAAAGCATTTTCAATGCAGTTGTAACTTCTTGTTGGCACCACGTCAGCCCAAACTCTGCACGTGCAACAGGGAAACGTGCAGCCCAGTACAAGGGACGCTTGCATGCACCCAACCCGCTGCAGGATTTCCCTTCAGGCCACATTCTTGCAGCAGCAGTTCGCTTTGCACCCAAATTTTGCAGTGACAATAATGTCCCATACACTGGCCCCCCAGACGTGGGACTGGGATATGGGGGCCAGCTCCCCACAAAGTGCTGTGTGAGCGCTGCCCAGCAGCCCTGGGCTCCTCTCCCTTCCCTGGCCCTGCTGCCTCTGCTCTCTAAAACCTGGGAGACCAACCAACACCTAGAGGAACCTGAACAGAATCACAGAATGGGGAAGACCTTTAAGATCACTGAATCCAACCACTGATCCAGCCCTGCTAAATCTGCCACTAGACACCGTCTGTAAGTATGACATCTACTAGTCTTTTAAACACCTCCGGGGATGGTGACTAAATCATCTCCCAGGGCAGCCTCTTCCCATGCCTGACAACCCTTTCAGTAAAGAAATCCCTCCTAATATCCATAACAACATAAGAACATCCTTAGAAATGTGGGATCTGTGCTCCCAAGGGTAATGTTTCTTATTGAACTGCCCATGTGGTGCAGACCATTTCCCTCGTCTCTGTTGCCTATTACACCTCTGGAGAGTGATTCCTCCTCCTCGTTCAGTCTGTCTCTAAAAGGGAGATGCCTCAGTCCCTGCTGATGACAAGAAAAGCCTGGTAGCAAGCACAGGCTGCAGCCCAGAGGCATCCTACCCGAGTCACTTGAGCAGTGCAAACACGTTCACGCTCAGCTGAAAGGAATAACTATTATTATAAACCCACTGTGGCAAATCAGTTAATCCTCAGCAGAAGTAATAATTCCATTATGGCCAAGCCATCCCATAAAAACCACAGCAGAAAGGGAGCGCAAGGGAGAAAAAGGTACTATAAATTACAAGCTGTCCTCAGGGCGGTGATGTGCTGCAGGTAGTCACAATGACAACAGGCAATTTAGTGACAGATTGGAAACCTCAGCTCACCCTCAAACCTGTATTTCAGACATGAAAGGCATGAAAAGCCACCACAGACTGTCTGATATTGCCATTCACACCAATACAAGGCAGGTATGAACAGAGCCTGTGCTGTGGGATCTTTCCTTGCCTTGTCCCCTACACCAGGAAAATACTCTATCTAATGTGAGAGCCTGTGCTCAGGAGGCATCACGCTGCAGCCAAGCAGATGACCAAACCTGTGTTTTCAGAGATGCTGGCTTTCCAAACCTGGAGATTTCAAATGAGTTCTTTCTAAAGACAGTTTAACGTAACCACCTCCCCTCTAGACCTGCCTCACATCAGTGCTAGAGCCATCATCCTTCATGAACAAAACCTAAACCTCTCATATCAGACTTGCTGATTTTGCTATTCAGACGTCTCCCCACCTGTATAATACATTCCTTCTCCAGGTACAAGGTGATACCAGCATCTGGTCCAACACGCTTCAACGCGGTCACTGCTAACTACAGCATCTCCGCTCAGAGCAGTGGAGTTCGGAGCCTCCTCCCCCTTAGCTTATTAGTTCTCTTAGAAAGGCAATAAAAACATTCTGACTCTGAATGAGACAAATTCTGCACACATACAGGTAAGAAAACTACCAAGCAACAACACACGAGCACACTGGGAACTTACTGTTTGATGACAAAATGTCTACATCTGTGTAACATACTTGTGGCTAGTCAGATGTTCGGCAGATATTATGGGTATCTATAGGTAAAAAAATTAAACAATGAATAACACGTGCAAGGAGCCGACCCGGAGACACAGCATTTTGCTACAGAACTTAAGTTTGGAAAAGTGAGGATCAGCTGTGAGTTGGTGGATTTTATATTGTAACTATAAGTTAAAGTCAACTGAAGTGCTACAATAGCAACGTAAAACTGGACAACATGGTGTTAAGTACTACTTGACAAATATAAATAAGTATTATTGGTTGTTTAGGAAATAAGAGAAGTTAAAATCTTCAAAAGTCATGCAATGCAGTAATGGAAAATAGCCCTTTTTGTTGGCCTACACAAAATCCTGTGCATTCAGTGTATCAATTTAAAATGCTAAATGCTACGGTGGCCTTGATTCAGCCTGATTTTGTGAAGTGTTCACTGCTCTCATTGTTTTGGTTTTCGAATGCCAAACCTAAGATGCCCTGAGGTTGATTTTCACGGCTGGTGAAAATCCACTGTTGAGAAGAGCTGCCTGCTCTTCCCACGGCCGCCGCGGGCATCACGGTGGATCAGCTGAGAAGCTCAGACTCCCCAGAGCAGTGAAACAATTCTCAAAATATTCATCTGCGTAAACAGAACTCAGTACGTGGCTCTCCCGAAGTGCCGCACCAACTCAGTTTCCCGTTTCAAAAGAACATGATTAAAACCAGAGTAGGTTACCAGCAGCACCAATAACCAACTCCTGTCCCACATTCCAGCCTTGGGTCCCAGCCGTGCAGCCCTCTGAGAGCAGCACTCAGGACGCCCATGAGCTGAAGCAGCACATAGGCATGAAGGTGCTGGAGGGACCGTGAGTGCTACGGACAGGACCAGGAGTCCAGCCGGAGGGAGCAGAGATGTGCCCACGTACAGAGAAACGTGCTGGGGCATACGACAAAATCAATTTGGATCACCACAAACGGCTGTTGCACCTGAAAAGACTCTTTCCTGATGGATACTAAGGCAGACCTGTTAATCCACACAAGAAAGGGAATGGGGAGGTTTTCCTCTGAGCTCTTCTAGGTCCTGCTGTCTGTTTTTCCACCCCCTGCACCCTCTCCTTGCTTAGCAACTTCACACAACTCTACAACATAGGCAGCTTGCACAGAAATGGGCTTCAAGCGTAATGAAGCTTCTCATACCATTTTGTTCTACTGCTGCAGGACAGGCTGTTGCACCCAACTGCGTAGAAGCATCAGGGGTAGTGCTGTCGGAACATACCAAGGACCTTCAACACCAGTCAGTGAAGATGAAGGGCCAGATCTTAAGACTTTTGGCATGCATGCACATCGCATTGTGTGGCATTAAATAATTCCAGCATTGCTCACATAGTATATACATATATTTGTTATATATGTATATATTGAGGTTTGGCTGCAAGTACTTTACTAAGTGTGTTATGAGGCTCCAGGGAGGATACGCATGAAATGATCAGATTCTACAACAGAAAGTTTCCCTGCAATCTATTTGGGAAAGTGGGTGGTTATTTAGACGGAGATGATTTTAAAACACAGTGATGTTTTTCTGTGGCTCACCTTGTTCTTACAAGTCTCTGGACTTACAGAGGACAGAGAGACACTAAATTTAACTGAATGGTGCAATAAATTACCCTATTAAGTTACTCTGGGGCATACAGGTGGTTGCTTGCGTAGGTGACATGTATGTAGAGGCAGTCCTACCTATCGACTCGCTTTCCAAAATGCAAAGTAATTCTCATGCTAGTTTAAACCTGTGAGTGACACAGTCATTCTGCAAACATTTCTCAATAGCAGAAAATGCTGCTTGCTAGGTAGATTAACTTGAGTATTTTTTGATATGCAGGTCCCTTTTGAGACTTGGGATGTGCACGCCTCTATATCACTCCAAGAATATAAGATTTTTGAGGATCAGTAAGCAGACAGGTTAACCAAGAACCCGGCGTGCTCAACAGGCAAAGGCTGGAAGCTAAAGACTTTGGAATTAACCCCACAAGAGCCTGTGGCACTTGGCAGCCTCGGGGCAGCGTGGCAGAGCCACCCAAGAACACAGGGGCACGTGCAGCTGGGCACAAGGATTGCTGCTTAATGTCAACTCACAGCTGCACACCAACAGCTTCATGATGGGATTGTGGAATTGTTTAAGGTGTCAGGTCTAAAGGCTTAGGAAGCCAAGTATGTCAGGTGAGCCTACTTAAAATCTGACATTTATCTCCACATACAGAACCACATCTGCAAAACGCTGAAGCAAACGTTTAGTTTCCTTTTCCTAAAGGTATGCGTGTAATTCCAACTGAGTTGAGAGTAACACTTGCATCTTAAACCAAAAGTGACGGATTCATGACGTAGGCAACTCTGACTTCCTAGTAAATCTCAAAACATCCTTTTCTAGGAGGAACAAGAGGATCTTGAGAAAGTTTTTATAGTTGCACTTTCAGCCAGATGCACTACAGACAACCCAGCTGATTAAAACCCCTGCCATGTTCTGTTCTCAGGTGAGCTCCAGCAGGTATGTGTGGGGCTGCAGCTCCCCTGGCCCCAGTGTTTATCCTTAAAAAACAATTTCTGGCTTTTCTGGGCGGACCTTTAATCACCTATTTATTAAATCTTTAGGTTTTAATTCCTGAAATACATCCAGAGGTGGCAACGATCAGGGTAGCTATTTAGAAACAAAACCAGCCTCTAAGGGGCATTTTCGTAACTCGAGTTTGTCAACTGCAACAAGTGACGGGACTTTGTAGAATCCTGAACTGAAGCAAAGGCTTAAAAGAAGTTTCTGAGTGGCCCATGCTCAAATGTTCTTGTTTTGCTTTTGGAAGAGGAGAGTCAGAACATGTTCAGACTGCTCAACTCAGACTGTTAAAATTCTGATCCTGCAATCCCTCTGCACAAAGGTTTTACTGCCTTTCGCTGGAGTTCTGCACTAAAAGGAACTGTCGGCTTTACAGAAATAGAAATAAATAATGGGTTCCGTGTATTATCCCTTTCTCTTCACATCTCTAAGAGCAGAAATAAGCAGCACAGCCCATAAATGTTAAGACTGAGTCAGGAACTCTATTAACAGTTATTTTTAGCATCAGAAATGAAACTGCAGCACCTTTTGAGCATGGATAAAGGCTTATTAAGCTGTGCTGCAGCTCTTAGAGAGAATGTGTAGGCCAACAAGAGGTAAAATCAAAACCCCCATGCTCATTAAAAGCACCGATCTCAAGTTGTCTGTAAGGAACAAAGCTGTAAATTAGCAAACCTGGTTGGCTGTGGCTGTTGCAGCGAAGGGAACACTTGTGGCAGATGTTGTTGCTGCAGACACAGTGGCTGGCGTAGCACCGTGCACCATGGGAACTTTCGGAAGGAAAATCATATAAGCAAACATACAGAAGAGTGTAGCAGTATGGGAACCAGAGCGACACGTGGTAGGATAATTGAGCATGGTATTTATCACAGCGAAAAGCCCGAGACATCATTGCCAGCGCGTGACATGCAATCACAGTGCAAAGCAGGACAACATTCCGGGGAGAGAGAGGGGAGGGAAATGAAAGAGAAAAAAAGGGGAAAATGCTTGTTACCATCAAATCAAGAAAATCGACACAAACAAGCTTAACCATTTCAATACAAAAATCAACAGAAGAATTTTTAAATGTCCTTATATTTACATGTTTTTGCCTTTTAAAAATTCAACCCAAATATTTACTGCAAATAAAAATTAATCTTGTTGAAGGACAGTATACGTCTACGTGGCTATAGCAAAATACAGTCTTTATTTAACACAAGGTAGTTTCTAAACACTGGAACTCATAGTCCAATCAAAATCCACCAAGGAACAATGTGCAATTCAAACAACTGCTATACAAAATTAACAACGTCTGTGTGTCCGTGTCAATTAAATAAAACAATTGCATTTAATTGACAGGTGTTAGTGCAGGAGGCTAAGGGAGATGGACTGGCACGAGAGCTACAAGTTACGATCTAGCAGTGGATTTTGAGGGTCCGTGAGCTGCACCACAGGTTTAAGATAATCAAGAAACAAAGCTGGCACCTACCAACACTTGTAGCGGGTGTCATGCACAATATTGAGCCTGCCCATCATGCATTGCAACAGGAAGGTGGATTTGGAAAGGGAAAAGAATTAAAACAACCCATCACACGTGTAATTAGAAATTTCATTTGAACAAAGAAGAAAAATTGTTATTATGGGAACAGTGGCATGTAACTGTCAGCACAATCAATACAATAGCACAGTGATCCATTAGAACCAGTCTTCAGTGAAGGGAGAGAGCTGATCAAACTGTGTGCTGGTATAGCGTGTGCGCTTGCCTAACATCAAGGGATGTTAGCACGGCTAGGAAGCATTTCCCTAGATTTATTTTAAAACTCTTAGTCCTAAATATTTTTGCCTTTTGACATAAGCTTTGTTACGGTCCTTCCTCTGGCTTCCTCAGTTTAAAAGAAATACTTTGAAGCTGCACCTACCTACAGTTACCCTTTGCTAGGAGACCAGGACACAAGAGCAGCCGGAGCGAGGGACCAGTGCTGCTGTCCCCTCTCCCTGCAGCTGCACATGACTCGCTCTGGCCAGGGAAACCAGACAGCAAGAGGAGGTGATGAGGCTCTCCTGTCCTGTCCTGTCCTGTCCTGTCCTGTCCTGTCCTCTCCAGCTAGAGCAGCAGTTTCACTTGGGCCCTTCTCGCATGGGCTGGAGCGACGATTCCTCGCAGAGCTCTTTTCCTCACACAGTGATGACTTCATCTATATCACTTCATCAGCCGCAGTCTGACTGCTCCAATATTTAGGAAATATGTAGGCAAACCTAGGTGACTCTGGCATGTGGCACTTCTCTCATATCTGTACGGCACTGATGAGCTGCTGCTGAAGTGGAAGCGACCCTGACTGTCCTCTGCTCTATTTGCTTAATATGCAGGCCAGAAGAGTGACTGAACAGCTAAAGCCTCTGACGCAGCTCGTGGCAGCACCTAAGAATACTTGTTCAGCACTTTCTTCTACATTATGGGATGTATTTTGAGCTGCTGGTGTCTGGGCTCACAACCTGACCTCTACAGGCCACACAAAGATAAAGTGACAGCACCTGGTGAGTTCTGCCCTACAACTAGAGAGCCAACAGCAACGACTATTGGTGCGTTTCATTACGGGATCATCTTTAAGTTATCACTAAGCTGGTAATTCTCTTTGCTTTACACAGCAAAATGCTTTCCATTCAGCTCAACTCAGAATCTTCTCTTTTTTTTGCTTCCTATATGAATACACTGATATTTCAGAATATCCATTTGTAATAAATGACTTACTTTTTTATTTAACAAATAACATTTATTAACGCTGCTAATTATGCCTGACATAGCAGAATCTGAAATAAACTCTGAAATCTGGGAACAGATTCTGGAGACTGGAGTGGAAATGGAACTGTATTCTAAAAGACTTCTGGTGGAAGCCACAGCGATGCTGCTTCCTTGACGTTACACGACCGTCACAAGGGGCACAGGAAACTCTTTTAGCTGGTGCCAAGCATTGCAGTAGCTTGCACGATCTCAGAAGAATTTAACTAAGCAGGGAAAAAGTCAGTCTGCGTAATTACCGCTGGGGACAAGGTCATCACTGAATCTGTAAGGCTACAAAGAAAAGGGCATAAACCTGTTTCCTAATTACTCTTCTATTTCTGTGTCATGGAAAGGACAGAAAATATTCACATGAAAAGGTTAAATGAAGGGGAGCTTTTCAGACGTTTCCATGCACAAGTCATGGCTGAAGTCAATGGAACCACTTGCAAGATGAAAAAATGGAGCAAAATCTGGCTATAAAGTACAAACAGTAAGTGAAACTGCTTTCTCAGCCCCTCTTATGACATCTTTGTGGCGTTAATGAGGTTACAGAGAAGAACCTTTGAGTTCTGTCTCTGTGCAGAAGAACCTTATTTATAAAGTTGTATGTACTTCATTAGACCTGGAATATTACATCATTCCATGCATAATTAGGTCTACCTGCTACAAACACGTTAAGATTTTCACAATTACTCTGAAATATCATTGTAAACCTTTTCAGCTCAAAAATTGTGTCTGAGTTATCACCGTTAACATTATAACCAGTGCACACAGTTTTGAAAGGGAATTGAAGCAAATGAACATAAGGCAGAAATGAAAATACTAGCTAGGGTGCAGTAACTTGCAAATATGAAGACATAATGCTGTATGACCCTCTTACCAGTAATAAAAATCGTTTTTGCTATGACCTTAATATGCATCTTGACTTCAGAAGCTTTGACTGACTAATGAGAATGCATGAATAATAAATGTGCAGTTTCAAATATTCCCCAGCTTTCCAGCACGAGGCAGAATTTCAGTTCAAGGATGTGCTCTGTTAACTGTTCGTAACTTCACAATCAGATTATTTCTGTGGTGGAATAAAGTTATTTTTATAGATGTTGTAGGTTTACTAGGATTTTAAGCATTTTTTTTCTCTTTTCTCCCTCATATTACTCTCCTCGGTCTATTTATTCTGTCCAATCTACTAAACCCTAATTAAAAATAACCCCAAAGACAGCAAACTCGAGATGAACAGCTGTGCCTGATCTTTCCCCCCATAGCATTTTGGAATGCAGAGTTTTTAGACAGAGTCAGAAGCTCCACGGAGGAAGGGGCTTACGCAGACCCCGCTTTCAGAAAGTGTCTGTGCACTGACTGCGTGCCAGCGACGCCTCAGTCAGTTCTCTAGTTGCTGAAGCTGCAGTAACTAAATAAATATGCAATGCGTTAACTCAACAGCAGAGGTGGCTGAAGCCTTGCCACTGCTGGTTACATGGTTCTGCTGCTCTGCTGCAATCCTGCCCCTCGCAGGAGCATCGGGACAACAGCTCCTGGGAGCATCCTGGAGGATTATGCTTCTCAAGGACTGTATGGCCACTGGTTTGCACACACAGGCCAGGAACAGCTGGACCAGCACAGCTGAGGAGACAATGAGCCGAGGCACAGGATGATAACAAGCACCAGGGCATGGATTCCATCTGGTTGCACGCAGGAGCTCTCTGGCCGCACGTACAACCCCAGCCAGCTCACGGTTACTGCGGGACACAGAGCGTGTGCAGAAGTAAACGCCGAGGAACTGGTGCTCTGCAAGTTCACAGCCCCACAGCGAAACATCCACCCACGGGTCTGCCGAGGCATCGAGAGTGGGCAGCCAGGGCTGAAGTACCAAAGCAAGCTGTGAACATCTATTAAGTCGTGCAGAGCTTCCTCATCCGGCAGACTACACTTATTTCGACCAGCCATCACCACATGTGTTCCCAGTTGTTCCCTGCAACACCTCTCAGACTCCCCTCTCAGTCTGGAGACACTTTCCCAAGGTTTCTGGGAGACCTCAACAGGGGAGCTGCACAAAGCTCTGGGAGCGTTATCTTGGAGCAGCGAGATGAGTATCTAAGAGAAGGTATTCATTCATATACTGAAGGGGCAGCGGCCACCCCCTGGAGTGGGCAATCCCTTTATTTGCGTTCACATGCCCTTGCATACAGGCAACCAGAATTAAGTCTTTCAGTTTAGAAGAGGTATCTGGGTTTGTCTGGAAGATGAGCAGGTGAAACATCAAGAGTGAAGTGCCCTGCAGAGAGGAGGGTCCTGCCAAGCTCCTCCATAGCAGTACACACCTGGACCCTGTAGGTTCTGGAGGTGTCCTGCCCTCCAGACCTGCGCTATTTCCAGAAATTGCAGCTGAAGCAACTAAGAACCCATATGAGTAATTGCACTTTGGGTGTCTGAACCTGAAAAATGTCACTTTAATTCAGACCCTACTGAATTATCTCACCGCTGCTCCATGGCAGTGGAGCTGGGGCCACCCACGCTCTGTGCTCTCCCAACATTTCTTGGTGAAAACATTTCCAGGTGCCTACACAAAACCAGGACCGATGTTGGCTGATTTTAAGTAGGGAAATCTAAGAAGGTTAAGGTGGCAAATACAATTTTCAAACTTTGGGGAAGTCCTGGATTACTGGAAAGCTCAAACTGCTGCTACAGGAAAATCTAAAAAGAGAATGTGTAGCAGCTGATGCTAAAAAATCCTTTATGTTTCTTTTTTTTTCACATATACTAAAACTCAGTGGTCAAATGAAGCACTAAGAACCACCGGGCAAACTCCTCTGGGTTTCAGTTTGGATTTGTGCGAGATGGAGCTGAGGGCAGGCTGGGTGTCAGGGTCACCGTCAAAGGTGCCAGTTGACAATGAACTGCAAATGAGGTCTGACACACAGGAACCACAGCTCCAGCTTCTATGTTCAATGAGAGGGACTTGAAGGAGCTCAAGCCCTTCCAGAAAGTATCCAGCCCCTCGTTGATTTAATGGAAGCTGGAAAATTGTATGCTTTACTAACTACATCAGTTATGTTTTGCCAAAACAAACCTGTGAGCTTGTTTCGTATCCACAGGAAGGACTGTAATTGCACTAGCATTTTTATATGAATTTTATTTAGTCTGTGGGTTAGAGACCTGGCCTAAAGCTTACTCAGTCAGTCTTTCTATTGACTCCAACAAGCTTTTACTAATACATTTTAGTGGCTGCAATGTATTTTTGGATCCTAAATAAGTTCTTACAATGTACTACATCAAACAACTGATTTTTGTGTCATTTAAATTATACATGTTGGTTGTATGCCAGATCAAGAAAGAATGGTAAAATGCATTACATCGAATTCCTGGGAACTTACTTGCCAAGAACGTTTAGGATAAAATCCCTCAATTTTTTTTTTGGTAAAGACTGAATAGTTGTATTTTCTTTTCTTCCCTCCTATTAACTAGTTTGCCTTACCAAGGGCAGTCCTTGCAGACTCCTTCCAGTTTCTTGAGTACTGATCTACCGGATGTCCTCTGCATACTTTCTAGAATAATAGTGGTGTTTTGATGCAGGTTCATATGTAAAACACTGACTTAGCTGCGATAATACAGGTGTAAATTCACACGACACACTAGATATAGAATTTTTCATGAGTGCTCTTTGCAGAACCGAAATTTAATTCCCATCACTTGTTCACCAAAGGGATTTCTGCTTCTGTAACTAGTACAGGCAACTCATTCTTCAGCAATTACACTGAGACACGTGTAGATTTGATCACTCTCGAATAAGAACAAGTGCGGCTGGGTTCTGCTTAGTGCAACATCAGCCCTGAGGCTGTAGTGCTAGAGTCCTGAGCCCTGATTTCTTGTGTAAGTTCATGATTAGCCTACCTGTGAGATTGCCTGCCTGTGCCTTTTATGATCACTGCACGGTAATTAAAATCAACACCTTCCAGTGTGTGACTCAGAACAACTGTTGCTAAGCACACGAAGGCAAAGGGGTCTTACAGCAAGGAAAAACAAATACAACAGCTTTAGAGATGGGTAACGAAGAGAAGTTAATCGAGGGAGAGAGGAACGAGAGAGAAGATTTTAAATTCTGATTTAGGATGACAGAGCAGCACATCAGTTATTATATTAGACTGGAAAACACCCACCCAGCTTCCGAAAGAGGCAGAGAGAAGCCAGCCTTCCTGCAGTCAGCACCTCCTCTGCCTGCGGCTAGCCAGGTATCGCAGCTTCGCAGCCTGTGAGAGGCTACCTGCACCTGGCAGCGGCTGAGGCCGCCACGCAAATACCTCTACACATTTTCCATCAGGAACAAATGGTTATTTCCCAGTGTATATTTTTTCCCAAATTCCCCTTTCTCCCTCCCCAGAAAAAGGCAAACAAGAAGCACTTACCCGGTGGGAGAAAGGCTGTATGCTGCTGTAACTGCATGTTGGCAAGAGCTTGCTGGTATTGGAAAATACCAGTGTTAAAGACTGCAGTGGCACCATTGGTTTTTTCAAGCGCAGGCCTCTTTGGTAATGGGGGAAGTACAGCTTGAGGAATTCCCTGAATGGTGGATGGGTATAAAAATAAAGTCCAGTAAAAAAAAGAAAAAAAACAAACCAGGGTGGGGGGATGTGGAAGAGGATGAGAGGGAGGGAGGAGAGAAGGAAAGAGAGAAAGGAAAAAAGAAAAATCAGTAGAAGGCAAAAAAAACAGGCAGCACCATGTTTATCCATGAGCAAGCAAGCAGCGTAGCAGACTTAACTACCAAATAAAAGGCGAGGTCAAAGCTTTACGAGGGAGCACTACTTTAGCCTTCCATTACAGCGGCACAGGTAACGTGTCGGAGCCGTTATAGGAACTGGAGTAAATATTACGCTACGGTAAAGCTTCGGGGTTTCGATCAGGAGCGAGGCTATTGGGGCCAGGGGAAGCAGCACTGCTAGCTCCATGAGGATCAACACGTAGAAGCGATGTTAATAAGTCACCGTCCAGAGCGGATGGCGGGGCCGCTGGCGCCAACCCACTCCCCAAGGCCCCAGCGCCTGCCCGGGCATGCAGAGCACGCGCCGCATGCCGGCACCCCCGGGACGCCTCCACGCACAGCGCCGCAAAGCCATGCCAACGCACCCTGCGCCCACGGCCGGGCCTGCGCCGTGGCCGCCCGCGCGGCACCCTCGGGAGGGGACGGGATGGGACGGGAGGGAACGGGACGGGAAGGATGGGGATGGGAGCGGGACGGCGGGGGCGCGGGGACAGCGGGATCCTGCTCGGGAGCCTGGCCCGGCTGCCCCCGTGCCCCTTGTCGGGGATCGGGAGGGACCGGGACATTCCATTTCTACACATGAACCCCAAACTCGACTCTACGATACAGCTACATGCCAAGCTAAAAGGTGAAAGGTCATAGTACCAGGTCAAAGGTTGCCTCGAGGGGTCGCTTCAGTGATTTGACAGCCGACTGAGTCTTAATTAGCAGGCAGCGAGCACATGATGGCAATGGCCAGTGGGGTCAAGCGCATTAACATAAACAGCAAGCAGAGGTGCATCATGGGGGCAGCAGTGCATTGGGGAGGTGAGAAAAAACAAATAAAAACAAATCACCGGATGCCGTGTACAACGGTAACAAGACTAGGCATGCAGGGCGGCGGGCGGCCCCCGCCCCGGCCCCCTCCCGCTGGCGCACACGGCTGCTCGGGAGCGGAGACGGGGCTCCCCGCAACCGGCCACCAGCTCGCTGGTGGTGGAGCATCTCTTGGGAGCCCGCGGCTACTGCCTGGCACCACTGGCATTACGGCTCCCGCTCCTCCTAGCTGCCGCGCCCCTCTTCCCACACCCCACAGGGCTCAGCACAGACGGACGATACGGCACCACAGCCCTTCTCGGAGTGCGGTTCCTCGCTGGGAAACCAGGCCCTGGGTGGTTCCAGGCTTGGCTGCTACGGCTACGAGGTTTGCGCTAGTGCCCTGCAAGAGCTGCAACAGCCCTCGGGTGGGGGACGGGGAGACGGGCTACGAAGAGCATCCACACAGTAAGATCGACTTCAAACTAAGTCTCTACAAACATGGACTTACGGGAACTGAAATATGGGGTTATCTATCTGTGCAACTAGATAGATACACATCTACCCACACACAAACGTACAATAAACTATATATACATATATGCACACACACACACGCGCACACATGTATGCACACATATATGTACATACAGATACTCTACATCAGCAGGCAAAATTAGTGAAATGCCTTAACGGTCTGAAACTACTTCAGAGCAGATCTGGCACCACATGCTGAGAAAGCTTGTTGCACCATGTATTGACTGGGACCTCGAGCACCCCCCACTCCAGCAAGAACAGTTAACACATCCATGATTTTCTCTCATCAACATACTTCTATTCCAGAGGCGTTTCCAAACTCACCATGGCAGCTGCAGTCGCTGCTGCCTGGGCAGCTGCAGCTTGGTTAACCTGGTACTGGGCAGCCTTGATCTTGGCTTGCAGATGTGCAGGAGGGTGAAAATATTTGCACTTTTCCCGTGAGCATCTCCCTTTGATGTAATCCATGCAGACAGTGACTGTGTTGTCGTTGGTGTCGATCATTGCGCTGTCGGCGGGGTGAGCGAACCGGCAGTCGTTCTCTCCCCTGTTGCAGTTGCCACGCTGGTATTCTCGACATACCTGTGACACCGGGAAAAAAGAATCGCTTAATGTGGGTGACGGGTGTCGCAGGCGCAGCTCGGAGCAGAGCCAGAGGTTCTAAACGTCTGCGAGAGCACCGCAAGGACAGAGACCTGGCCCAAAGAGGAGCAAAGCGGTGGTGGGTTGGTGGGCTTGGCTCCCTGGCAGCAGGGACCTGGCTCTTCTAAAGCCACTTCTGCCATCAGGGAGCATCAAAACTCAGTGGGATCAAGAGCTAAGCACGCAGCAGGTTTTATTTTGGCTCCTGTTTAGCCACCCACAGGGCTTTTCCTGTTTTCTGAAGAAACGTGCTGTGGCAAGTTCTCAAAGATCACCCCAAGCACCCATGGGTGATCTTGGGGTGATCTTTGAGAACTTGCCACAGCTGCCAAACGAAGCTGAAGGAATCAGAAACCATGGGAAAAAGCCTGTTTGGCTGGAGGGCATCCCCTTGTGGCACCCCTGCTCCTGGGACATGGGATTCAGCCCAGCCCTGAGCCAGCACAGAGGTACCCGGGACCTCCAGCCACTGCAGGCACTAACTCCATCACAGCATGACATGCACCAGCTCCCTCTTCATACACCTTTCAAAGCCTATATTCTAAAAAATTACGTGTATTCTTTTCACGGTCAACTCTTCACAAACCATGAACAAAAATGCCTCTGTCACCGTAGTTTTCCAAAGGCCATAGGAAACAGAAAGGGACAAAAGCAACCAAGTTTGTATAAAAATAAAACCACTTTAGTAGATGGAATTTCCTTTTAAAGGTGGGTGCCCATGAGCTTGAATCATCAGTATTTCCTCAAGGACCTTGGCTTTGATCCCTGCACAAACCAAATCTGGCTGTTATTTGATTTCCATCATGCTAGCGCTGTAGCTGCTTTTTAACTCCCATGCTGCTTCAAATACCAGCTGCCCATCACCTAAGACTTATGAAATGACATCCTCGAAGGACATTTGTGAACTCGTTCCCAGGGAACATCCATTTGTCTAGGGTCATTTCAGCAAGACCCTGTTGATATGTCTTTTTTCCATGCAGGCACAAAGACTGCATACTTGCAGCAGAGCCAAATGAGCCAGTTCAGGCTCCTCCATCGCTGTCCATCATCCCCGTGGCCCTACTGCTCACAGCTCCATGCTTGCAGAACTGCAGCACACACGAAACAGAAGAGGCAAATTTATCAGCTGGAAAATAACCACCTGCCTGCCAGGTAACTCTTCAGCTGGATCCCTTCCCTGGCCTAGTCCCCATGCAGCGACACAAACCACTTTGCTGGACTGGGGAAGGAGGTGGTGCCTGCTTAAGCAACCAAAAAATACAAGTCTGCTCCTGACACCTGTGGGATGTGAGCACCATCCCTGCTCACTCTCAAGCACAGACCAAACGGAGCTGGCTCCTCCAGAAGCTGGGCTGGGTTGGTCAACCCACCACCTCCATTACAACTTGCTTGCCTAGGAATACTTTCTGGGCCATGAAACAGTATCTACCCAAATACAGGTCTCCCAAGCAGACAAAATGGATCATTTCTCTTGATTATTTGTTTGCAGTCTAGAAATAAACTGAAGTCTTCCTCTGGAGATCAAGAAAAGGATGCAACTAACGTCATCTGACTGTCTCTGCTCTTTGTCTTGTAATGGTGACCCACAAATTCGAGGTGTTCAAAGCAGGAACTACTCCATTAATAACACAAAGATGATAAATACAAATTCATATGTAAGTGTATATACATTAAAAAAAAACCTATCTATATAGGTAGAGAGAGGAAGAGTAAGCTTCCACAGATGCACTAATTTTATCACAGCTAAAAACCAAAGAAGAATGACCAGAAAATTGCAATAGTCGGGCAGACAGAGATAACCTTTGTCATGTCCAGAGCAAATGTTCACAGAGCTGCCATGCAGTAGCTGAGATAAGGCGATGAATGGCGCTCACAGTCCTCCAGAACAGATCTCTGACTGACGGTTCACAGCAGTCAGATGCAAACCATAATACTGCTAGTCCTTTTAATCAGTGACCAGCAATGACTTTTCAACCACTACAATGGTAGCCAAGAATGTTTCCAATTCTTGCTTATTTAAAAACAAGCATTGAAAATGGTGCTACTTCTTGCCACAGGCATGCAGTAATAGATCATTCATCTGCTGGACCACAGAGAGGCACAGAAGCGTGATGTGTTGTCTGGTCTTTCAGATCTAGAGAGATTTTATTGAGTTATTTAATAATAGCCCTGTAATTAGGACCATCATTTCCAACTCAGGATGTTGAGAAACATCAACAATAGAGGCACCTGGGCATCCCTAGCCCATCTGCAGAAATGCTGAGTTAGTTCTGCAACATTACTGATTCATCACAATTCATTCAACTTGTTCTAACTTTGGGCTGAACTTATTTTGATCACCCTCCTGGAATTACCAACACCCACCCCGGAGGGAGCAAACTGCCGTGTCACCTCAGCCACTGCTGAGCTCCTGACAGCTGGGCCGAGGCTGGGCTGGAGGGACATGGATGAGAAAGCTAAAATCCCTACCATTCGATGAGCAACTCGCACCTCCTGTCTCCTCCTCTCCTTGAAGACAAATGGATGAGCATATTGCCATCCAGGTCATTTTAAGTGTTTAAGTGTTTAAACAAATGGCACCACTCGGTCAGGTTCCCTGACTAGCCAAGATCTGAAAAATTCCTGAGAACTTCTAAGTTGCTTCTTTCTGGCACAAAATGGTACGTATGAAGCAAGCAGGCAATAGCAGCTTGGTAGTGGCCATTCCTGATTCTTCAATACTTCCAACAGCAAATGATGGTATTCAAGCAGAAACACATATGTTTTAAATAAAACAGTTGGACAATTCATTTCTCTCTCACTTTCCTGTCCTTCTTGCTTCTCTTCTAGTTCACTTGAAGAGCAACGCTTCTGTTCAAGATATTTCTGGCTGGAGAGGAGTGTAAGGAAAACTGCAGAAACCTCAGTGCATGAAATTTCCACCCTGATCCAAATTCCTTATGGGAGTGGCTGAACACGCTGGACACCCAAACATCTGCATGATATCTGTATATGCGACATGAATCATAGACTCATGGAATGGTTTGTGTTGGAATGGATCTTAAAGTCCATCCAGTTCCACCTCCTGCCATGGGCAGGGACACCTCCCACTGCATCAGGGGCTCCAAGCCCCATCCAACCTGGCCTTGAACACTTCCAGGGATGGGGCAGCTACAGCTTTCGTGGACAACCTGTGCCAGTGCCTCCCCACCCTCAAAGTGAAGAACTTCTTCCTAATGCTTAATCTAAATCCCCGCCCTGCACCCAATTTAAAGCCATGAAATCAACCCTACTGCTACTAAAAGTCACCAGTCTCATGTCATGACTACATTAATTCAGGAGACGGGGCACCCTGCCTGACAGATTTGTGTTGTCTCCTTGCTTCCCTTAAAAACTCAGGTACCTGTATTGAGAGCTTTTGGCTGTGGAACTGTCTGATTTGGTCTCCCAGAACATGTGTGCTAACTTAATTAACGCCACAGTACATCATTCTTGAAAATAAGTGTTTAAAATTCTAAGCAGAACAAATCATATGCCAAGATTAGATGCTAACATCATAGTGGTTATTTTTCTCAAGGACAGTTCATTCCAAGGAAGAGCGAGCTAAGCCTTATAAAGCTCTTGAATCATGTCATAACAGATGACAATACCAACAGCACTAAGTTCACTTAAAGAGCAGGTAGATACATGCCAGCTTCTCTGAGAGGTAACAACCCAACTACTCAAAGCCTTTCAAATCAGTTCTGCATTTCTCTAATCCATAAAGGACATTAAAATGTTTTGCTGTTCATAAATATGATGCACTGGTTTGGTATTTTACACTAAATTTGGATACACCAGATGAAATGGCCAATACACTGGAAAGCAATGGCAAATGATCTTCTCATCTATGTATTTCACTATTTAAACTGTATTTGCTGAAGGGAAAAAAGGGAGGAGGATAAGACATCCTCTCCCCACAAAAGACAGGAATTTTGCAAGACAGCAGCATGGTGAGGAATCACAGCGTCAATGGATCAGCCTGGACGTGCTCTTGATCTCAGTGAAAATAAAAAGCAGCTTGAACAGCATAAAGGGTAGAAGAAGCTGGATTGTTTTAAAGTGATCTACGTGGTGTGATGACTAGAGCAGAGCCAAAGAAAGCTGTTAGGAAAGCTGGGCTGGGACAATCCTCCTCCAAGGACAAGGACATCTCCGAAGAGTGGAGCCTACTGAGATAAACGAAACCACAGCAGAGAAGGCTACTGAGTGCTGACTGGGCTGGGACATCAGTCAGCTGGAGACCATGGCTTAGAAGCAAGTGTCCTGCTTGACTGCGTTCCGGCTGCGAGCTGAGCCCACCGGAGGGCTGAGGCTGCCTCCCCGGCACTGTCAAGGGTTCTCCCTGGCATGAAGTCCTGCCCTGTGGGAGCTCATCCAGCACACAGGGCCCCAGCACACTCCTGCACTGCCAAAGTTTCCAGTCTCAGCACTTATTTTCAGGGGTTCTCAACTTGGCCATCACCTTCCCTTCCATTCAAGTTCAAAGCACAATCAATCTGCCTTTTCAAAACATTTTACTGATTTCATATGTTTTTACTGGCTTTTCCTAACTGATAAAAACGTGTTTTACTGCAGACCTTGTCCCTGGGTGTCTCGTAAGAGTAACACTCACAATATCCTCTCGTGCAGCAGAGTTTGGCTCCACAGTCTATCACTTCTCTAAAGAGCTATATGAAAGAATGCAAGTATTCGGAGGACCAAATCCTGCACGTTGAGGTCCCAAATTTCATAAGCTCCCTGTGCACTTTGGTCACAGACTGCTGTTCAGAGCAAGCTCTGCCCTGGAAGCATCACGTGAAGAGGTGGCACCACGCAGCCCCCCTCTCAGGCTCCCACTGGTGCATGCGTTTCCCTGGCTGTGGGCAGAGCTGGTGCTGAGGGACTCGGGGTGGATCCTGCTCCTGCTTCCAAACAGAAAGCTGTTGAGTCCACATGTCCCAACACCAGCACCGTGGCCTCAGCACGGGTGGAAGCACAATCGAACAAGGCAGCTGACTTTGGCGTTGCAACCCAAAGGGCTCCTCGCCATCAGCATCCTCCTATCGGTACTCATTTCCCGATCTAGCATGATTTATTTATGAATTTATCTAATTGCATTTTGGTTCTATTCCACCTCTGGCTGGTATCCATCGCCGAAGAGAGTCCTCTAAGGAAAAACATCCCTTGGTGATTCCAAAAAGCCATGAGTGTGCCAGCTCTCAGTTCAGTGTCGCTGCCTCTCTTGTAACCTGACCATGTTTTGGGGAACGCTTTCCTCAGAGAAAACATCTCTAAAAAGGGAAACGGTGTGACCCAGCAGAAGGGGAACCTGCGGTGATGTGAGCTCTGAGAATAGTGACAGCGGCAGCAGGAAACACTCTCTGCCAAATGACCCTCCATGCTCCTCCCAGCTCACTGCCTTCCGAGCAGCAGCCTGTGAGCAGAGATGCAACTAAGAAAAAGGAATTAATTGCCCTTGTAAGGAGAACTAAGCCCTGTTAGCGCAGATGCACAGGCAGAAAAAAAAGCATTACAATTACAACTGGCTGCATTTTAGAACCGAGATCCTTCTTGCTTCTCCCAGCGTGCTCCCCAAGTTCAGGGACCACATCCAAGAGAAGAACAACCCATCCACCCTGCAGTCCCCTGAGCCTTCACATCCTCCCCACGCAGAGAAGATGCTGCAGCCCCAGGACCTCTGAGACTTGCCCCTGACTGCTCATACTGAGAACAGGCCACCAGAGCGGGCGCTGAGGGAGGACTGGGGCTGCAGGGATGGGTCGTGGCGTGGCTCTGCTCTCTCCACCACCCACCAAAGCTGCTGCTGGCTGCTGCGCGGTGCCGGAGAGGGGGAGCGCTGGCTGTGCTACAGGGAGAGCTGACCTCTTGCAGGCGTTACGCGCCCTAACACACCGCTGTGTCCAACATACAAACGGGGCGACAGCGCATCGCCTGCCTGCTCAGCCTCTCCCACTGCTGCCTTTTAACCACTGGATGCTAGCGGGGCTGCCGAGCGCTTGCACACAGGCTGTGCTCTCAGGCTGGGCTCCCAGGCACGCCCCGAGCGCGCGGCAGCCGGCAGCACGTCGCTGGCTCACCGCCCACACCGCTGCAGCACCGATAAGGTGCCGAAAACACTGTCAGGCCTTTCAGATAAGAAAGATTCAGGGCAAGGGAGAGCACCAGCTAGAGAGCACCTCCACTTGTCAGGGTTGTCGCAAGGATGATAAGGCCGGCGCGGGAGGCCTGTGGGGGAGCGTCAGCACCATCTGTCCAGAGTGAAAGGAAGAGAAAGGCTGAGAGCCATCTTTTACCTAGGGAGTTGAAGTTCTGCCCTCACGCCCACCCTGGTGCTCGGCTTCTCTGCCCGTGTCCCCCTGACACTAATACCCGGGCACACATCAACACAAGTTAGGAGGCGCTCTTGCTGCTGCCACTGTCATTCCTAAAAGGGCTCAATATTTCCATTTCTTTCTTCAAGGGAGGGTCAGAAGCAGAACTGCAAGCATTAACTTACTGTATGATGACTCAGTCACTCCCTGTCCTTACTTGTCACCAAGATACGACATTATCAGCTGATGCAAAACCTGCATTATTTTCTTGCATGAGGAAAATATTTTGTATCTAGGAGACATAATAAATGATGCAATTTGTGAGAGTAAGCTATACATATCGGTTCCTACCTCCAGTCTGTCTGTCCTCATTAGCTTCTGGGCAGCGGCAGCAGCAGCGGCAGGAACCGGGACCCCGGGGTTCCCTGTCACCAGCATCGGGGCCGTGGGCAGGATCTCTGCTGGGACCAGGCCTGGAGAGACGGGCCCCAGGTAGGGGTTAAAGGCGGCCGATGCGTTGGTAGCTAAGCTCGGTGCAACGGAAAACATCGGCTGCAATCAAAGAGAAGAAGACATTTTTAATGTTTATACTTGCCACACTGTCAGCATGTCTTCTCGGTCATCATCTTGAGCACAATGGTGGTGAGTTTTGTATGGGAAAGAAGCATTTGTTGTGTTGGTCGGACATGAAGAACACCTGTACAAATGTCACTTCTCCTACACAACTGCAGCACGCAGCAGCTCTTAGAACAAGCTCTCACTTGATTCACACTTGAGCAGTGCCATCATAAAGGAGCACTCCTTGTGGCCCCAGGGGAAAGTCTGAGGCTGGAGGGACACGTCCAAATGTGTACAAGCTCTTGGGGACAAAAGGCTCTGGATGAGAGCCCAACACACCATCGAACCACACTTAACTTCAGACACAGATAAATACATTTCTGACTGCTGACAGACTGTACTGGCTCAAAAACTGCAGAGGTTTCATACAGCAACAAGACCAGACAACCATAATAATCTATTTTTATAAAATTAAACAGGCTGTCCATGCAGATATTCAAAAAGAAATACACTGCACCAAGGATATGCTTGATTTAGCCCGAAACGTTAAGCCAGAGAAAGAGAGAGAGCATGCAAATACTGGGCTTTTTTGTTGTTGTTGTTTGTTTGCTTGGTTTAAAAAAAGAAAGAGTCAGACGCCCTTGTAGGCCAGCACATGGTGTGAAGATAATTGGATGTATAAGACCAAATAATGCTGTAAGACCAAATGTGGAGCTGTTGCGCTGCAGTAGAGATTAAATAACTCTTCTGCCCCGCTGAAGGCAAACGCACTGCACTACCAGTTGAACTGCCAAACAAAATTCAGTCTGGAGTGTTTATCTTGAGTAACTAAATAAAGTAATTACTGAAGACATTGAGATTTCTCTTCCAAACTAATTTGCAGAGGGAAAAACAACTACAGAGTCAAAGCAACTCTTTCTCTGTTTCACGTCTATTGAAGCCAGACAGCATTAACACCACATGTTTTTGTGTTCCTGAGGAAATGACTGAATCGTTTGGGAGCAAGGAACAAAGCCATGTGAAACACTGGACAAAAACACACGCAGAGATTAGTGAAGAAGAAAAAAGCCCGAAAGTTGTGTAAATGAGAATAATTTCTGTAACATCTCTGGTTCTTCATCCACGTGAATGAAAAACAAACAAGAAATTTTACAGGAGATAAAATATTACTCTTAAATCCACTACTAATTAACTGCACTTTTCATTACTGCGTTATCAGCTGTGTAATAATGAACATGAAAAATAAAACTACAAACCAGCCTCTTAAGAGATACCAATGTTTGTTTTCAGCCCAATATACTTGCTATACAGTAAATAAAAGACTACACCATTTATTTCCTACCGAGATCATTTTATACTGATATAAATATCCTGTGGCTTTTAGATCACGGAAAATCACAGCACCTTTTATCAGAGTTAACATATTCACGTTATACTGGCATGCACAGGTATTTTGCACTGTGCTTTATGGAGGTAAAGCAGGAGATAAACCCCATCCTACAGCTGTATCTGCCCTGGCTTGGTGCCGTGCTGCCAGCAGAACGAGACCACGACATGGTTACTTCCCACTTGTTTTCCAGCGAACCTTCACTTCCCCATCTCTAGAGGCAGAGGCAATGTTTCTCCATCGCTGCAACCAAACCACACAACTACTTACTTGCCTTGCAATTGGGGCCCTACTATGCTGTGCATCATTTGAACCAGCTAAAAAAAAGAACAACAGTTCCTGCAGACGTATAGAGAGAGCAGAGGTGAAGGAAGATGCAGCCTCAGATGCAGCTTTGTGCTGACAGTGCCTGTAACTCATGTAATTCCCTATATGGAATAATCCTGCTCTAAAACCGCCTGCGCACATCCCCTGTGAGCCCCACCAGCAGGTCTGATCTCCATGGCTCTGCCTTCCAGAGGCACCACTTGCAAACAGGGTCTACCAAAGAAGGCACAGAGGCACCTTTGGAAATCAGCCTCTGCAGGGCTGCAGAGCCACGGCTCCTCCTGGGGCTGATGGACAGACAGATGAGCTTTCTGCCAGCACCCCAGCTCGCTGCCCACAGGGAAGGAACTGGATTCTTTAACGTGTTTTTAACAGCCAACTCCTGAGCCGCTGCTGTGCCAAAGAACGCACAGGAATCATAGAATCCTTAGGTTGGAAAAGACCTTTGAGATCATCAAGTCCAACCGTACCTGTCACTACAAAACCACGTCACAAAGCATATCCAAAGTACAAGGACTAGAGTCTCCAGCCACTTCCATGGTCCATCTCTGCTCTTCTGGCTTCATCTCTGCATCGTCCTGCTTCTACCAGGCATTTCCACACTCCTCCACAATGGAAAAGGAAAAACCAGGCTCTGGCACTGCTGTTGTGAGGCAGTGCAGCATCATTCACTGATGCGCTGGAACCCACTGATGCTCTGTTTGGTTTGTGTTATGAATTGTAACCTAATCTGTCTCTCTTGGGTTTTCACAAAGCTGTGGGTAGTCACACATCCAATGTTTGGGCAAACAAGGAAAATATATGAATGCTGGCCTTTGGATTAACGTTCCTTTTTAATGTTGAGAGAGTACAGTGTGAGGGTAACTTTTGATTCAAATAGAAATTCTCCTTTTTGCTACCCTCACGCTGTCCCTAACGAGCAGAATTTGAGTCAACGCATTTGGAAGCGCAGCACAAACCTTCCAGCCGTGTCTGGGGAATTTCTGGGTATGGTCACTTGATTTCAAACATTATAGGCTTCATACTTCCAGAATTTTGTCTTGAATTCAATACAAATATCCATAGTAAGGCTCATTGGCTGGCCCAGCAATAGTGTTTCCAGCTGGGTGTCATCCTACTAATTTGGCCCTAAATTACTTATTTTTTAGCACAGTTAAAGTGGCTGTTATTTCAGAGTGTTCTAGGAAGTGATTTATATCATCCCATCTAACAATGCCTCAGTCAGTTTGTTTTGTTTTACAAAAATCAATACCATATGCTTTAATAAAAGTAAGTGAACTGACTTAATGAGAGACTCTAATTTGGTAAGCAAAGCAGTAAGATCCTTTCAATCATCTTTCTGTTTGATAAATGTTTTAATTATCTTAGTTGCAACTAATGTCTGTGGATTCTCCTCATCTTTCTTTGAGTTCACTCTTCTATCTGTCTTTATCCAGCACTTGAGGGGAGGGAATTCAAATGGGGATTGTGTGTCCTGCTGACTGCAAGCAGTGAGATCCCAAGGAAGAGCTCTGCCTGCTCAGATCAGCTCTGTTCTCCTTGCTGGTTTACGGGGAGCTGGGCTCAGCCAGGCTATGGCTTCGGTACCAGGACATCAGTTGGTTGTAGCACAAATACGACTTTGTTGCACTACTGCATATAAAAACAAACCTGTGGCATGTGCACACAACTGTTTCAAGCTGCTGGAACTGAAAAAAACCCATATTTTGAGGCTGCCCTGAAGTTAAAGCACCTACAGGACAATGTGATAGAGCCTACTCCCGACTTGTCTAGCTGCGCATCCCATGAAGTTCTGCAGTTCCACAGCTGTGAGTGTCCACACAGCGATGTTGCCTCAGCTCGCTCCTCACCCAGGGACACAGATAATTTTAGTTAAGAAAAGCCAGTCGAAAGAGAAAAAAGGAAAAACGGTCTCTCCTCAAGCTGCACTAACAAGTACTGAAGTCAATTTACTATGATGAACCCACCAAAACAGCTTCTGCTTTTCTCCCCTACATAAGCTCTTTCCTGAAAGAGCTGAGGCATAAAGCTCTGTGGGAGAACAGTTACATTAACTGAACCAAACAAGCTACTAAATCATAGAATGGTTTGGCTTGGAAGGGACCTTAAAGACCATCCAGACTTACTGTATTTTGAGGAATATTAATTATCACTATATTTTTTGAAATTAAAGTTGAACTCATCCAATTGAGTAAAAATAGGTTTCCTAACAAAGGGTAAATTCAAAACCTTAAAGCCTACCTTTGCCAGCAAGAAAGGAACAGAACGAGTGTTAGAGAATTGTCAATGCAGACATATTTATTTTATTATTTATTCTTCAATTTATTTTTCCTGTGCTGACATTTTACCCATCGAAAGAAAAAGCTTCAGCCAGGGGAGCATCGTTTGCCTTTTAAGTAGAATATACCAGCCTTGCTCATACATTAATCAGGACCCTCTAATGTCTGAGCTGGAAATTTATACCAAAAGGGTTCTGGGCCAAATTTAGCTCAAATGACCTCTCTGGATTGCATCAGAGAAGGCCCTGGCACAGGGCGTTTAGATCCCAAACATGCAGGTTTACGGTGGGTGGATGCCAATCACATTTCCATCTGCTGAAATGTGGGATTACTGCAGGGCCAGGAACTCGGCCACCGTACACAACTTTGTGGAACACTGCGCTGCCCTCACTAAGGCAGAAAACATATAAAGTAATTGATGATCACGTTTTATTGTGACCCAATGAGTGATTTCTGATGGATACTTCTTTCCTCACACCAGGGCTTTTTGCAGGAAGTAGGATTATTGATACTTCTCCTTTCTACCAGCCCTGAGCCAGGGATCATGCAGGTCAGACTGGCAGGCACCATACATCACCCAGGGCAAGCGTTCAGCTCTGTCTGACAACATGTTGTAAAAAGCCAAGTCCAATTCCAGCAAATAATTCCCTGAGAAGATTCCCTTGAACGAACAGAAAACATTCAGTGGGAATCTTTTCAAACCCAGGAACTTCCTAGCACATGCGATATTGCAAAGGAAATGCCTATGAATCATAGAATCATGGAATGGTTTGGGTTGGACGGGACCTTGAAGTCCATCCAGTTCCAACCCCTGCCATGGGCAGGGACACCTCCCACTGGACCAGGCTGCTCAAAGCCCATCCAACCTGGCCTCGAAAAACCCCACACACGATGAGATCCCACGTTCCCATGATGAAAATCCCACACAGACCTCACTTTCTTAAGAAATAAGTTGCAAAAAATGAATCAAATTAACAGAAGATGAACAAAAATAATTTAACAAGGGAGAATTAAGCAGTACAAAGACAGACAGGCATTTCACCGTATGGATTTCTCCATCGGTTACAGGTGTTTGTGGGATTTTACAGGCAGGTGAGCACATCCCCTAGCTGACTTCAGCTCCAACTCCCTGTGCTCAGTGACCGAAGGCAAAAAGCACACATACCACAGGCTGCAACGGGGCACCAGGCATCATGGCATTGGCGAGCTGCATCTGCTGGGCCAGCATGGCCATGTTCTTCTGCTGAATCAGGTTATTGCGTCCATTTATCTCCAGCTGCGTTTTTAAGTGTGGTGGTGGGTGAAGATATTTGCAGTTTTCCCTTGAACATCGACCCTGAAGAAGAGAATTGACACAATTGGCTTAGAAGCTACAGGCACATCTTCATTTCTCATGTCACCAGATAAAACAAACACATATACAGTGCAGACCTAGGAGGAAAGCCCCAGCTACTTCACTAGCTTATCCCACGCTGACCAGAGGAACTCCACAATTCCAGTATCAGCCGCTTGCTTTGCCTTTCTGAACTATGTATTTCTGCAGTGCAACTCTAAAAAATGCCTTTTCGTTTAAAAGCTGCTGAAGGCAAGCAATGGGCTTGCTTCTCTTCCCACCGTGCAGGGGCACGATAAGCATGGAGCACACAGCAAGAGCTGTGGGCAAAGCAGCATTTCTACCAGGAAAACAGCACCAGCTCTGCACTCTCATTAGAGCAGTAACACAGCATCTTTGAGCTTACAGATGAGGGGGTTTTTTGTAATTGTGTAAACCAAAGAAGACAATCAGAACTGACTTGTTTCTGAAGTTTTCATTAAATTCAGATGTGGTAAACAACAGCTTTCAGCGCTAATTTTATTTGGATGAAAGGACATTCATCAATTTGACAACCACTCACATTAAGGAATAATAAAAAAGAATTCTATGTACAATAGATGAGGTCAACATCAAAACCTGAGACTGACCCTACAGCTCAGGAACCAAGAGTGGGAGGGGAGAGAAAAAGAGATGGGAATAGAACACTGCTCCAACACCAGCTGTGGCACAGAGAGGTTGGGAAGAGAATTTCCCTCACCTAGGGAAGGGAATCCTCTACTAATGGCATTTGAGCTGTGGTCTCTCATGCCATGAGGCTTCATTAATACGGAAGCTTTACGCACTCAATGTTCTTTAAAACTATTACCCTGGAGCCCATGCTTTCACCAACAGGATGATAATGACATAAAATTCCAACTAAAAAAGGAGAACTGAATCCTCTTCTGGAAAAAAACAGATTCCTTAAATTACGATTTTTTTTCCTTTACTCATTCATGTTTGAAATAAATCCAAACAGGAACAATGACAAGGCAAAAGACTGCATTAATTTAAGTAAGAAATCATTTTTATCAGGAAACAAATTAATTCAATATAATTTGACCTTATAATGCAATTTTACTTAAAAAGTTAAATGTATTCTTGCTATAAGATCTGCCAGAACTCTCATCTGTGCAATGATTTTTGTCCTCCCCTAAGGCTGGGATAAATGGTTTGCTGCTACCTCCCTCCAATTCGTCTCTTGTGCTGGATGTCCAAAGATCTTAAAACTCATTTCCATAGTCACTCAACTGAGATCCAAGTAATCCTGGCATAGCAGCCACGTCTGATACAAAGACAAACACGTCAAGAGCTGTGGGTATCGTTAGCCCACACGCCCAGACGACAGAAAGCCCTGTGTCTGTGAAGAACAGCAAAGAAAGCCTATCTTTCCGAGCACCCGTTTGTAATCCCTGAGCACACTTCCTTGAATGAAATGCATTTTCCATTACACGATCCTGTCCGCTTTTGGAAACAACAGAGAGGAGCTAAGCGACTGCTGCCAGTCATAGAATCATAGAATCATAGCATCACCAGGTTGGAAAAGACCCACTGGATCATCAAGTCCAACCATTCCCATCAATCCCTAACCCATGTCCCTCAGCACCTCATCCACCCGGCCCTTAAATCCCTCCAGGGAAGGTGACTCAACCACCTCCCTGGGCAGCCTCTGCCACTGCCCAGTGACCCCTTCCGTGAAAAAATTTTTCCCCTAGTGGAGCTTGAGGCCATTCCCTCTCGTCCTGTCCCCTGTCACTCAGGAGAAGAGGCCAGCACCCTCCTCTCCACAACCTCCTTTCAGGGAGTTGGAGAGAGCAATGAGATCTCCCCTCAGCCTCCTCTTCTCCAGGCTAAACACCCCCAGCTCTCTCAGCCGTTCCTCATCAGGCCTGTTCTCCAGCCCCTTCACCAGCTTTGTTGCTCTTCTCTGGACTCGCTCCAGAGCCTCAACATCCTTCTTGTGGTGAGGGGCCCAGAACTGAACCCAGCATTCAAGGAGCTCCCATGGGTGTTCATCTGTCAGCCAGAGGTGTGCTATGGGGTCTCCTCAGCAGAGCTGATGCGCGGGATGGACCACTGAAGTCATTGCGAGAACATCTCCCCGGAAACACAGCTCCAAATGCTGGAAAGCAGCCAAGCTAGGAGCCAGATAATGCACGAAAGCTAAAAGAACAACATTTACGCTACAGATATGACGGGCGAAAAAAAACATCTGCAGCCTGAGAAAATATTTGTACAGGAGAACGGAGTTTCCTACTGCAAGTAAGAATCAGCATAGTCCAGTAACAAACACTAACGACGCATCAGTAGAAAAGACAAATCGATGGTGGCAACAGGAATTGGTGTTTAAGGAGCCTGAGTTTCACGTCTCTGTGTGTATATGTATGTGCATACATACATCCACTCGTTGCTGTTCCCAGCTGGCTCATCCGCACACTCAAAGGAAAGTGGCCTTCAGCCCTGGAGAGATGCTTTTGGACAAAATGATCCTCGATTCTCTCCTTTAATACCTTATGGACAACACAGTTCAGGATTTAAGCCATTTCACACACATAAACCAACCTCATCTCAGCACGCACATCCCCCAGAGCATTTCAGTTACATGCAATGGTAGGTAATACACAAACACTTTGGAACAGCTTTGTTTATGTCGGTTTTTCTCTTGATACTAAAACCCGTGTTAATTGTTGCTACCACTAACTAGTATAGGTTTAAATTACACATTTAGTAGCTGCCTGGAAGACGATATCTTCCACCAGCACAGTGTAAAAATAAGGCTTAATTACTGCTACATGAGTAACATGAAACTACGACATATGTTGCTGGAATTGGAGAGGAGCAATTAACAAACCCAATCCTGAAATGCAGAGTAACTCCATGTCCTTATTTCAGTGGTGGGGTACAGGCTACTCCTCACCTCTCCCCACTGGATTCAAAGTCTGGCAGTATGTGTTGGACATCACGACCGCTTATGTTCTTCATAGACTCAAATTCTTTTAAGGCCAGAGGACACCATTCCAGTGAGCTCGGGGAAAACAAGGAGCTCCCTCTGCTATTTCCCCATCAAGGTCATCCCTTCTATTCACTTAGCAGCTGATCTTTAGAGAAGAAAACTTACTCCAACTTAAGGACTACAAGAATATATTGCATCCCAGGTAAATGTGCTTATACTTAGCTATCATTAGCTACAGTTGAAGAGTTTAGATCTTTTGTGCTTCTATGTTGCTTTGAAGCCAGGTGCAGCATTTCACTTTCAACCTTTCTGAATATTCAGATCCTAATAATTTTTTTCTCTGTTTTGGAAATGGCTTTCCGTCTTATATTCCATGGAATGGTTCACAGAGCACCCAGGAGCTGGAAACCACAGGCTGAAAGCCACTGTCAAATATCTCGATCAAGATTCACCTCCTTTATGCTCCTATCAAGTAGTTTCTTAATCACCTTTTTGCTAGATTCTGGTGTCTTCAGTCAACAAAGTTTAAGACAGATTTTCACCTCCTTGAATTCCTTCTGGACCTTAGCTGGTTTTGAATTGATAAAAACTGAACACGATAAGCAAGTGAATTCAGAGAAGTGGAAACTGGGCATGCTGGCAGCGCCCGAAATGCTGCACCAGTATACTGCTAGGGTTTTACCAGAATCCTGCTGGACTAAAACGTATTAAACCTGCTCCCGAGGGTCCTCAGAGACGCTCTTCAGCAGAGGGGACCTTCGGAGACAAGGGAACAGGGCCTTCTCCATGGGCACAGCCAGCAGGGAATCTCGGGGTGTGCAGTGCGATACCACAGGGGGGAAACACCCACACAGCGCTGCATTTATTTCTGTGCCCAGGATTCCTGCAGGAAGAAACCACTCACGTGGCAGCAGAGCCAGATGGCAGCTCCCTGCCAGCAGCTTGTGAGGAGAAGAGGCAGAGGCAGGTCTGGGTGATGCTGCTGGTGCTGGGAGCTGGATCTGCTGCGGTGCCTAAGCGCAGTGGCCCGAGCGAGCCACGCTTTGCAGCCCCGCAGAGCCCTCCCCGTGTGTCCCCGCTGGCACCCACAGCACCAGGGACCACGTTCCGGATGGCAGCATCACTGCACCCCGACTCCGTGCACCCCCCTCATCCCAAACTGGCCCTGCAGAGCGAGGAAGAACAGGAGAACTCCTGTCAGCCGGGCGGCTCGGTGACCTCCTGGCAGAAATGCCGGAGCAGGAGGCTGCGCGGGCCGCTCTCACATGATGTTTTTCTCCAGCTATCACATCAACAACATCCAGGCAGAGAGCCCAGGCTGAACCAAACAGCCAGCCTGGCTGTCATTAAATTAGGGCAGCGGGATGTCTGCAGTATTTTAAGCTGTCTAGCCTTGGCCAAAAGCAGATGATGGGACTGGGACGGGGAGGAGCGGGTGGCACTCACCCGTCAAGGACGTGTTTGGGGCCCTAGGAGGTGCCTCTTACCTGTGCCAGGCTCTGGTGTGGCGTGAGCCATCCTGGCAGGGCCAGGAGCAAGGCTGTCGGTCTATGGGTGAAGCCTCCTGCTTCGCTCTCCCGCAATTCCACATCCGTGTTAAATATGGACTGGTCACCGACCTGGCCCTGGCTGTGGGTACAGGCTGCACCTCCATCCAAAAACACCCGGAGCTGAACGCCTTCAAGAAGTGGCTGTTGCTAATGTCAATTTTTTTATGAGCCACACACCAGACCCTGAAATCCAGATATTTCTTGAGGATTGCTGTGCTTCTGTAAAGACTGCTACTGAGATTATGATGAGGAGTTTTTAGTTGGAAACAGGAATGAATAAAAAAGCGTCTGTAGGAAAATATTTACTCTTTGAGTTTTCTGCTTGTTTCCTTAGACGGGAGGCAACGAGCAGCGCTGCCTCTCAGCACGCCTGCCTTCTGAGGGCCAGGCTCTTGGGAAATTTGGGAAACCACTGCGACACGGAAGGGATGGAGGGAAGGACAAACCTTTCCAGTTCCTTTCTGCAGGGAACCCTAGAGAAATATGGTTTTATTACCGCATTTTTCAAATCCTCTTGCAGAAAAAAATCATCATTTATAGGCACTGACACATTTTAGACGTACACATTTCTGTTTAAATTATTGGTAAAACATCAGGAAGAAGTATAATATTTTTAGCTGACAGCAGGTACTATCGGAAGACAAACTTTTAAGTCTTATTTGAAATACAGGGGCAAGCCCACGTTTCCTTCTGCTCTCATTTTTCTAAACTCACACTGGGTCTCACTGGCTACCTCCGCCTGACCCCAGTGGTGTTCAGTCCCCTGGAAAGCCTCACCAAGGGGCAGCGTGGGGTTAATCCAGGTCTGATGATTGGGAAACGGGTGGGAATTTTTTCTTCCCATTGCCTTCAGGGGAGCAAGGACAAAACCCTGACCCTGGGCCCTTCCCAGGACCATTTCCCATCTATGCAATGTGGTTTCATTCCCCACAAAGCAGGAGGAACATGGATATTTGCAGAACTGTGGAAGAGAAAACATGCAAAACTCAAACAGAAAAATGAACTGTAGCCAATGCTGCTTTGGCCGCCCAGGGAGGCGGTAGAGTCCCCATCCCTAGAGGGGTTTAAGACACAGGTGGATAAGGTGCTCAGGGATGGTTTAGTAGCGAACAGGTACAGTTGGACTCAATGATCTCAAATGCCTTTTCCAACCAAGGAATCCTGTGATTCTATGATTTTGATGTTACATTTAGATACTATGAGCAAGAAACTAGTCCATTTCTGTGAGGTCACTGTCATATTCTTCTCTACCACACCATTATTCCATAAAGTGCAGCACGTCCTATTTTTCGGATCCCACACTGAACGTTAGCAATACAAATGTAATTTGTGTTCTCTGAAAATGATTTCTTTCCAGAAAATGCTCTGATTGCACACTTAATAATGCAAAAGCATTCCCGAGATTCACTTCTGAGATGCAAGCTCCTTCATCAGCTGCAGTTACGACTTAGGTAATACAGGTACTAACAAGTTTTACTTTATCCTTGAGGGAATATTTAATGGAAATATCAGCAGACGTCAATAACTAATTAACAAGAAGATAATTTGAGCTTAGAGCTGCAGAGCCATCTGTATAAATGCAGATATCCACACCAAGGTCTGGAAAGCAGGTCCCTGACTTTGAGTAGTTGCTGTTAGGCCTTCAAAGCTGCTTTAAGAACTTGCAAACATCCACACCTTGCACTACCCGCAAAAATTTCAAGCTGATTCAATTCAAAACAATGACTTCCCAATACCTCCTCAGAAACATCATTTAATGTGCCACGCAAAAGGAAGAGCAATGAGTTCATCACCCTGGTGGACTTGGCTCCAGTGTAAAATTTTCCTGGAAAGCACAGCCTGGTGATGCAATAAATAAGATGTAATTAGGAGATTGTTCTTGCAAGGTCATTACTCCTCTGGGTGCAAGTCGTCAGGACCCCACGGCGACAGCGCAAGGGACCTGCAGGATCCCAGGGGGCACTGCCAAAGCCTCGACTTGCTGTGCTCAGAAACTCTGCGAACAGGCAACGGGAGGGTTTCCACACCAAATCCTCGTGGGGTGCAGGAAGGCAGGGAGGACCCAAACCACAGCGCTGTGGCTTGGCCATCACCCAGTGTGATTCCCAACATGAACTCTCCTCTCCCAGGAGCACCAAAGCTCCCACCACATCCACTTCCAGCACCCCCCGCAATCTCAGGCTGGAGTTCACAAAGCAGGATTCTTCCTGCCTTTGGTTACGGCCACAAGGATGCTATTTGCAGTAGTGTAATGCGCAACTGCTGTCAGCATTCCCTCTAGCATCCAGATGAACCAGAAAAACTAAACAGACCCAGCAAGCCGGCGGATGCCTTTGCCTCTACACCTACCCAGTTCGGTGCTGACCGCTTCCCTCAGCCAGGACGAGCAGCCCGGCTCCACATGGAACGCTCTCTGTGCTGCTGGGATCAGGAAACACTGACCACCCTCTGCCTATCTGAAGTGAACACATTCATACACACCAAGCTGATAAATACAGTTGCTCTGGGAAAACCTTAAAGCTGAGCTGCACCAGCCTGCAGGGGCTGGTTGGTTGTGCTATTTTTCTGCCCCTGCAGTAGCACAAGCCGAGTTTCTGAGCTCTTGCTACACCACCCTGCGCCTGTTCTCACAAGAAATACCGCTCCCAAAAGCAAATCGGAAAGCTCCCTGGTTTTCAGCAATCCACAGTCAGTACCATTAACATCTCACGGCACAAATGCAGGGGCAGAGGAGGATGGAGAGCTCCAACGTGGTACTCGCATACGGAGACGTTACTGGAATAAACCACGGCTCTCCTCTCAATATCCCTGGAATAAACCTCTTGCTCCTTCCCTTGTGGTGCCCATGCTGGCCAATTGCTGCAGGCAGAGCCACGACGCCCGCTGGCTAACAAGATTTTACAAAAGGGACTGTGACTTCTCACCACAGCCCAAGGGCAGGAGGCTGCAACAACCCTTCAACTGAAAATTCCAGCAGGCACTGCTGCTCAGGATGTCCTGCAGCCAAATGAATCCTCCCAATTAAAAACTGTTGCTTAGCAACAGGGTTTGAGATGCAGGAGAGAAAAGCGGGGTGCTTGTGGTGGCTGGCAGAGGAGCTGCTCCTGCTCCGGGCACACAGCCTGCAGCCAGCATCAAACCCTCACCTCGATGGAGGTATCCACAGTGCTCCTCAAGTGCCACAGGGAAAGACATCCCTCCAGAGCCACAGGGAAACATAAACTGCAGCCCAGACTCTGCTCTTCCTTATTCCAAACCACAACTGAAGTGAAAGAAACACCAGCCCGTGGAGCTGCTCGGGGTTTCGAGCAAACGTTTTTTCCGCAGGTGGTTCTGTGAAATGATGGTTAAATATGTGATCCTGCAGGCAGCATCGCTGTCATTCTTGCTACCATTATATCAATGGGACAACCTCCATGCCACAGGGTGCACAGAACCCAGCTTTTAAACATAAAAGCATCAGCCAAAAGCAGGCTGTAATCTCTGCTGATCGCCTTCAGCAGCCACCACGGCACCAAACCACCCGCAACGTTACGATGACCTCACCAAAGCATTTCTGGGCTGTTACTTACCCCGTCCTGCTTTCCAAGATCAGACATACAACCCTCTCCCATTTAACAGGCTACCTCCTACAAACAAAACAAAAGCACATCCCAGTGCTGCTGCATGAACACAGACCGCCCCGTTACTATTTAATGGTTATTTATGACTGACATAATTAAACCAATCACTTCTGGGTATTCCAAATGCTCCACAACACTGAACGGCAACAGGCACAGCTGAGGATGCTCTGTGGATGCCTCCCCTCGGCCGGGGGGCTCTGCCTGATGCTGGCACCTCTGCACCGGCGCTGCGGGGACCCGACTGACTCACAGCCACACCAGCCAGAGCCAGCGAACCAGCAGCCACGCTGAACACTGCAGCTGCAACAGATTAAATACTTTTGATCCAAAGCAAACATGCAAACACCTCCCTCTTTTAGGGAGTATGAATTCCTTCTGAAAGCAGAGAGCTTGGCGCATTAAATCCCAAGCAGGAAGATGGCTGTTACGTAAAATCCAAATATTGCCTGTAAATGGTAAAACTATTTATACCGATGCCCATGTGCTTTACAGGAAAACATTTCACTACACGTAAGCTACGGTTTGCTTTTTAAAAATAAATCATTTGCAGTCGGCTTTGCTGTAGTAGCTGGCCCCCAAGCACACAATCAGATAAACTTCTTTAATGTTAAACCGAAACAGTTATCACACCTATTTTACTGACTTGAAGCATCCAACCTGCAGTCCCAGTGAGCCAAGAGCTGTGCTTGTGAGGCTGAGGCCAGGCAGCGATCCCGAGATAGCACCACCCAACACCAATGCCCAGCCCGTTCTGAGTCCAGCCCCACACACCATGGAGAAGCCATCACTGCTCCTCCACTCCTCTCTCTACAGCCTCCTTTCAGGTAGTTGTAGAGAGTAATAACATCTTCCCTCAGCCTTCTCTTCTCTAGGCTAAACAACCCCAGTTCCCTCAGCCACTCCTTGTAAGACTTGTTCTCCAGCCCCTTCACCAGCTTCGTTGCTCTTCTCTGGACACGCTCCAGGACCAAAATGTCTTTCTTGTAGTGACAGCCGCAGAACTGAATCCAGGATTCAAGGTGCAGCCTCACCAGCGCTGAGTACAGGGGTCCCGCTGATCACATCGTTTCTGATACAAGCTAAGATGCTACTGGCTTTCTGGTTTTGAATTGGACTGTTCCAAAAGTTGTTAAAGTCCAGGCAGTTGGCCCTGTCATCAGTGCTCCTCTGCCCTGCGTGGGTCCTGACCACAGAGGGACAAGGGATTGGGGCTCCAGCCCAAAGTCCGATGCAGCATCGCACACCAGGATGCATCCACAGCCGCTGCACACACCCACTGTGGTGATCTCCCCCCAAGAGGACAAGCAGGGACACTGCTGTGTTGTGCTGGGTTTGCAGCCATCCGAGCAGTGCCACCCTTTGCCGATTCCTCCACAGCATCAGCTGAAATGCCGAGACGGTATAATCAATGCTCTGTGCCCAAGTTACAAAGACGAGAAGCATCTGCACGTTTGTTTCTGTATGTGGTTTTGATGCATAAAACGAAAACGCACCGCAGCACGGCAAAACGCAGCAGGCTCTTGTTTCCGTGTGCAATAACCACATTCCTGGCACCATCCCGGCTGGGATACCCTGAGAGCACACGTGCCAGTGCAGCTGCCTACAACAAACACACGGAGAAGCAGGCAACACAAACGCTGCGCCTTGAAACATCAATTTCCCCATCGAGTCCAGCAAGCAGCCCAGCCACACGCGGAGCATCACAGGTTGGCAGGGAAGGATGTGGCAGTTTATATCTCTCACCTCCTTAGCAGCTCAAGCTACCCTTCAGAGCTCATCTGTTTCTCCAGTTACCACCACCATGCTTTGATCTGACCAAACACACTTCTCTGCTCTGGAAAATCGTCCCTAAATGTCCTATTGAGTGACTGCCCAATTCAAATTCCCACTTCCAGTGGCCACCGGGACTGCCACCCACCCCAGTGTTATATTACTGGCCTCAAAATAATTAAAGAAACTTATAAGTAAGGTAGAATCCAGCCTACAAATCAGACAAGAAGCTGCAGTGGTCGAGGTAACACCTTCCCACAGCAGTGGGGTGCGAGCACTCAGGTCCAACAGCAGTGGGGATGGCAGGACAAGGAGCTGCTACGGCCACGCAGAGGCCAGCAGGCACAACAGCCACGGCCTGCAGAGGGAAAGCAGCAGAAAATGTGATAAGGATCTGATTAAACAGCAGTGGAGGAGAATAAATATTGACAACTGGAGAAAAGGAGGCTGAGGGGAGACCTTATCACTGCCTACAACTACCTGAAAGGAGGTTGTAGAGAGGTGGGTGCTGGGCTCTTCTCCCAAGTGACGGGCAATAGGACAAGGGGGAACGGCCTCGAGCTGCACCAGGGGACGTTCAGATTGGACATTAGGAAAAAAGAGTTCACTAAAAGTGTCATCAGGCACTGGCAGAGGCTGCCCAGGGAGGGGGTTGAGACACCATCCCTGGAGGTATTTAAATGACAAGTAGATGAGGTACTTTAGGATATGGTTTAGTGGCAGATGGGTACGGTTGGACTCAATGATCTCACAGTTCTTTTCCAAACTGGTGATTTTATGATTCTATGAACTGCTGAATTTCTCTTAAACAAAGTATTTCGCATAAACACACACTGGCCTGTCACAGCCGAGCATCCCTCTATTAAACACTGAAGCTGAGGAGCATGGCACCAAGATGCTACAGCATCAAGTGACCCCAGGAGAGGGGCCACATCCACATCCCACACCTTGTGGTGTTCAGTCACCCTGTACGGTCAGAGGACCTCATGGTGCTCAGTCACCCTGCACACCCAGCCCTGGAGTGCTGGGGCACCACTGCTGCCAGCCAGGGGCAGGGAGACAGCATCCGACCACCCCATCTCACGGCTGCAACTCAGCAGCCAAGATAACTGACGTGAGCGAATTATGAATTTCATATTGCTTAAGTTAATCAAAAATGGAAAAAAGAAACAACTCCAGGGAACCCCTGGAAGATGTAATTCACATGCCTGCTCCCCTTCCTAATTAACTGCAAAATTTTCACTTCATTAATATTCCTTCAAACCCCAATCTTCTTTGGCATCTGCTCTGTGCATCCAGCTGTATTATATTTCACCATTTAATAATAAAAACTCAACAGGTTAATGATTTCCTTAGCACTTGGATACTCGGGGATGCAACACAGGCCCTGCTGGTGGCAGTCCCAGTGTCCCCACTCTGGCTGCACAGCTCTGCTTCCCCACACCAGCAGTGCCAGCGACCCCTGCCTCCTGCAGGCACCAACTCTGCCTTTAAGAAAGGAGAAATCAGACTCATCTGAATGTCCTAAGATGCTTTGTCTCACTTTTTTTGGCATGATGTGATCTTGGCTATAATAATTAAATTGATTCGGCTGCAAGTTTTATTCTTTTTAATTATCTTTGTGCATCTTTTCATATCCAGTATGGCCATCAAACACACTGAAGTGTCCACTTAATGACGTCTTTGTGTGTGTACCTTGCAGATAAAACTCACATACCCTCTAATTTATCACTCTGGCTTATATTGCTAACAGCACTTGTATGGAAAGGAGCACAGAGGAGCTGCTGAGTTGCTGTGAAATGCAACAGGCTAAAAAAAAAATGAAAATAGAACCCAGGAGGAAAGAAAATAGCAGAGTAGTGCATAGCTCCCTAACCAGAGCTGGACAAGAGGACAAGAGGGAATTGCATTTTTCCAGGTCGATCCAGCAAAACTAACTGCCCCCCCCCCCCGCAGCTGGTTATTCCCAGGGGCTGCATGTGGGTAACGCCAGCAGGGCAAACTACAAAGCATTTCTAGCAAGGACTTCAGAAACTGCGCACTCTGAACTAAAGCCATGAAATCCTGTTAAAGCAATCTCTAGTAATCCGTACGATCCTCATCCAAGCACGTAATAACTAACATTTTAAGAGTAAAACGAATCTCTTTATGTCAAGATCAAGTCAAACGCGGGCAAGATTTAATCTGTTTATCATCACAGCTCTATATGGTGCCGCCCAGCAAGCAGCTGTGAATAAAACTACGTTGTACAAAGCCTCACCAGCTGCAGGTACCGAGGATTCCTTTTTCCAACATTTCTATTCACAGTGTATAATCTCCTTGTAAATGACTCGGTCAGACCAACAGTCCCTTTGCCGCCCGGCCTCTCCTCTTGGGATCCAAGCAGTTCCAAGTAAATTATTAAAATGAGCAGCGAGCTGAGGATCCATTGGGTTCCACTGTGGCTGTTTAATGGATGTACTGCAGCATAATTAATATTTAATAATATTTCCAGGCTTCCAATTTGTTTTGGTGTGGTAGGATGGAAAACAAGCAAGTTATCAAATGCTGCATCCAAGCCAGGGGAACAAAAAAGGACAAGGGCCCTTGTTCCGCACAAGAGATGACACCAGGTACGTTACCGCATACTTCTTACACAGTTGATGCATTTTAATGTTGTGTAGCGACCCGTCCTGGCTGCCTGCAGGGTTGTTCCCATCACCCCAGCCCTGGCTCTGCGCAGGGCACTTGCCATGTGCTGCCTCCAGCACCTGCCCACACCCTCTCTATGGTCCCAATTACTCAAATGTAGTCATTCTCTTCTTATCAGGTATCAAACATGACTTTTAAGGTAGATAGTACACACATAAAGTAGAGCCTCCAGCCCCGATGTAGCTATTTGCATTTGGTTTTGCAGCGCACTGGCACGTTCAGTCTCTTCTGCCTGGTGAGAAGGGGAGGTGGGTGGCACGGTGATCCAAATTGGATAATTCCTGTCCTCGCCCAAGTGTAAACACACAGGAGAATTCTCCATTATAGGTGTTATATTTAAAACTGAATTGCTAAAGTTTAAAAATAAAATCTTGCTTTTATGATTTCAAGCAAGAGGAATTGCCATCACCTGTTGCTCACAACAAGCCAAATACAGCGAGCTGGAGCTCACAGCAAGCGAGAGATGGTGCTGGGGCAGCCCTGGCCGTGTCTCTGCTGCAGGAGCGATGTTGTTCTGGCATTTGATTTAAAAAGCTCTTCCCTAAATTACACAGGCACCACACAGAGCTCTACAAGAGCATCTTGATAATGAATCTAACCTGGAATACTTAGGAACCAAGCTGCAGAAGACGGGACAAGGCACCATCACTGCGTTGATCTCTCTACAACTACCTGAAAGGAGGTTGTGGAGAGGAGGGAGCTGGGCTCTTCTCCCAAGAGACAGGGGACAGGACGAGAGGGAATGGCCTCAAGCTCCACCAGGGGAGGGTCAGGCTGAACATTAGGAAAAAATTTTTTACAGAAAGGGTCATTGGGCACTGGAACAGGCTGCCCAGGGAGGGGATTAAGTCACCTTCCCTGGAGGTGTTTAAGGGACAGGTGGACAAGGTGCTGAGGGACATGGGTTAGTGATTGATGGGAATGGTTGGACTTGATGATCCAATGGGTCTCTTCCAACCTGGTGATTCTATGATTCTATGTGGAGTGTGGACCAAGTCACCTGGGGGCACCTCCCGCCCTGGCACCGCTGACGGCTGCTTTTGTCTCCCACTGACATGCCTGCAGCACATGCTCAGCTTGGCATCCCCCCAGCTTGCTCAGACAGTGCACTGGCCTTTCCAACACACCAACAGCACCCGCATCCCAGAATGTAGCAGGACATGGCTGGATCCTGAAGGACCCTTCCAAGATGCGCACAGGGGGATCGGGGTAAGCTCCAGGACAGGGACCAGGAGGGGAGAGGGGGAAAGAATCATAGAAGCATAGAATAACCAGGTTGGAAGAGATCCACCGGATCATCGAGTCCAACCATTCCTATCAAACACTAAACCATGCCCTGTCTCTAGTCTTCACGCTATGTCATTCACCTTAGAAAGAGGAAGCGCATTTTCCCTCCTTTACGCTGCGGTGAGGCTTTATGGCAACACCAGGCATTGCAGTTGTGCTGTTTGCAACGTGAGCAACGTTCACAGATTACAGCTGCCAACTGTCATGCTGCCTCCTAAACAGGAATGACCCAATAACCAACTCATGATATCCTGCAAAGCCAAAAATACCCTTCAAAAAAAAAAAGGATAGAAAATATTTTCAGAAAATTTCACTTTAATTATACACATCATTAATTTCCCTGTTTAAGCTTTGCAACTCATCTCCAGCAAGTTGCTCCGACAGCTTTCCATGATGCTGTAGCAACGCTCGCAGCTGTCCCTGCCTGCACTTCTATGGCTTCTGCAGTATTTGGGTTTCTCGAGTAAGAGCAATTTGAAGGCACAATTGTCCAAATTTTACTTTCCCAGTGCTTGAAAACGTTTAGGCTGGTTTGTTACAGCAGCAGAGACTCACTCCGTGCTGGTGCAGGGACCTGAAGAAGGGTGAGGGGGGTGGCGGTGGGTGGCTCAGGGCTGCGGGTGGAGAGCGTGGAGCTGAAGTGTGGGACAACAACTGCCACAAAGGATGAGCTCACGGGGCCAACGTGCAAGGCCAGCGGCAGCTGCTAAGGAAATGGGAATCTTTAAAAATCAGAGTCTTCCACTGCAGGAAGAGGACGGTGGCTGCTGGTGTTTGGGGCTGGAAATTGTACCCTGAGAGCTAAATGCTTGCCTACATCTCTAGCAGCCGGGCAGGGCTGCAGGAGCACAACAGCCAAGCTCGGCAGGACCTTCAAGCACTTTCCAAGCATTTGGTATCTTCACATTCATGGCGGTGACTATTTTCCCCTTGCCTTTATGCTATTCTGCTTGCTACAAACAGAAACCCAGGGCAGCACCTCCCCAAGTTGGCACTGAGAAGGCAGAGCTGTCCCACCCCGTTCTGTTCCATTCCCCCAGGACACCAGTGCCTTGAACTGACCTCACGGCAACCTTGCAAGCAACTCATAAGAGCCATCTCCCCGAGACCTGCTTCCTGCAGGCTTTTCCTCTGCCCCAAGAGGACAAGGTGCCGTGACCCTTTCCTCTGCCCCAGTCCCCAGACTGCATACTCATCTCCTCCGTGGCTCCTGATGCCTCCAAGAGCCACTCCCCTCCCCATGGCAGCATCCTGGCTCCTTCCCATCCTGTTCCACAGCTTCACTCCTCTGTTCTGTACCTTTCCCCTTTTTGAGGTGGGGGAAGAAAAGAAAACTGAACAAACAGCCGTGGTAATTCAAACTATTAAATGCAAAACCGTAAAGCACTGAAAGAGTTAAATGCATAAAAGCATTTTCAGCTGTGTAGAATTTATGTGGGAAATAGCAGAAGCCGGAATCCTCAGCAATTCAGTGGCATCTGGAGCTGCCTGCACTACCCTGCACTGCTGCTGCTGAGGCGCATCCCCGTGTTCCAAAGCACAGACCCAGCAGCGCACTGCTAGACCTGTGGGACTGATTTAAAACCAGAGATAAACCCCAGAGCTGACAGCAGGCTGCAGACGCAGCGTGGAGGTGCATCTGGAAAAGCAAAGCCTGACTGCAGGCGTTCAGGGTACAACCATGGAAATGCTGCAAAGGGGAGCCCCGGCAAACAGCCAGGCACAAGGAGGAGGATGTTCCATAGCCTCACTCCCCTGGACACAAGTAATCTCACCAGAAATCCTTTCTATAAACCTCTCCTGTAACATCCTGCAACCTCCAGACTCATCCTGAAAGCTCACTCTGTATTTATTCCATAAAGAGAATTAATTCCTACCAACTTCCATGCAGAATTACGCGCTACTTTCGCGAGTACGTTTTTCCAGTGGTGACATTGAATCTCTCCTAAAATCTACTCCTGCTGGGTCCTTTGCAGGCTTAGGCTTTAAGCAAATCGGCAAATTGGATTACGCAGGGTAGTGAAACTTGGGAGGTCTCTTATCTGCCTCCATCCCCACGAGTAACGCGGCTGCGGAGGGATGAAGCGCCAGGTGAAACAAGGACACAGACTGCACTGCTCCACCGTGCCGGGTGAGACGACCGGCCGCGCCGCCTGCCAACGCCGCGCAGCCTCTGCTCGTGTTCAGAGTTAAGGTCATTGCTGAGTAACAGAAAAATAACGTCATACCGATAAACTGTTCTCCATTCCAGCAGCAAACCCGCAGCCCTCCTGTACCAATCTGAAGGTCAATTCCTGTCATTATTTTCTGTCTCGATTTTTATCAAAGAAAGACTGATTTAAAAGCCCTGGTGAAAGCTGCAGCCCCCGACACTGGAAATCCCTGTTGGATTTGCAGCCTAGGAAAGCCAATATATTTACACGCTTGGGTTATATTTCTCAATTTTCTTGCTCTCCCTTCTGTAGTATTTTCCTTGTTAGCAAACACAGCATCTTGACACATACGGTTGCCCTGCTCGGCATCGTGCGCTGGCAGCTGCACCCCACACATCCTGCCCCATCTGGGTGTCTGTTCCTTACCACCCTTCTGTGCTTTGGGTTTCTTCTCCTGGCAAAGTACCTCTCTCAACCAGACTCTTTCCCCAGGCAAATCCAATCATATTATGTGCCTGTTCAGGTCCACTTCTGCAGAACTGCCTGAATGCAGCACAGGCTGCCTCGCCACTGCGCACCCTCTGCTTCAAACTAGCAGAGCCAGAGGTGAATGGATCTGCTGAAGGGTTAATTAGAGGCTGCAAAGACCAGAACTGTAATTCCTACTCAAAATACAGGCAGCCGCCCCAGGACCTGCTCTGACACCTCTTTTGTGACAGCACACCCACTGACTTGGGATTAATCAAAGAAGCACTGGGAAGGTCACTTCCCTCCAGGGATGCTACCAGCCCGGAATGTGAACTGAAACCACTGGACGCTGCAGGCTTGCAGGAGATACTCGACATTTGGCAAGACTGATCTGCGTCCCTCCTGCTGGTGTCCCTCCTTCGGGACTCCACTGGGTACAGGCTAATCTCAGCTGATTCGGTATCTAAAAGCAGTGCTGAGCAATTCTCTCAAGTGACAGTCAAATGCTGAAAACTTGTACTCCAAACACCAAATAAAGGCAATGCCTGAGCGTGCACCACAGCAAAGAGCTAAATGGTACCTTCTCCTTGCTGATACCATCAATTGAGGGGAAGAGTATGAGTTTCTAGGGAAGGGGAAAAGACAATATAGAAACTGCTGAGTCTTGAGGTACTCGTTAAAATATGAACTCGATTTATCTGAAACTAGGGGCAATCAGTCACATGGGGACTGCTCTGCGAGTGAAATCCAGAGCTTGGGGTAATGGTTTCAAATGCATCCCCTGAGCTCTGCTCCACTTGAGCATGTGAAAAGACAGTGAATCCTCACCACGCAAACACTGAGCATGGGCTCTAACGGAACGCAGAGCGGGTTAGCCGCACTACAGAAAACAACTGCTATTTCACCTAGAAAAGTAACAGTTAATTTCTCAGAGCTAAAAAGCATTTTTTCCACAAGTTTGCAAAGGATAGCAATTTTGAATTACCAGCATGAGAAATATCTTGACTCTTCCAGCAAAGCCACACCGAAAACTTGATGGAGCAGCACACTCTGCTCCTCTGCACAGTTCTGGAAGAGCTGGCTAGCATTTTCAGTCAAACCAGGGAAAATAAACCCAGTACATTTTGCTTGCTAGGAAAACCCACTAAGTGCAGGGCACGGCCGCCCATTGCAAGGCGCTGCAAGAGGCACGGAGAATTGACCTGATTTTCAGGAATGCAAACAGCTCTCCAGTCCCTAAGGCCCACATGTGCGAGACACATTACAATACAGTGAACTTAGATGGGAGCATACTGCTTCAGTAACATCCCAACCTTTCCAGTCGATTACTGCACATACCCACTACTGCCAAAACAAACAGAGAGCAGGAGCCACAGATGGGAAGGGGGAGAGACGTCAGGAGACTGCGACGGAGATTCTCTGGGGAACTACAGCAAATAACAGCACTCGTACAGCTGCAGGGACACCCGTGCAGGAGCTGCTTCAGCAGGGAGAGGTGTGCGAGCAGCAGCAGCAGCTATACTCACCCTGTACTTAACTGTGTTCCTAAACGGGAGCGAGGAGAATGTAGAGCGAACAGTTGGTCTGTGTATCCAACCAAGCCAACAAGTGTCAGTGTCTGATCATTATTTATTGCACTGATGGAGCTCGGGCTGACAGAAGCTGCTGTAAGCAGAAGTACACTAAACAAAGAGGTAATTAATGTGCAATCATGCGCCAGCACAGAGCAAGGCCAGCTATCCAAGGGTCAGCGTGGAACACAGCTCCTCATAACATCTCATCACGTGCTGCAATCAGGCAACTACTGAGTTTCCTGCAGTTTGACATTATTACCCTGAACACCTTATCAATGGCAATGAAATCTTCCAAGACTTCATCACACAGAGTTCAACAGGTATTAAGGAACCTGGCAGCACGCAGCTACAAGCAATGATGATGCAGAGACCTCAAGCCAAAACCCATCCACAGATCAGCTGCAGCCCCTGAAGCCCAGTGTGCAAACCCACCTGCAACCGGGCACGGCCGTGTCCCACACCTTCCCTCCTGTTCTCTGTCGGCAGGCAATTAAATTCCCCAGTGCCTTTGAAATTTTTCTTTTAAAGCTTAGTTCTGTCTTTTTTTGAAGTGAAAATCAAAGAACAATCATTAAAAGATAAAGATTGGGCTGACAGAAACCAGGCTTGCATTTTGCCTTAGATGTGCAAGACAGAACAAACACTGCTCTTCTTTTCCCTCCCTACTGCATCACAATTATAACTAAGTAGAATTGTTAGCTGGGGCGCATGTTTTTTGGCATGTGGAGATGCATTTCAACACACTACCTGAGCTTTACATTCCAATAAACAGTGAAATCGTTCTCCTAGACATAGATTGATGACCAGAAATCATAGGTAAGAATGAGTGTTACATCAAGGAACAGTAAATGCACTTCAAAAGGGAAAAGGGGAAAGGCTGCCTACCTGGCACAAAACTCTTATGGACACTTCAAATTAATAGAAACAATAAAACACATTACCCATCTGCACATGGTGAGGCAGAGACTCTACAACTGGACAGGGAGAAAGCCTACAAAAACAACAAGTGCTTCATTCCATGGTCATCACTCATCACCACAAAACCCACAGAGCCTAGCTGGGAACAGGTACTGTTCCATTCAATTTAGTAACTGATGGAATTCAGCACATGCAAATTACAACAACGAAAATGGAAACCTTTTACCCTGGCAGAGTGCCATCAAAATGAACAAAATGAGAGGGACAAGTGTTTAATTCTACATAAGAAAAACTGTTTTTCATTCTGTGTTAGTTTTCATGCCCAGTTTCTGCTGGCCGCTATTCACTTTCTACCAGCTTTATCCCTATCAACTTTTAGAAAACATTTTTCTGAAGGAAAATAAAATCTCAGATTTGTCCGAAGAGAGCAAATCATCACAGTGTCCTGCAGTGCAGCAGGAGGAGCGGGCAGGGCAGGCTGCAGCCAGCTGCACCAGCTTGGGGAGGGAATGTTCACAAAGGCTTGTACAGGTAGGATGAGGGGGAATGACTATAAACTGGAGAGGGGCAGATTTAGACCAGACATAAGGAAGAATTTCTTCACCATGAGGGTGGTGAGGGACTGGCCAGGTTGCCCAGGGAAGTGGTGGCTGCTCCATCCCTGGAGGTGTTCAAGGCCAGGTTGGATGCTGCCCTTCCAACCCAAACTCTTCTATGATTCAATGAACTTTGCAAAACCAACTCTTTTCCTTCCACTGAACTGCACCAGCAGCTTCTCAAAAATCGCTAGTGATAGAATTCTGGCATAAACTTCACATTTTTTTAAACAAATTGCTTATTTTCAGAGAGGCTGAGTGCTTTGTATCCCTTATAGTTTGTTGAAAGAACTGGCAGCGGCTTCGGCAGGATGAGCCTGTCTTGCTGCAGGACCTCCATCCTGGCACTTGGGATCCCCTCCTGTGGCACCAACATCCCCTTGTGCCTCACTGGCCCCCCTTCCACCTTCCAAAAACCAGGGGATATGCCTTAAGCTGTTTCTAAATGCTCAGGAAGCCTGAGTAAGCCCTCAGTGGCAGAGCAAGGCAAGGTCCTGAGTCAGTTACACATGGCCAACCCTAATACACAAAAATAACTTGTTTATGCCTCCTGATGCGTTATTTTTACACTGGCAGCTTTGGGTAGCCGTGGTGGTTTGCTGCTGCCGGTCCCAGCAAAGGCACATGGTGGGGGATGGGCATGTGAGCCCTGCAGGGCACCGGCTCAGGGACGTCCCATATCAGTGCAGAGGGCTGCCCTTTGGAGCTAAGAGAGGTCTCCACACCCAGAGGGTCTACAAGAAACACCTTCTCCCACCACCCACTCTGCAAGCTGCATTGGGCACCCATGGGAGTCATTCTTCATGCCATCTGCACTGGCCAGTGCCTCCACACTGGTCTTGGAGCTCCAGAAGGAAAGCCTTCTCCCAGGCTGTCGCTGCTAGAGAAGCAGCGTTTGATTTCCAACTGCCTGGAGGAAAGCCTTTCTAAACCAAAATGGGCTCACAGCTTCCAATGAGGCAGAAACAACTCTTCCATCCACATAAGCAGCATTTATCAGCTCAGGACAGCCAAGGACAACTCAACGATGCCCACCCTGACTGCACCCAACACCATTGTTTCGAGGAAGAACCACAGCGCAACTTTCCCTTCCACAACCAGAATGTGGTTCACAAGTCACTCCTGGAGTGACTCGTTAAAGCTCTTCTGAGGTTGACTTACAGAGTCATAGAATAATTAGGGGTGGAAGGGATCATCCAGTTTCCACCCCCTGCTATGGGCATAGACATGTCCCACTAGATCAGGCTGCCCAAGCCCCATCTAACCTGGCCTTGAACACCTCCTGGGATGGGGCAGCCACAACTTCTCCGGACAACCTGTTCCAGTGCCTCACCACTCCCATGGTGAAGAAATTCTTCTCTTTATAGACACTGGGTTTGGTGGATACAAGTTCAAGTGAGTGAACGCGAACATCCGTAACAAAGCCCGGCTGCTGGAAGGTATGTGGGAACACAACAGAGCCAGAGCTGGACAGCACCAGAGGAAGCTGCTGGCAAGTAAATATTGCTCAACGCGACACCAGTATTGGGGAAAAACTGACAGAGTGGAATAACAGGAAGCTTAGTCATTTCTGGACAAAAAAAGCAAAGCGCATGTGAGAGGGGCGGAAGGGGAGCTGAGTGGCAAGCTGGAGCAGCCGCCCTGGGAGGGCCTGGAGAGCAGAGCCCAGCTTGCAGGACCCGCAGGCCAGAGCAGGGGACACACTCTGCTGCGGCCACCGCACCGGCCAGAGGAGCGGGTCTGTCCTGCCCAGGTGTCCCTGCAGGGTGCTGGGCGGCCCCGCTCCAGCAAACTCCTTGGAATACAGCTGGATCTGCTGCACAGGCTCCTCTCATCCCTGGCGAGCTCAGCCTATGACTGGTGCTAATGACTGAAGTGAGCTGTGACCTGGCTAAACTCCATCCCCGGTTCCTCCTCCGTCTTCTTCAGCACAGTGAGCACCACAACCGCTCAGACTGGGACAGAGAAGAAAGTCCCAGGGGAAGCCAAGGAGGGCTGAAATAGAATCATAGAATCATAGAATCATAGAATCATAGAATAACCAGGTTGGAAGAGACCCACCGGATCATCGAGTCCAACCATTCCTATCAAATACAGCACTTGGTATTTAAGGATATATTTCATTTTGAGCAATTATCATTAGCATTTAAAACCATCACAGAACAGTTTCAGGTGAGGTGAGTATGATGGGTGCGGCACAGGGCATCCACTGCCTTTCATGGGCAGCGATCCCCCAGCTCCATTAGGAACTGCCGAAGAACGGCACTGGAGAGGAGCACAGGCTGCATGGGAACATGCAAACCACAGCCCAGAGCAGGACCCAGGTGGGCAGAGCACAGCCCAGCGCACCAAAGCAAAACCCTGGAAAACATTTCGCCAGTGCGCGGAACAGCCCATTTCTGGTGCCGCTTGCAGAGCATAAGGGCACTTTGCAGAAGCCTCACAAGTGGAAAGAAAAGTTGAAAAGCAAATGAGATTTTCCTGATAGTGATCTTCCACACAGAAAAGCTCTTGTTATGCTTAAAAGACAGTCTGCACTGCTCAGTGATAGGTAATGGCACTGGATGTTAGCAAAGGGACTGTGTTAGAAAAACGCAAGTTCAAAATTTTACTACATTGTCTGGAGGGGCACACATAGTGAGAGGGAAAGGCAAATTTAAAACAAGAGGCTAGATAAAGAAAGCAACCAAACCATGCCAAAATGAAGACAAGCTTCATTAATAATGCTTTTTACTGCTTAGGCAAATGAGGGAAGAAGGAGATGTAATAAACAAACGGTTCAACAGCAGAGAAATGAAAAAACTTAACCAAGTTTACAGCTTAAAAATGACTAAAATGAAAACCTGTCCATAAGTAATTCAGATTTCAGTGGCAAAAAAAGAGAACTAGTCTTTGACATCAGGAGAAAAAGGGAGCGTTTAAAGTCTTTAACAAAGAACAAGTTCAAGCAAGCAAGGGTGGCAAAGGAAAAGTGTTGCGGGCAAATAAAGGCTGACGCATCAGGTTTGTTTTAGTTAGCAAGTGTGTGCTAAGGCACAATAAAGGCTTCCTACCCAAATAAACAACCTGCCAGTCCCTGCCGCTAACTGGGGCTGTGGCAAAGTCAAGAATCTGGTTACAGGGCTGGAGGCCTGGGCCAGTGAACCCAAGAGGCAGAGCAACACGTGAGCCCTCACATAAAGCACCACTTCATGAGGCATTTGGGATGCACTTGTCATGTTTATTTAATAAAAAAAAAAAACCCACAAACCCAAGCACAGCCCTGGAGTGGTGCAACAGCCCCACTGAAAACAAAAAGGAGAGGACACCCCTCTCAGCTGGCGGGCAGGGAAGCTTGAACCACCTCAGTACAAATGTGCACGTTACGGACACATCACAGGGGAAGGGCAGGTGCTGCAGCAAAGCTGGACTCAACAGGCCCTGTATCAGCCACAGATTTGTTTTTCATACAGCTTGGGAATGATTTCCTGCACTTAGTGCTTTCCAGGTCTTACAACACTGATATTATAGATCAATATTTCACAAAGACAAAGCTGCATGACGGATGTATGCGCTAATTAAACCATATCTAACAGGCAGCGCTGTTGTAATCACACACTCTGTATCCCTTTTAGCTTTTACATCAGAGGTTTGGCCTTGCTCACTTTCTATGTAAAACAAAATGACAATAAAACAAGAGAACAAAAGATCCACTGTAAGTCACAGTGTGCAAATACAGATAGTATCAACATTGTCCATTCTAGTGCCGTGCAAATATAATTAAGGCTAAGAGAAAACATCACTTGCTCTCAGAAGCACTCTATCTTCTCTCTGTTAAAGCCCATGTATAAGCCATACTATTAAAAATGCAATTCTTTGTTAGAGCAAATAGATACAAGCGCACACCACAGCACCATCGCGGAGCAAGCTGGGAGCCCCCACGCCACCAGGGACGGTGCCTGCCTGTCGCCTTGGCTCGTCCCCACACCCTCCTCCTGCTTCCAAGGGAAGGCTGCTCGCTGGCCTTGGAACCAGCCTGCAGCCCCGGCACGATTTTGAGATCCACGTGCTGTTCTCATTGGAAAGGAGCCAGTGAAAGCCCGTGTGTGCTCAGAAACGTGGCTGCAGGGTGAATATTTGGTATCAAAGCCTTGAAACTCTGTCGAAGTCACGTGTTGGGGGGGAAAAAGGCAACGATAGCTCAGAAAAGCTTATGAAATAAGTGACAATGACATTAGAGGAGCAGAAAGTACATATAAACAGCAGAAACCCTTAAGGTCTTACAGCGCATCTGGGCTCTGAAGGAACGCAGAGGTGAAGATTAATCTGCCCTTGCTATTTTGCTTGAGTTGCTGAACAGAGGAGGACAACGGACACGAATGGGTGGGAAACACAGATGGCAGGGTTTATTGTCCTAACTCTAAATAGTCACTAAATATGCCAAAATACTGCTTTGTGGTCAGAATTCCCTGTAATTGTTTATTTTAACATGGGCACTGACAATTGAAATGTCCTGTCACAAAAACAAACTGTGTAGCCAGAAGCAGCAGCTTTCCTCTAGATGAAGTTTGGTTCCCAGGCACTGTCAGTGCTGGGCAGGAGCAGGAGGAGAAGAAGGAGCAGGAGGAACAGGAGCAGGAGGAACAGGAGCAGGAGGAACAGGAGCAGGAGGAACAGGAGCAGGAGGAAGCAATTGGTAGGGGGAAGGAGGTACAAAACCCAAATGCAATGGTGAAAAAGAGGGGGCAGTACTTGTTTTACAGAAGCAACCTCTCTGAAGGAAGTGGCAGTTTAAGTTCGTTATAAGACATTTCAACAGTTCCACTACTTTTCCCGTATACACCAAGAAAAAGAAAACACAACCTCTGCAGATATTATCTGTAGGGCGTATCAACTCAAACCCAGGCCTATGACCTGAAGACTTGAACGCTCTCGCTTGCAGTGTTCAGCTACATAGCTGGTGGGCAATTGAAAATTTTCCATGTGTGGGAGCCAGCTGAACCGACAGAACAAAAAGTAACATTCAGAAGGAAGACCAGCATATCATGACCTCATTTCAGAAGCACTTTTCCCCTAAGTTCAGCATGTGTGAAGCAAAATCGAAGTCACAGAGATGAGAGCATCAGTCTCACAACTGGGCTGGAGGGCTGCTTTAAAGGTGCTTGCTCTTTTAGAACCTAAATTCTCCTTTAATATATTTCATATAGACCTATGAGGGAGGAAACATCTAATTTCTGAGTATTAAAAGGAAATTAAAGTATTCCCCTCTTTCCTCAACTTCTTTTGGTTTTAAAGTGAGACCAGATTGACTCTAAAAGCAGCAAAACTAATAAGAAGTGAAACAGCAAATGAAGACTTTCTACCCTCTAAGTTCCCTCCAATCAAACAAGTTCAAGCTGAAACTTTGCGCCCAAGCCCTAGAAGCCCCAGGAATGTATTTCACAGGCTTCTGAGTCGCAGTGCTCCCATCAGCTGGTGCTGTTCCTTGTGCTGCTCTGGAGCTCCCAACCTGTTCCACTGCAGCACCTCCAAGGGCGCTGGTGAAGGACAAGACCTGGCTTCACTGGCATACACCTCCCTCCTCTTCCTCCTCATGGACAAAGCCAATTTAACATCAGGCTTCCCAGCAGCGCTGGTAAAATTCATTTTTCCACCCTAAGAATGAAGGCTGGAGGCTGTCACAGAAACAGGAGGAGGATGGAGAAGAGGAAGGAGATGGATGGCACCAAAAACTGAGATGAAAGAAAGGAGGAAGAAAGCTGGAGGAAGAACTGGCATTGCTGCCACGGACTGCTCCACCACTGTTCCAGGTGGTGACACACCACATGCCATCCTCATCCTCTTCGTCCTCAGGTTTTGCATTAACAAGAGAGCCAGGAGGACCCGGACCGCTGATGCCTTCATGTGCTCCTGGACTTGGTCCCAGCAACAACATCTGAACGTCTATTAGGCAGGAGGTTAAAAGGAGGTTGTAGAGAGGAGGGAGCTGGGCTCTTCTCCCAAGTGACAGGGGACAGGACGAGAGGGAATGGCCTCAAGCTCCACCAGGGGAGATTTAGGCTGGACATTAGGAAAAGATTTTTCACAGAAAGGGTCATTGGGCACTGGCAGAGGCTGCCCAAGGAGGGGGTTGATTCACCTTCCCTGGAGGGGTTTAAGGGACGGGTGGACGAGGTGCTGAGGGACATGGGTTAGTGTTTGATAGGAATGGTTGGACTCGATGATCCGGTGGGTCTCTTCCAACCTGGTGATTCTATGATTCTAAGGCCCTTAAAAGCAGTCCCTGTCCTCCACTCGGCACAGAGAGTTTCTGTCTGAGAATGCAGGTCCCAGCCTCCAGCAGGGAAAGCATCTCCCACCCATCAGAGCACTGAAGCACACAGCAGCACCACCACTGGAAATCCCTGCCTTTCTCAGCTCCTGAGGGCCAAGACATTTTTTTAAACCAAGTTAAGGAGCAGAAGCTGAGCTGAGTGGTTTGTCAGGTGATCAAAACAGAACTTAAGTAGTCATTTAATAACATTGAACTACTTGTCATTTAAACAGAACAGAAAGAAAAGAATGAAGCCACGATGGATGGTGCTGGACAAGTGCCCTTTTGCTGTACTCCAGACAATAATAAAACACAGTGATGCTTTCCAAATTTTAAAAATTAAATATGGGTGTATTTTTAGCAACTGCTATTTTAAATTTGTTTAAGCACAAAGCAGAGCCTCTTAATTCACAAAAGTTCTCTCCAGCTGCTGGCGGCTCCTTTTTAGATGCGAAATCAAAGTCAATACAGAAAACACAGCAGTCTGAACAAAACTTAGAGGAGCCACCTGGCACCCATTGCAGCAGTTACTGGGATTGAACCACAGGAAGGCCAAGAATTCAAGAGACAGGACAAAATTAGCTGTGCCCAAGAATGCTGCCCCAGTGCTCCAGGGCCACTGTGCAAGGTCTGACACTAAAAATGTGAGACTGACCCTATAGCTCGAGAACCAAGAGTGGGAGGGGAGCAACAAGAGATGAGAATAGAACATGTTCTGACTGCCACAGTGAGACAAGGCTCAATGCGATGCTTCCCTCAGTACGAGTGGACGTGTCTTCAAATAGAGACATCACAAGACCTGTTTAACTCCACACAAAGAAACCACACAAGTTATACCCGCAGGGGATGATTTTTTGTTTTCAAACAGCGCTTCAAGGAGGCTTTAAAACCAAATGAGAAGTAATTCCCAAGACATTTTTTTTCCCCTGCCTTTTTAAAATCAGCATTTGAATTAATTATTTCCACAATTCAAAACTTTTAGAAGTAAAATGAGCACACAACTCATACTTTTGAACATACACCTCTACTCAAAGAAACCAGGCACATAAAAATCCTTAATCATCTACAGCTACTTTAATTAATACTTATTAGAGGTAGTGAGTATAGGAAAAGGCGGTTGTCAGCTCTGACCAGTAGCCAACAGATCTCTCGCCAGCTCCACCAAGCCCAACTCTCCACTAATCCCTGAACAGAAGCTGTGAGGTCCTGCTGCACAGAAATTTTACTGAAGAAGGCAACTAAATCACTGCAAGATAACAAGAATCCCTAAAAGACCTCTGAAGAAGGCAGAGTACATAAACTAGACTTCAACTCTGCGTACAATTGAAGCTTATTTCAGCTTTAGGAAAGTAATGTTCCAGGAAAGCTTTAAACACAGTAATCCATGACCTAATAAACTAAATACAGTTGCCAAGACTTGGGTATTTCTGCCTTCTCGCAATGGCATTCTTATCTTTGCCAGTTCATTTATTTTAATGATATGAGTAGCCGTACCAGAAGCCACATCACACTCTGCAGGGATTTAAATTTTGGTTTATATCTAGCCACATGCCTTTTCCCCCCATGTACACATCCAGATATTTCTTAAAAATCACGCAGGCTACTTACATGGCTGGTCTTGTTTTCCAGTTTATGTGATAGCATCCATTCTTCTCTCATTCAAGTCACATTTTTATATGCCTTGAGGTTTACTCTTCCTAAAGAATTCAGTGAGCTTCCTTGCAAATGTATTCTCTCTCTGCACAAACACTGCTCCATACATTCCACACCTCCACAAGTGAAAGCGCAGAAATGACAGCCTTGCGCTCACTGCTCACAACATTAAGGCTAGGAATGTTCAAATAAGTCGTTACAAACAAATTAAAAAATTTATACCCTTCTAAACACTCTTTCTAGCAACATTTTAAACTATTGTCCAGCCTTAAATCGATACAAACTTCACTGGTACCCTGAGGACAAGGCTGGCAGTAGTACTTTCAGTGCAGTGAAAAGCTGAGTTGATTTCAGAGTCTGGAGACTCTTTTAACTTGTGCTCCTGAGAGCTTATAATCACTTCCAAAATGCCACTTTTAACTGAAGCTACATGGTACTACTGTTCTGAAAATCCCTTTTTCCCTTCTGTCCAGTCCAGCCATAGAATAAGATCAAAATCCTTCGCTCTGCTCACAGCATGCTCACTCTTTTGCTGCAGGTCTATTTTGCCAGATCGCAGCTCCACACACATTTATTTCTGTGCAACAAACACTTGGTCAAGTGTGAAATTGCCCTGACTGACAAACCAGACACCAGCCCTCCCAGCATCAGTTGGAAAGATCTGAATCACAAATTACTTTTTTTTCCCCTATGAAGCAATTCCTCACACTCCACTACCCAAAAGATTTTAAAGCACTTTACTTCCAAATAAAGCTGATATATTTAACCATGTGTATCCATCCATCAATTGATTGCCTCCTGCAAGGAAAGCACCTTACCCTGCTCCAGAGAACACCGGGGCAGCCTCAGTGTTCAATGAAAACCTGGAATAAATAACAATGGACTAAATACAAACCCCTGACTCTTCTTCTTCCCCTGAGGAGCATTTGTTTTAAGTGTGAACTCTTTAATCATTCAGTTTGCCTAACTCATCTGCTTTTCCATGTGGTTACAATCCCTGCACAATCCGAGCTCTCCCAACTCTGTTCACTGCAGGGAGAATTTCACCAGCCAAGCAAGGAGATGTCAATGCAAGTCATCTTTTGAACACGTCCTACACCAGAAGGCTGAATTACAGGCACAATTTAGCACGAAAAGCTGGCTCTGAACTCGACTGCGCTCTTGAAGATGGGAAGTGACAGAAGAGCCAGCAGCCTGTCCAGCTCCAGCTCACTCTGGGTGCTCAACGTGCTCCAAGCCCAGAGCTGCCTGTGAAGAGCAAGACCAAGCCTAAGTTTTTTTTCCCCCCTCTCAGTATTTGTTTCACCTGAGCCAGTTCACAGGGAGTCCCAAGGTCCCAGAAACCATTTCCTTGTCCAGTCAAGGCTGGAAAAAGCCCTCCCAAAAAGAACATGCAACCTCTCCCTCACCTAGTACAGAAGATCAGCACTGAAATCCCTCAGGATTTTAGACTGAATCCTGTCAGGGTAAAGGAATTCACTTCTGCAATGGATTGTCAGTCTGTGCTCACAGAACATAACCATCATTATAAAGCCAGCATGTTACTCTGCTTGCTCATACGCACACTTCTAGCCTCAGTTATTCCTTACGTTTCCCTCCAGCATGTATAAAGCAGGGACAAGTCACATTTGTTAAAATTCGCCACTGTCTCTCTCAAAATCCATACCTACCAGTGGTTACCATCAGCCCCTTGGGCACATAAAGACACGTGCCTTCAGGTGTATCTGGCCTGGCAGGATGGACAGTGTGCACATACATAATGGACAATATCCATACTTTGCCATTGCTCTTTCTCAAATTTGAATTCATATCATATCATATCATAGCCTGGAAACTATCGCATTCAAATTCAGTAAAATCATGCCGACAAAAAAGTAAACGGCTTTGTTTCCACAAAAAAAACCTGTTCCTTTCTTCAAACAGTACTCTCTTCCTTTTTTTGCTAACTCGCTGTACTATTTAGCCAAGTTAAGAATGGTCCAGAGGAATCTGGGGCTGAAGAGAGTCTTTCCAGGAACTTGACGGGACTTGAAGTGCTCTTGAGATGCAAGCTCGATCCAAAGCCACTACCCCAGCCAGCCTCTTCAAACCCTCCTACTAAAGCACCACCACTCCACAGCAGCCTTCGAGCTTCTAAAAAATCAGCATTTTCTAGTGCAGCTTCAAGCTGTGGTCCTCGAAGGTCTCCTGTGTTGCTGCTACTAACGCAGTGGGAGTTTGCGAAGCCACAGCACCCCACAGCTTGCCACCGCTGGTGTGAAGCACTCCAGCACTGCTACACCCTGCAGATGAAGGAGCTGCATTTATTATTCCTCTTTTAAAAATCCACTTTATCAGAAGCTGATATTTTCCTCTATTTGATCAAAATCTTAGAGTCGCTTCCAACTACCTCTGTAGGTATTTGTATCAGATAAATGATTAGACGTTCCCTGGAGAAGAGGGTATGTTGTAAGTATTTCAATACATTTAAACATGAACCCCAAAAAAGTTTTCTTATTTGCATAATCCCACATTTCAGCGTATTACAATCCGGTGTTTACTTAGAACTTACTTCAGTAGCAGCAGCCCTTCAAGTGGTACTGCGCAAATTAAGGAAGAAGACAGAACTCTGATCAGAATAAAACCATCTCTTTTGTTATTTTGTATGGGAACTAATTTAAGCGCTGCCGTGCAGCCCTGAATGAAGAAACTAAAAGCCAGTATCCCCCAGCCTGACAGTCAGGCAAGCAAGGACCAGCTGACACTGCCTCAGTGCTGCTGGGGATGGATTCAGTCCTACAAGGTCAATCCCTCACGACGAAGGCTGCCCACAAGCACCTTGATTAGCACAGCCACAACAATAACATATATTGTTATGAAATAATATAACAATATTAATATTCAAGTCCGTAACAAAATGCTTACATACAGTATCAGAGAAGCACATAGTTACAGCTCCTGATTTCTCCACTTATTTTTCAAATAGGCAAACAGTTCAGTTCTCTGTCTGACACTTCTGCCTGGATTCACAGTAGGTTCCTAACACTTCAGCCCCAAATCTTTACACTATCAGTATCCAGGTTTAAATCACCAGTAGGTAGCAAACTCAGTTTAATCCACTGCTCACAAGCTTCTGTGAGTAGCAGATACGTAGAAAAAAACACCACTGAGCAACAGAAGTCTTTAACAGACAATACTAAGCAATATTGTTTAGGCTGCTCGTTGAAGCACTCAATCCATTTTCACTTTTCTGCAGCGCTGTCACTGTGAGCCACCACACCAGACCATGAAGCCTGCTAATAATGGCTGGGTAAACAAAACAGAGACTCAGTGAGGCTGCTGCGTATCCTTTAAAGACTAGAAAGACCACCTTCTTATTCCCCTTAAGCAGCACGAGACAAGCCCGGGAGGGAGGAAACGCACAGCGAGGCAGTCAGTGAACAAAATGAAGCAATTAGTGTCCCTGAGACTGCGCGCCGCCTGGGATCCTGTGTCTGCGGAATGTGAGAGCTGACTGGATGCTGCAGGAGGGCAATGGATTTGCCTTGGTTTTGAGAGTTCTTTTTGAGAAGACTGGCCGTCCTCCGACGCCGGACACGGCTCCGATGCAGGAGCTAGTCCTGCCTCCCCAGCAGCAGCCAGGGCAGCGCTGCCTAAGCGGTATCCAGTTGGGCTACCACAGCTACGCAGTCTCTATGAAGAAACGTTACCGCTTCGCCAAAGTCAAAAACCAGATGTGATCATCCGGTCTCAAATGCCATTTGTTGCTTCCAACACATTTTGGAGTGAACCTTGGCAACGAGGCACCTGTATTCAGGCCAACAGAGCAAGAGGCTTGGGGTCAATCCGGGCAGGAGAGAGGCCTCTCCAGCCGCTTCGACTCTCATTTGAACACTCAGGACAAACAACTGAATAGTCCTTACATGAGGCTTTCTTATTTTATACCTCTTAATTTCTTCCCACAAATTAGTTGAGAATTCTGCTGACGTGGACTGCACAGCAGAGTTCTTGACCGTACGTGGCAGAAACCCATGCCGGTTTCTATCATGTCCAGGCTCTGAAAAGAAGACGGTGCAAATGCTGCAATGCAAGGTCTTTATTTTCTTTCATTTCCTCCTGCAGAACTGAAACTGTAACGTGAACTCTGGACACCATAGTGAGCCACGACTCTCTGTCTCAGTATCTGATAAGCTTTCAAAATGCCATTTATAGTCCTGCAGAGGAATGTGCATGGTTTCAACCGTTTGGTTTTTTAATGCACTGTTTGCCACTCAGCCTAGCAATCACCCCATTTTCCCAACGTGCTTGCTGCTTTCCCTTTGCTTCCGCTGCTGGAGCTCAGCCTACTGGCAGGCGCACAGCCTGAAGAGGAGAAAAATGGCAAATCAGATCAGAGGAATTTGAGCACTGTTTATATTTTCATTTTTTTCCAAGGGTTACTGCTTTACGAGTTTCCTTGGAATGAGATGTGTGCCCATGTGACTCCCAGCCCCTGAGCCGAACCGAACCTCCGCGTCCTCATTGCACTCCTACAACAGAAGACAAAATATTCACAAACTCTGCATTGGCAGACCTCAAACACAAGCCACCAGACTTCAAACTCGGCCATCATCAGTGATAAGACCTAAACTTCTAGCCCCTACCTTTTTCTCAGAAGTTCAAAAGAGCAGAGAAATGCGAAAGCTCAAGACTTCTCAGCTGTTGAAGGAAGAGTAGAAGAAAGCTTTCACACTTATCAGGACATCCAACTCAAGCATGAAGCAGCCGCCTCAGCAGGAGCGTAACTTCTGAGAGCAAAAATGTATTTGAAAGTCACAGTGCCCATAGTGAACGCGAGCTCCAAAGGAATAAACCGCAGTTCAGCCCAAATCCTGCATCTTTACCGAGTCCACTGAAATCTCGTGAAGTTTAGATCACTTAGAACCAGCCTGTTTTGGATCACCCTGGTTTGCACCCTGTAGGAAACCTGCTAACTGCAGTGGGGAGGCACCGACCGAGAGCAGGCTGACCACAGCCAGACAGCGCTACAGAAAAGCCAGTCCCAGTCCACACCAGCCCCTGCCCACCTTCTTCCCCATTGTTTTTTATACTTGCCAAAATATATGGCTAGGAAAGAGCGCATGGTGGCCAGAGGAGGTGGCGCACAGGGACAAGCTGGAGGCAGGCTGGCGGGGTGGCCTCGGCGCATCTGCAGCCTCCCACGAGATTTGCATTGGATATCCATCTCCCCGTTGTGAAGACATCTTTATCTCAGCTTTCAGGAAACATCAGATGACTCATCTATCGGAACATCTGATTAAGGTAATGTAATTTCAAAAATGAATCCTACTTAGGCATGTTTTTTCCAAGCAAAAAAAAAAAAAAGGAAGAAAAATGATTTTAAATTACTCTAAAAATCTAATATCTGTTGCAATGTGGTTTCCTGATTTAGGAACTCAGGAGCTTATTTTTGCTGTAGACAGTTTAACAGGATTTTAGGCATCCAAATTTAGGAAAAAAAATCCTACGGCATTCAAACAACGCAGAGCCAGAGCTGGAGCTGATTCAGCCACTCGAGCTCACAATTTGAATATACTACATAATCATTCTCATTTTAAAATGATCCTCCTAATATCTAAGGGCTGGATTATCCCACAGGCATTTATCCTTATTGACGTACTTCCCTAAGGACAGCCTTGCAGGTTTCGTTAGGACTAATTACGAAGCAGGGTATTCAACAGAGGGATGATAAAGTCTTGCTCTGATTGACGTGGCCCTGACCTCCTCCTTGCACCACTCGCCGAGGTCACAGACACGTGCCTGCCTTCCTTTTTCTCACCCGCATTCCTCAGGGACACACAACAACGGCTGCTTGTTGCCAATCCAGAACTAAGAAAGACCCGGTAAGGCGCACTCAGGGTTCATGTTTCCCAACAAACGGCTCGTGCCCAGTGATCAGCACCACGGTTCCACGTTCAGCCCTTGCCAACGCCAACAACCGCACCTACAACACAACATGGAGCAGATGCCCCTCTCCTTTCGTTCCAGGCCCACAAATACAGGTTTTGCTTTCACCTCACAGGGAGGGGGAAAACAGAAGCTGAAAGATCTCCTTCTAAAACCTATTTTTACCTCCAAGAAGCAGCCCAGATGAGTCGCGCTTGCTTGCGGCCAGCTGTGTGCTCCGTGCGCTCCGTCCCTGCAGAGCATCCGCGACGGACACCTGGGCCAGCGGCTGGCCGGGCAGTGCTGGAGGGCACTGTCGTTTCACGGGGTCCCCTCAGAGGGGATTTGCTCTGCCTGTTGATGTTCTAAATATAGGCAGGCCATTCTCCAGCCCAGGAGCAGGTGTTCCCGCTGGGAGCTGCAGCTCCTGCAGCGCTAGCACACATCTACCTGGGGTCGGCGAATACACGACGTGTTTTCTAAGACCCAGCGAGTGACAGATGCCCTCATAACTTGTAAAGCAAAACTCAGTGACTAAACACCTGTCTAATACCCAAGAGACAACGCAGAAATAGCTCTTCAGTTAACACTAATATTTCATATACTTATAAGAAATAAAGTTTTTTAATATTAAGGTCAATTTTTAGGGGTACTGGTATTTTAGTGAATGGTGAGGACGTTACATCCACACTGAGTTACTGAAATAGTAAAAAGTACTTTTGAATGTCCTAATCAAAATCTTTTTTTCTTTGCTAAACTATTAACCGACCTTACAGGCTCTGGACAGACCTGGTGTAACACTTCCCTAAAACATTTTTGCATAACATCTATAGGTGGTGATAGTGTGGAAAACAATAAATAAAGCAACGGGTGCTGGTTTGGCTTCACACACACAAAAATTCACCAAAAAACCAAAACCCAAACCAAGAAATTGCTTTTCTGCCATAGGGACTGGACAGGGAATTCAACGAAGGCATATATTCCATATTAAGTTTACCAAAGGTATCTTCATACATTACAGAAGCTATTTATCTAGAGAAAACCAAATAACCAAACAGAGGTGCCCAGGAGCACCTCTCCCTGCTGTAGTGGCGCCAGCAAGGTGACCCTGCTCTGCTCCCTGTTCCACAGCGAGAGGACCCCCCAGCCCTCCAGGAGCCTCTCCAGCACACAGCGCTTGGAGTAAGCACCTCAGCCCCACAGAAACCTTTCAGCATGAACACAAGTAAACACACCTGGTAAGTAGTGTAATCCTAAACAGCAGCCTCCTTCCCAGCTTAAAACTCAGCTCCTGCTCTGGTTTAACACAGGCAACAGTGGACTCTTACACGGAGTATTCTGAAGCAGTGTAATAGCGCTGTCACGTCACATACCGCTATAATCCACAGACCTTGCAGCTCGTTACAAAGGTGATAATAATCTCCTCCATTAATAAAGGAAATGGAAGAGCCCTGCTGACGGCAACAGAAGAGCCAGTAGTGTCGCCAGGGGCAGGGGAACGTGGCTGGTCCCTTGGCTTGTCCCTCATCCAGACACCAGCCCACGCTGAGAGTTCAGGGCCCTTGCAGTGACCATGGATGGCAGAAACCTGAGTGGAGGATGCAATCCACAGCGAGCTCAGGTGGTGTCCCCCCATAGCGAAGGAAATTCACATCCAATTAACTCTGGTGTTCGTGCCAGCCTTGTCTGTTGGGTCCTTGCTCGTAGAAGTGCAAAGCCAGCAGGGTAAAGCTGCTGCAGCTGCCGTGCGATCAAATACCAGCGCAGTGGAAAATCAAACCAGGGATACCAAGGGTACTAGTTCACCAGCAAACAGCTCTTCACACTTGTGCCCTCTCCCAGGTTTTCATCTCCACAGCCAGGCCTGCATTTCCACCTGGTATGCTGCCTAACGACACGACAGGGTGCAGCACCCAGCGTGATGACACCCCAGTGGGGTGGCCACGGCAGCACCTGCAGCACAGCATCCTGTGCCATGCCACACCACACCTCACATGGCAAAGAAACACCACACAGGCTCACCTGGGCAGGTGCCACCTGGGCAGGAGCCCCCAGGCTGCTCCACCACCAAGTGCAAAGCCTCAGAGCTGGGACTCCCCATCAGTGTCAGCCGCCCCTGGCACCGCTCGGAGCTCCAGCCCTTTTTTAATGCGCAGAAACATTTTATTTCCACGTTCTAAAATTATTTTTTCTTCCCACGCGTACATCGTAATTACTGCAATTTCAAAATAAACATAGAAACAAAAACATTTCAGTATCCGTACATTAAAACACGACTGGGGGTGATGGGACTGGGTATTTCGGGCCCAAGAGCATTTCAAATGTTCACCGCCCTACCCTGATCTAACACGAGACTTGTTTTGAAACTCAGGGATGTTGCAGGACTTATATAAAACTGTGATAAACCCGCTCGCTGCCCAGCTCCCACGCAATCAGGGCCTGGCTGCACAGGCGACCTGCAGCAGCTGGTAACAGCTACAATCGCCTCCCCCGAGCACGTCGCTGCCGTGAACCAGCTCCACACACTCAGGCTCCGCTCAGCTGCCTGGGATTTGGTCCCAGGAAGAGAAAATTACACTGTAGAGAACCTGACAGGCGTATTTCTATTCCCTAACTTTTTGATTTTTTTTTTTGACTCTACTAAATCAATTCTGTACTGTTTGTTGGATGAGTATTTTAAATGTAAAAGAGTATTTAATTAATAAAAAACGTAGTGAAAGCACTGGGTTCCACACATTTAACACCTATGACTGAAACTACTGCAACAGCAAAACAGCAGCCATAGATTCACAGCACCTAACTTGGATATAGCTCCTAAAAATCAGAGGGAGGCTGCACACCCTCCCTGCTAGGGCCTGCTTGCACTTCCAGAGGCACCTTGCCTCCCACTGAGCGTTGTCCTTTCCTTAAGCAAGTGCATTTGTGAAGAAGACAGGATAACCTCAGCAGTCCCAGACACAGAAATACAAGCAGGGTGCTCTCAAACATCCAAATAACCCAGGGAGGAAAACACTCTTCTAAGATTCACCATCAGCTGTTCAGAGACACCAACAACCGCTGGTAGCTGCGAGATGGAAACAAATCATCATATTGCTTACGTGGTTCGTGCTATTAAAAACAAAGAACCCTTACAGTGACTTTGCTGTTTCTACGTGAAGCGCCCTTTATTCCAGCTACTGTCAGAGAATAATTTAAAGGCAAGGAACCAGCCATACTGGAGGAGCTGAGCCCTGCCGGGCATATTTTCCCTTCATCCCTGCTATCCTTCCCCCTCTCCCCGAGGAAAACAGCAAAACAAATCAACAAGCATCGATAAAATAAAAGCAGCAAAACATCCCGCTGCTGGCAGGCAGTAATTGCTCCCTTTCGGGCTCCAGGGTTTCTCTGGCTACAACTGCTTCTTTCATTAACCGTATATCCTTGAAAATAATATAACAGTTACTCACTTTCAATGAATCAAAGCAGGCGATTACGCGTCCGTTTTCAACTTGGCAGCTTTTCGATGGGTGTGCAAATTTACATTCCGTGTCTGGTCGTGAGCAAGTCCCCCTTTGGAACTCCCTACACACTTCCAGCGTTAGCCATTTTGTGTCCCGAATTGGCGTGACACTAACAGCCATCTTTAGATTTTACAGGTAGATAAAATTCCCAAGAAAACGGACAAGCGCGTAGCTGAACCGATAAACTGGAAATGATGAAAGCGCCACCTCCAGAATACCTTTTTTTTTTTTTCCCCCCCACCCCCCACTCCCTACTTTAAAAGTGTGTTTCGAGCTGGGTGGCCACAAGCTCAAGGATGCGCCACCGGGAGTTCGAAGCGTGACAGACGCTCGGTGGCCAGAGGTCTCGCCCTCAAATTGCCGGCAGGGTCACCGCGACGCTGGACGGCCCGACACCAGCCTCCTGCGCTCAGCACCCCATCCTGAGAGCCAGCCGGAGCCCAGAGTGCAAGCAGAGAAACCGTGGCGGGCCCTGGGACACTGGAAATTCTGCTCCGTGCTGTCAAGAAAGTTGTCGGGAAGGGAATCTCCACGCAGCAGCCGAACCGCACGAGGGGCTTGGCGGTGCAATCGGGATCGATTAGTTTGGCATAGAGAGATGCAGCAGTTTAGAGCAACGATCGATATTGGGTGCGTGTATTTATATAGATATATTTTTTTTTTTTTTCCTCCTCTCCTGGATTTTCGGGCAGAAGGGGTCTGACCTTCCCAGCAAACTTTTAGGTGCTGTAAGCGGCTGCGGCGGGCTGGCTCCCGCGCTGTCCTCGCAGTCTGAGCTGGGCAGCAAGCAAGGCAAAAAGCAGCGGCTGCTCTAGAAGCGGGTCCCAAGCAGCAGAGACGTCAGGGAAAGGCACTTCTTAGTACCAACCTGCAGAGAGAAGAGACACGTTACAGTCAGCGGGCGGGGGGGGCCGCCGCCGCCGCCCCGCGCAGGGCACTCACGCCAGCAGCGGGGCCGCTTCCCCGCGCGGAGCCGGGCATGACGGCCAGCGGGCCAATCGCAGGCGGCGTTGCAGCCACCCTCCGGGCGGGAGGCCAATGGCGGGGCCCGTCTTATGAGGAGGAAGGTCGCGCCGGCCCGTCAGACGCCGCGCTGGAGGCGCTGCCCCGAGCGGCGCCCGCGCCACGGGGCTCCCCGCCCGCCCGAGGACGAGCGTGTGCGCCCGGGCGCGGCCCGACACGCGGGGGGAGGGCGGGGCGGGGGGCGGGGCTTAGGCGGAGGGAGGGGCGTTGATTGGGCGGAGCGCGCTTGAGAGGGCGTGGCTTAAGCGGGCAGAAGGGGTGGTGATTGGACAGAGAGCACTGAGGGGGCGTGGCTTTTGCGGATGGAGGGTGGTGGTTTGGCGTGGTGAGGCAAGGGGCGTGGCTTCTGCGGATGGAGGGTGGTGGTTGGGCGGAGCCCGGCGAGGGGGCGTGGCTTATGCGGATGGAGGGTGGTGATTGGGTGTGGCGCGGCAAGGGGGCGTGGCTTGGCGAGGAGCTTGGCGATTGGACAGAGCGCCGCGAAGGGGGCGTGGCTAAGAGGGGGCGTTGCTAGGGGGGCGTGAACAGGATATTGGCTAGAACCACCCTCCGCCCGCCCTGCTCCCATAGAACCATTTAGGGGAAAAGACCTTTGAGGCCATCGAGTCAAGCCGGGTCCTCTCCACTGCTAAACCAGATCCCTGAGCACCTCATGCACCCGGCTGTTAAACGCCTCCAGGGTGGCGAGGACAGGCTGAGAGAGTTGGGGTTGTTCAGCCTGGAGAAGAGAAGGCTGCGGGGAGACCTTAGAGCAGCTTCCAGTGCTGAAAGGGGCTCCAGGAAAGCTGGGGAGGAGCTTCTTACAATGCTATGGAGTGACAGGACAGGGGGAATTGGCTTTAAGTTGGAAGGGGAAGATTGAGATTAGACATTAGGAAGAAATTTTTCACAATGAAGGTGGTGAGACACTGGCCCAGGTTGCCCAGAGCAGGGGTGGCTGCCCCATCCCTGGAGAAGTTCAAGGCCAGGTTGGATGGGGTTTTGACCACCCTGGTCCAGTGGGAGGTGTCCCTGCCCATGGCAGCGGGTGGGACTGGATGGGCTTTAATGTCCCTTCCAGCCCAAACCACTCTGTGATTCTACAGCAACGCCATCACCTCCCTGGGCAGCCTCTTCCAATGCCTGATAACCCTTGCAGTGAAGAAAGTTTTCCAGATGTCCAATCTAAACCTCCCCTGGTGCAACTTGAGGCCGTTCTCTCTCGTCCTATCACCTGCCCCTTGGGAGCAGAGCCCAGCACCCACCTCACTACAAGCTCCTTTCAGGCAGTTGAAGACAGTGACGAGGTCTCCCTCAGCTTCTTTTTTTTCCCAGGCTAAACAACCCCAGGTCCCTCAGCCACCTCTTTCCGTGCTCCAGTTTGAGCCCAGTGTCCCTTGTCCTGTCATTGGGCACCACTGAACAGAGTCTGGCCCCATCCATCAGATATCGATCAGCATTGATGAGATCCCTTCTTAGCCTTCTCTTCCCCAGGCTGAACACACCCAGGACTCCCAGCCTTTCCTCACAAGAGAGATGCTCCACTGCCCTCATTATCTGCAGTGCCCAGCTTTGACATAGAAGCCTGGTGCCACACGTATATAACTCCATAATAAAATTCTAAATTCTAAAATAATTCTAAAATAAAACTCTTGCCCCAGCCTGTAGATCTCCAAAGAGCAGCGTGGAGTTCAAAGCAGCTGTGCTCATGACATGCTGTGGGACAACGTCGCAGCAAGTGAGTAACACAGACAATGGGAATTCTCCTGCCACCCTGCAGCCCTCAGAAGAATCCCGCCTGCTTGCTTTAAGTGGGATGTTGTTCACATCCCCGTCTTTCTAAAGTCACTGCTCCATCCTTTTTGTATTCCCCAGCACCCAAAGCAGCGTTACCGGCACTGTCATCAGAAGCACCTCCTGGGAAGTGACGCTGGTCAGCAAACCAACAGATGAGGAAAATCTACAAAGAGTCTTTTCCCAGGGACTAAGTGATTAGAACAACAAACTGCAGGAGAAGCAAAGCACACCCAACACAGCTAATAAGATTATAACAGGCACCGCGGGTTCCTTGCCAGGACACTTCTAATCATGGCCACATATTTAATCCCTGCTAGCAGGAGACAAACAACTGGGCATAATTGCTTGCAAGCACAAGTTAACGGTCAGGTGTCTTCTTGGTAAACACAAACATTCATTTGCTTCAAATGCCTAAAATTCAGAAGTCAGAGTCATCCCGTGCCAGCATTCACTACAGGTCAGCACTCCCACATACAGCAGAGACTCGCCTCTTGCAAACTCACTCATTAACAAGCGCTCAAGCAAACACATCTGGTTCTTTCACCCCAGCACCAAGAGATTTGAAAGGCAGAACCATACACCGAGCCCTCATGATGCCACCTGCCCACAGCCACGTGCCAGCAGGTCTGCTTGGGCACCATGGTGGGACCTGCTCCAGGCACCTCCAGCCACCTCGAGTGCCCTTCACATCAGGGACCTTTCCAAAGCCTCAAACGCATCATCTGGCCTCCAGCCAAGGCATTCTGCGACTTGTCCTTGCCCTCCACCAGCACAGATAATAGATATATCTACTTCTTCCCACCATCCCTCCTGCACGGCCCAAAAATCAGGGTTTTTGAGTGTTCACTTTGTGATGAATGTTTATTCCCTGCAAGACCCTCAGGAGAGGGTGATGCCAATGCAGGTACAACAAAGCCATGAAACGGCTCTAAGCAGGGATTGTCTCCCGCTCATCCATTTAGGGTACAATCCATACCAAGCATTGATTTTTCCAAATACCAAGAAGAGTTAGAGCACCAATTGATATATTTTACATGCTAAAGCCAAAGGAAGTTAAAGGCCACGTCTTCAAACCAAGATATTTAATTTCACTCTCATTACAAGAGTAATCACCCCTATCAAGGAAAGAAAGACAGCATGAAGGGAAACAGATGAAAAGTATCTTTTGAGCTCACATGTAGCAAAAGAAGTAATATTCCTGGTAAAACTCAGGAAACTATATTTTATTCCCAGCTTTGCAACAAGTTTATGTGAAGTCAGACTAACCACCTACTCGCAAAGAAATCCTGAAGAGAAACCTACTCTTGTTGAGGCCAGTGACAGATCTCTAACTGCATTAAACAAGGCTGAGTTTCACCCTTCGTTCTTCAGGCTGCCAGTTACAAAAAGGAAAGTATTCCTCCAAGGAGCTGTGATGCCTCAAAGGTAAATCTTCTGCATGTGAAGAAATGCCAGAGGTATATTTTGTCTCTGCTGTCACTTGAAGAAAATTGTTATCTACCTGAAAACATAGCCAGAAATGTCAGCTTTAAAAATAGCCTGCCAGCAAAAATCAAGACTGACTTCAGACCAGAGGTGTATCTTCAATAGCTCCACTAAATAAAGGAAGATGTTAGCATAGAATAGGGGTTTTCTCTCTATCTGCACAAACTCTTTTCTTCTCACTTTAAATTTTCTCATGATATTGCAAGTCAATAAGGAGTCCCCCCTAAGCCACAAAGACTACAGGATATCGCTGTCTGCACACCCAGCACATCTAGAGATCATAGAATCATAGAATCACCAAGCTGGAAAAGACCCATCGGATCATCGAGTCCACCCAGTCTCTCTTTGAGCCGTCTCTGATAAGCTAGGAAAGACTGCAACAAATCCAGGGAGAGGAACCATAGCGGGAGGACAGGAAAGGGGTTGAGTTGATGTTTAAATGATCTTTTTTTAATTTAATTAAAATTTCTTTGGGGGTTGACGGTTCCCAGGCTCCACCTCACAGACCATCCTGTATTGAGGGCTGCTCTTAATCCACGGTGGGGGTTTGAAATTCACCTTTTGAAATGTGACAGTATTTGCTACATGTCTTGGGGCTGCTGCAACACTGGTTTGGACAAAGCACACCCTTGCCTTCACCGATTAGTGGGAACAGAAAGAAAATGAAGCCAAAAATATTGAAAACAAAAAGTTATTCTCAGAAAAGACAGGAGAGAGAAATAACACTGAGAAGTTGTTCCTTGAGAGGGTGAGAGGGGTGACTTAGTTGTCTGCTGAGCAGGTTTCTGAGAAGAAACTGCCTCCTAAATCAAAAGAAATGTCATTTGGAAATGCCTGAGAAAGCAAAACCAACAAAGAAAGGACCGTGCGATTACGGTTTCTAAGTTCAGATTAAATATGTTCAATTTGTATTACTTCCTGTTATTGCTATAATGAAATGAGGTACAGGAAGGTTAAAGATACGTTTTTCCTCCACTTCTCATTGCAATCTTAGACACAAAAACAAGGTCTCCAAGCAGGAGCATCTTCACCGCACCAGGCTGTTCCCAGAGGCCACAGTTTTCACTCTGCCTGTACCAGCTTTGCAGGACATCCCTGTTTTCTCTGTCTCCATGCACACGTCTCACAGAAATTAAGAAGTCTAAAGTTGGACAGGCAAAAAGCACAACCCCAAAGAAGAACATGGCAGTAAAGAATGCTATTTTTATGCTTACAGAACGTGGAAGCTGGAAACACCAGTCTCAATGATATGGGAACTGTCAGCAAGAACAGATAATTACACAACGTGAATCCAGCCTCATGACAATGACTCTAATGAGACAGCAAATGGAAGAAAATCAATATCCCAATTACACTGACAGTACAGCCTCAGAGCCTGAAATTGCCAAACGGCTGTCTTTTAATAAAGAAACACAAAAATTATTGATACCTCTGCCAAATTCAAAGTTTACCGATAACTCCTCCCGACATAAAATTTGGAAAAGATAAAGCAATTACTTCATGGCACAACTGAGGGATATAATTATAGCCTTGTCACAAAAATTAAGCAGAAACAATGAGCTAATTAACATCTTGGCCGCTTAACAGTGAAGGATTGGTTGAAGAAAAATATTCTTTAGGAAACTACTGCTGAACAAACCGAATTTGTCTTGTCCTCTAGCTCTGTAGGAACTGTATCCGCTACACCTATATGACAGCACGGAAAAGCAAAAAGATTTCTCTCTCAATCTTCTGTTTTCACATATATTGAGGAAAAGCAGAGTGCAAAGGCACAGAAGAGCCAGCTCTGAAGTGGGAACGTCCTGACACAGCGTTTTCACAGCCCCACAGACCAACAACTGGTGACACAAACCAGCTTGGTAAAACAACAAGCACACATCGAACTACTAAGGAAGTCCCACACCGGATTCATAAAAAAAAAAACCAACCTGCCAACACTATTTCTGTGACCCAGATATTTTGCATGATATGCATAGTTTTAGTAGCAGTAGTACAAGCAGCAGCGCTTCAAAGGTTATTTTGGTTATTTGACTGCTCGGGAAGGCAGCGCAACCTTCCACCGACTTCACTGGGCTCCTCGGGCAGATCCTCAGCAGACAAGTTTTTATCTGGAGCATATTTCACAGTTTCTCAAAGCGTGTTAGCAAAAAACACCTCACTGTGACCTTACATCTGAATTTAACACATCCAAGTGTACTCAGTTCATGAAAACTGGATAAATAATAAAAAAAAAATAACAGATAACATGCCAGGAAGTAAGTGCCCCCAGCTGCAGTGTGCAGAAATAAGATATTGCCTTGATCGGTTCTCCAAGATTTACATCCCTAATCAAAGTGTGAAGGAATTCCCAGCACCAGTGTAATGGCACTGACGTACAAATCCCATAGCTCAATCCTTTCTTACTTTAGATTAATTAGGGTAATGCTATTTTCAAGTCAGAAAGTTATACTGGAAATTCCATAAACCCTCTTTCCCTTAAAAGGATGGCTACAAAGTAACCGCTATTACTGTAATTAAAAAAAAATTTAGAGACAAGAAATAAGCCTGTTGAATTTTTTCTTATTTTGTAAATCATGGTATATATCAATCTCCCTTATAAAAGTTGGGGCTTTGGAGCTAGGCAGAATTCATGTTATCTAGCAGCATTAGATGGATGTGTATTTATAAACTAAACCAGGGCAAGGTCAATGCTTGTCTCTAGGCTAGGAAATGTGTCTCCTAGCCATTATTCTGCTCTCTCAGCTTGTAAACCAGAGGCACAAAATGGCAGGAAGGACCACTCTGCATATAATCCATTTTGCTGTTGATTTATGTATTACAAAGCATTCCCATATCCATCCACACCACTGAAGTTGCAGATACTGCTTCTGGTAGTAAAAACATACCCGCACTGTAATTCCTTTACCATAACATTTACACAATATATTCCAGAAGTACTCAGTTCTCTATTATCCTGGTATAGGGGAACTTCAGCCATTAGAAAAGCAACGTTTCCCACGCCAGCCTAGAAAGAAATTGTTTATCTTCAAAAAACCCCGCAGTTGAGTGATTTAACTTAAAACTCCAAGAAGTCATTTTTTTTTAAAAAAAAGAAAACAAACTGAATTGAAATAACCAAAAGCTCTTTTGTTAAAATCAATCTGATGTGCTTGTTCTAATTAATGTTAATTTTAAACATTGATTTTCTAGACAAAGACATTTTAGAGGCTATAACAAAATAACTATATGCTCTTCCAAAAAGTACCGAGCTATTTATTAATCAGATCCCTGCACATTAAAGCCATTTTATTTGATTAACTATGAGGATAGGAAGCCAAGTGCTGCAGGAGGGGAGTGAGATGATCCTGTCAGTGGCATCACACCCACCACCAAGGAGCATCAAGGGCTCCTTGGGGCACACGAGAACAGTCACCCGGCACCCCAGCTGCTCCGAAACCCATGGCTCAACCCTGTTCCCTGCACCATAACAGTGCATTTCACCTGTGAAATGTTTCCTGCTCTCTCCTGCACCATGCAGGACATGAGACCTTTATAAAGCCCCTTTTCTTGCCTGTTTCGGAGGAGCTGGTCGGTGGTGCAGCAGGTTTTGGATGCCTTCCTCGCAAACACAGCCACAGGGAGAACCTCAGCATAGGGAACCATGACCAAGATTCAAGACTAGGGGGTAAAAGCAAAGCTACACGTCACCAAGAAACATCCCTATATCATAGAATAATAGAATAATTTGGGTTGGAAGGGACCTTGAAGATCATCTAGTTCCAACCCCTCTGCCATGGGCAGGGACACCTCCCACTGGACCAGGCTGCTCAAAGCCCCATCCAACCTGGCCTTGAACACCTCCAGGTTGCCCTCCCTGGGCAACCTGTTCTAGTCCCTCACCACTCTCATGGTGAAGAAATTCCTCCTTATGTCTGGTCTAAATCTGCCCCTCTCCAGTTTATCCCCATTGCCCCAAGTCCTACCACTACAAGCCTTATATATATCTCGACAGGTGATTCCTAACGGTAAATGTCTACACTTATATAATATATATCTATAAATCATAGAATCACAGAGTAGTTTGGGTTGGAAGGAACCTTAAAAATCACCCAGTTCTAACCCCCCTGCCATGGGCAGGGACATCCCACTAAATCAGGGTGCCCATAAAACACGATTATTAGCATCATCTGTGATAACTGCTACTACAGAAAATAGTGATGCCCATGACTCAGCAACCGCTTCCCTCTAACATCAAATTCAGCTGATGCTGATAGTTTCAGGGAGACAAAATGACCCGGAGGAGCTCTCGCTCGAAGGAGATGCAGCAGACACCCAGCCTAGCTTATTGCAGGTCAGACGCCTTAACAACTACTGCATAGCAAAGGGAAAAATGCTGGCACCTGACTGCTGCTAAGGCTTTAAATTAAATCTGCATGCTCCCTCGAGAAAGGTTCCCGCTGTTTACAGTCTGCTGTATCACTTTTCACTTCCCTTCCAAAGGCAGCTGCCGCGTGGCCCTGGCTGGTGGCTTTTGCCTTCCCCAGAAATAGATCCCAGCAGCGGGTAAAACGAGTCGCGAGGCCTGATGGATTACGGCATAGACATGGTTAGTACTGACATTATTATTCATTTATTCCTAATAGCATTTGCTTCAGGCTGCTTCGCTCAGCTCTGCTGACCTGCCCGCTCTGTGCGCCCCCTCCCACCTTCACTCCCGTCCCCAAACTCTTTAAAGGCTTCAAAGTCCTTCCCCAGTCACACAACGATCATTTTTTAAGTGAGGACCGACAAACAGGGAGCCTGGATGCAGCCACCACATCCTCGCACACGTCACATTAACAGGCAAGATTAAATCTGAATTCCACTCCCAGAAATGGCAAAGGCCATTCTTGTTTTCATTATTTACATAAGAATTTAAATGCTAGAGAATGGGGTTTTCTAACCCTCTATGCTCCGTTATCATCCAAAATAAATTTTATGCACCACTATATGAGCAAAATGATTCTTCAGTAGAAAACAAAACTAAACAAGTTTATGAGATGCTTTCCTTAACTCAACAGAGATCACTGCACACACCGTGCTCAGCAGCATAAAAACACTTATTGATGCAATTAATTTTGCAATGGGAACAATCTCACCGATGCTAAATAAATACACATGTCTTCAGATATCAAGGAAAAGCTCCAAATTAAAGCAAAATAATAAAAACTGAATTACCGTGCCTTATTTTAGCAAAGTGAAAAATGTCTTTGAAACCACTTTTAATCAGTCTTCGCTATAATTTATCGTTATGCTTGTTCATTTTGAATCACAATCTTTACGGAGCTAACAATAATCATGAAAACAACCCACTAACAGCCCTGTTTGGAACTGCTCCTTCTGCACAGACCTCAGCCAGAAGAAAGGGCCAGGACTGATGGAGATGAATTCCAACAGGACTTCTGAGCAAGGCTGTTCCCAACGCAAGAAAGGGCAGCACCGCGGTTCATGGCCAGGCCAACCTTGCTCTCCAGCTCCCCAGGCAAGAGGAGAAGCAGCTCATAGAATCATAGAATAACCAGGTTGGAAGAGACCCACCAGATCACTGAGTCCAACCATTCCTATCAAACACTATCATGCACTGCAGCCTTCCCACCACCGGGCTCTCCAATTTCCTGGGAGCACTCAAGCTCTGGGAATGATATCCAGAGCTGGGCTTGGTGATGAATTTTGCTAACGCTCATTTTGTTCATGAATTCCCCAATGCCTGAATGACCCAGCTGACGTAACGCTGCTTCAGGACACGCTTGCATACAACTTCTCTCTTGTTTTCAGCTTTTTGCTGTAGGCAATAAAGATGAAATTATGGGAGTATGAAAGAGATTCACTGCAGCAAGAACCCCAGCCACTGCCAGCACCAGGTCCTGGGGCCACCGAGCAAAAACAGCTTCAGGGACACAGCTGGTGTAACACACAAGGCACACGAGATCACCCAGGGGCTGTCATCATCTGAGCTTAACAAACTAGTATTTAAGAAAAACAGCCAGCAGCAGCCTGGAGTGGAAGGTGCAGTGAATTCGGTGGCACCTTTGTCTGCATCACCTCAAATGGTACCAGGGGTTCCCACCTTGGCCAGCTGGATCTTTAATATTAAATTTTGTTCCTGGGGTATGGGTTGAGTCATAACCCACTACCCTGCTAAGTTTCTATGACTGTTGCACAGCTGACCTAACCAAGGAACGTCTCTGAGGCAGAACGAACGTGGATCCTTCGTTACCCCTCTTGCATCCTTGTATTCCTCATGGTCTCATGTTGTAATAGCTGCCAGATGGCTCCCATTGCCACGACATGTGCCTACGACTTGCTCTCCTAGCCTGTTCTGCTCAGGTCAGGGCTGTTCCTGCTGCACCAAGGCTCTCAGCCTGGTCTCCAACCGCCTCCTTCCCCAGCCAGGAGTGAGCTGTGTCCTTTTTGCTCACTCCGTGGGCAACCTTTGCTATGCGCAACCAGTGCCAAATCACGGAACGCATAACCTTCAAATTCCCCTTAATTCTCCTTGCAGAAGAAATAGCTTCTATATAGTCATGCTACAGAAGAATGGATCACTTTTCCCAAAATGCCTGCTACGACACAACAAAAATACTAACATTAACAAGCCAAAGGATCACGGCAGTGGATCAAAATTTGTGGACAATTTTTCAGAAGTACCTAAACACTCAGGTTATGCCCATGTCATTTGAGTGACCTTAAACATTCTTATTGTCTAAACAATGCAAAGTAACAGCCTGAAGAACCACACTGTATAAAACTCCAATGCAAAAAAGCTCAAGCCTGTTTTATGGTGCCACTCACACTGAGCATCAATTCCACAGCTCCCTCTCTATTTTCTTTCCAGCGAAGAGCCACACCAGAGGTCATACCCCAAACATCCAGTATCACTGACCACCTCCAGTAATTGTACCTGCTTTTCCAAAGTATTCCTCACATGGAAGATTCCCATCTATTCTCCACTTGAGTTCTCCTCAATGTGTCCCTTTTTTCATTAACATACACGTGTGAGCTACCCAAGCTGAACCACACAGTAAAGGAATACTGTGAAAAGTTCAAAAAGATTACCCTTCCCCTTGTACTCTCACTCTCGCCTCTAAAAGCCATTTAAAAACACTAAATAATCAAGTTTAAAATTCTAGTCTTATACAAAAAACCCCATAGACTAGTAGGCAAAATAGCTTCTGAAAAGATTTAAGGAAAAGCAGTTTTTATAAAAATGGTGATGAAAGTGTGCTCAGAAGTTACAGAATACAAACAAACCCAAAACAGTAATTAGGTAGGTCATGCAGAAAAATGAGTGAAAGAAGTTCAAAGTCTTGTATTTCAGTTGCCACTATCAGCTGTATTTGATTAGAAGAATTGAACAGAGCTGTGTCTACTTTTCACAAGAAATCACATGATTGAAGATTCATTTATGGAATCTATTTGCACATAAATACGGGAGCTCAATAAAATGCTGATGAGCAGCAAGCAAGGTATTTTCCCAGGGACTTTCTTCTAAGCAGTTTGCAAAGCTAAGTCATAGCAGCAACTGCCCATGCTCCCAGAACATTTTTAACTGCCACACATCAAAAAGCTGAAAAGCACATAATTATATTATCAGTAGCACAGCCGCGCCACCTTTGATTTTTCACTGCTTGTGAAAGAAGACTCCAAGTCAGTTTAAGTTTTGCCTACGCATCAAGCGCTGAAGGATTCCCATATAAAATTACATATGGAAAGGATTTCACTGAAACTCAGAAGTTATCACACAAAGTCAAGAATGCTGCCTGGGAGCTAATAAAGACTTCCAAGCACTGGAAGAAACTTTTTTTTTTGTTTGGTTTATTTTTTCCAGGCTCGGAGAGAAAAAAACCAGTTGAGTTTATATTCTCACCAGTAAATCAGTACGTGCAGTTGACAGAAGCTTTTGTCCATGGAAACCAGATCATAGAACCATAGAATCACCAGGTTGGAAGAGACCCACCGGATCATCGAGTCCAACCATTCCCATCAAACACTAAACCATGTCCCTCAGCACCTCGTCCACCCGTCCCTTAAACACCTCCAGGGAAGGGGACTCTACCCCCTCCCTGGGCAGCCTCTGCCAGGGACCAATAACCCTTTCTGTGAAAAAATTTTTCCTAACGTTCAGCCTGAACCTCCCCTGGCAGAGCTTGAGGCCATTCCCTCTCGTCCTGTCCCCTGTCACTTGGGAGAAGAGCCCAGCTCCCTCCTCTCCACAACCTCCTTTGAGGGAGTTGTAGGGAGCAATGAGGCACAAGCGATGCTGAAATAGGCTGCATCAGTTGGGCCGGTGAGCACTAACCCTCGGGGACAGGTGAATGCTTTGGCACAGCCAAACCCATAGAAGCCCCATCCCCACCTGCATCTCCACCAGCCAAGCTCGGCAGATGTTGGAGCACCGGCTCTCGGGCGCCTGCGCACAGAGACACGGATTTTCTACGGTGAATGCAGGTCTAATTGCTGCTGCCTCCAGCTTGGCAACCTGCTCGGAAAACCTGACACATCTGCCTGGTTCAGCGAGCTCCTGGAGGCTGCACGTTCCTCCACGGTGCCCCTGGGAGCACGGGCTTTAAAGGCTCAAGACCTCAGGTATGTACAGACCCAACCACTGCAGAAAGAGAAGCGCGACAAAGCTGGTGAGGGGGCTGCAGAACAGGCCTTATGAGGAACGGCTGAGAGAGCTGGGGGTGTTCAGCCTGGAGAAGAGGAGGCTGAGGGGAGACCTCATTGCTCTCTACAACTCCCTGAAAGGAGGCTGTAGAGAGGAGGGAGCTGGGCTCTTCTCCCAAGTGACAGGGGACAGGACAAGAGGGAATGGCCTCAAGCTCCACCAGGGGAGGTTTAGGCTGAACATTAGGAAAAAATTTTTCACAGAAAGGGTCATTGGGCACTGGAACAGGCTGCCCTGGGAGGGGGTTGAGTCCCCTTCCCTGGAGGGGTTTAAGGGACGGGTGGATGAGGTGCTGAGGGACATGGGTTAGAGATTGATGAGAATGGTTGGACTCGATGATCCAGTGGGTGTCTTCCAACCTGATGATTCTATGATTCTACGATTCTACAGCTGTCTCAGGAGTGTGCTGTCAGCTGACTGTGGCCACGCACTGGTGGGTCATCTCCTCCCCATGCCCAGGGGAGCTTGGAGGTAAGGAACGACCGAGAGAGGAGCACCTTGTGGGAGCTCTGACCACCCTCCCTTTCTTAGAAGGAAGACTTCCCATTAACTTCTCTGGAAGCAGGACTGGGCGCAGAGCCCAAAAATGCTCTGGGTTCCCAAGTCCTTACTCACCGCTCACAGTCAGACTCCCTTGTGCAGGAGCCGGGAGCGCAGCAGGAATGAGCGGAGCCGCTCCAGGCAGCGCGGGCGGCAAGGGCTGCGGGGAGCCTGGGTCTGGCATCCACACCCGAGCTCAGCCAGAGGAACAATTCTGAGCTTCATGCTTGCTGCATTCAATACCATACGCGTACTCGATGAACGCCACCTCTCTGCCTGTGCGAATGTGTGATGGGTGAATCCTGATGCTGCCTACAGAGCTCCCCATGCAGGCTCCCAGGCAAACTTAAACGCACCCCCAAGCAGGATGTGTTATTTATAATGCTTGCAACATTCTACTTTTCTCTGCAAAAATACCCGCTCCCAAGTTCAAGCCCAAGGCATATTTTGCCTTGCCAGATGATCTGCGACTGTCTCATGACTTATTACACTGTTATCATCACTAAGCCTCGCCAACGGGGCTGCTAAGTCCATTAATCTTGCAGAACACGAAGCCTGAAACCGTAGAAACAAAACACCTCACTACAAGATATTTAAAATGTGGTATAGTGAGATAAGGGGGAAATTCAGTACGTGCTCTGTTAATTTTTTTTTTCCGCGCCACTGCAAGCAAGACCGAGGCACTTTTGTAAGACCCAGCCCTGAATGCAATGGCAGTGACAAGTACAAGAAGGAGAAAACCTCCTTTTACAGCAGCAGGCGCCGAGGGACACTTCCAACAGGGAAACCGGGACTACACACAGAAAGTTAAACTGCCACCTGTAAGTTCAAACAAAGAACGGATAAAATGAGTCAAACGCAGCTGGGCCAGCAAGGGGGGGGCTGTGCCAGAGCCCACTTCTCTAAAAGCCAACCAACCAGACATATTATAACCTGTCAATACTTCTTTCTTTCCTTTGTGCTGAAATTCATGGTGATTCAGCCACCGATACACAGCTTGCGTATGTATGGCTCAAAATATTTCTCTGTGAAAACAAATATTTGGCGTATTTGCCAAAAGCATAAGGTCAGAGCCAAACAGGCACTTCCCGAGTGCTCAGAGAAGGGCTGGAGGCTGTTTCTCTTCGAGACTCCTCGCCAGCAGTGACCGACAGCAGAAGGACACACCACCCCGGGGGCTGCGTGGGACACAGCACTGCCCGCACCCAGGGAAATGCTGATTATACACTCAGCTTACAGGAATGATAACCTGGCTGTGCAAAACTCAGTCCTGGCTTCCCCACTTTTCCCGCAAAGTCAGTAGATGCAAACAAGAATGAACTCGGAGCGCACTCTTTAGCATCTGATGTAAGTATCCTTTCACCACGTTGATGATATTTCTAATTAATAGCAAACAGCAATCACCCCACTGAAAATTCAAGCTGCATTTAGTGAGAACTTAAGTTAGACTTCAGTGAGGACCTGAATGCACCTAACGGTGCAAAACAACATTTGTCCACGGCTCAATTTTCCAAACGAAGCAGTGACCAAGATGTTCACCCTGCACCAACTGCTGAAGGTAGAACAGGAACGGGTGACATCAACTGCTTGCTTGGACATCCTCTACAGGAACCACGCTCCATTGTAAAATGCCACATGCAAAACCATCACATCTCAACTTTTTATATTAAATGTGAAATTTTTTATCTTGGGACACATTTTTTCATCTTGGGACACATTTTTTCATCTTGGGACACATTCAAGTGTCATCAAATCTTTGATACAGTTTTAATGGTCCCTTCTTTTCCCTTGTTAATGATTGCAAACTCTCATTGACACTAATGGGAATTACAATTGCACATATTCTCAACAGAACAGACTCCAAATGTCACCAAGGACAGCAATAAAAAAAAAACATTCACATGTTTATGCTTTCGGTAAATAATTATGGGGTAGTAGGAAGGAAATCTTGTTTACTCTGCTGCGTTACTTGGGAAACGAAGTTTACAAAATATAGTCGTGAATAAAATAAAAAATTAAAAAATAATCATAGGCAACTGCTGTAATCCCTAAGGATCACAAACAGTGGAGACCCACCACATGTGCCCTGGAGCCTTTGGCTGCCCTGGCTCCTTCTGTCACTCCTTTTCCCTACGCGGAGCTGAAAACTGCAGGACGGATTCCAACACAGGAATCCCTAGGGAAGCAACCAAACCCAGCTAGATTCCACACCTTACAGCCATTGGGGGGATACAGCACATGAACCAAAACCTTGGATCCACACAGCCCAGCTCTGCTCTCACTCCAGCAGATCTCCGAGCCCTGTGGCAGCACCTGCATGTTTGTGTGCAGGATTATCCTGCCACCACTAACAAACAAAACAATAGTACAAACCTAGATTATTTCCCTGATCGCTTGTGTGAGTGCCCTTCCTCATCCATACTGGAAAACCACTAAAAAATATTCAAAATACAACCACAGTAAAATTCCTTCTGGACAGGAGTTGTTGCAGGAATTTTCTCATAATTATTCCTAGCTACAGAAGTTACCTTGTCATATGACAAGGAAAATTAACAGTGGGAAAAACTATGTTTTTGCAGTTTACCTTAATGACTTGATCTTTGTTAACAGCAAAATCATCTCTCCATAGCCTTTGCATTTAAAATGTGCACGAGGCATAGAAAACACATATTAAGCCTTTGAAAGTAATGAACAGTTACTACAAGGTGTCATAAAATCCACCATGTGCGAGCTCCTTGGTGTTACCACTGTTAGAAAAATGATGTTCGCAGTTTATACCTGTGGTTCCTAAGTAGCAATCATCATCTATTCTGGATATCAAGAGGTGCTAAGGGTCATCCTGCTGAATTACAAGCATTCCTGTGTCATTACCGCCTCTTCATTAGATCTGAAGCAGCAGAATAAAACAAGTACTCAAAGGAAATAAAAACAGAGAGGAAAGCCTAAGTTTTAATCTGAACTGGCCATGAGATCTTCACCTACACCACAGGTATAAGAACATTTACTGTGGCCACATAACCCATCCCAGACAGGAGAGTAGAAACCACATAGCTTTAATGGTCCTTCTCCTCCGAGCAAGCCAAACAGCAGCCCTGTGGAGAATGAACATTTAGTGTGATGCACCACCACCTCCTGCACCTCAGACTTATTTTCCAGGTTTCGTATGTAGAGAAAGCCCAAATCCAGGGAAGTCAAACTGGCACCTGAGGCAGGGATGCAAAGTGATGCAGCTTGGACATGGTGCAAAGGCCACCGAATAGTCTATTTACCAGCCCTTTAAGACCCCTTGCAGGATAGATCACAGAATCTTCTCCACATTATCATCCCCGATAAGGAAATTTTCAAAAGCAGCATTTTCAGTGCTCCTGGGACACACAAAGTGGACGAGCACCAGAAACCTCCATGCAAAACAGGCTTTAGAAGAAAGCAATAGCAGCACCTGCTACTTGCAAATGCTTGTCAGTGTGTGGTATTTGTCACAGAGGTGTCTACAAATGTGAGTTTATTCAATCCTTGGCCTCGCTGTAGGAAACAGAATATAGGCAAACTTAGTAATTATTACCTAGTAACACCAGAACAGCATCAGGTATTTGGCACTGTTCCTCTGTTGAGGAACAGCATCTGAGATTTAGTGAAGTGACAAAGTAATAGAATTCAAGAGGTGGAGTCATGCAAAACAAAATTAACCTATCTCCAAAATTGAAAGCAAACCACTTAAGGCTCGAAGCAGCTTCATTCACACATACTTATTCTGGTTAGACTGTTGAACTTCGCAAAGCAGAAGGAACTAGCAGCATTTCCAGTCTAGAGTAACGTCAGCAAAACCCCCTGGGATTTTTACATGACCCCTCCAGCACCCCAGGGCCAGCAGCCACAGGGTGCCTGTCACCCATCGAAGCCCAGTACAGAGCATCACCCACACCCCAGCCCTTCCGAGGTGCTGGGGAGGCTGAGGGGAGACCTCATTGCTCTCTACAACTCCCTGAAAGGAGGTTGTGGAGAGGAGGGAGCTGGGCTCTTCTCCCAAGGGACAGGGGACAGGACGAGAGGGAATGGCCTCAAGCTCCACCAGGGGCAGGTCAGGCTGGACATTAGGAAAAAATTTTTCACAGAAAGGGTCATTGGGCACTGGCAGAGGCTGCCCAGGGAGGTGGTTGAGTCACCTTCCCTGGAGGGGTTTAAGGCACAGATGGACGAGGTGCTGAGGGACATGGTTTAGTGATTGATGGGAATGGTTGGACTCAATGATCCGTTTGGTCTCTTCCAATCTGGTTATTCTATGATTCTATGATTCTACTCAACCCCCATTCCAAGGTCCTAGGATTATTCTTTCACAGTCACCTAAGTCTCACTGGGATGAAATGGACTGAAAGCCCTCACAACATCATACACTGACTGCGGAGAGTCAGTGAAAGAGCAACTTCTTGGTCGTGATTGCCTACAGAAAAACCCCAGAGTAAAGACTATTCCCAATTATGATTAGTTCCGCAATTAGAAAATAATATACCAGAGAAATTTTAAATTAAAATTCCCTGCTTCCGCTAATTAAACTGCTTTGTTGATACTCCTGAAGATAGACACTCCATCCCCTTGCTAATCTACCAGATCTAAAAATCTAACATCTTCTGCCTGAGGGTGAAGGCGACACGTCAGCCCCCTGCCTGGCAGGCTTGGAGCTGTAGGCAGATGCCGAACACCTCGGAACTAGCTATTTCCAGTGTTTGCAATACACCTTTCAGCCCAGCGAAACACAAAGCTCATGCCTACACGGCACGTGGTTCAGCCAAGCTCCACATCACCTCTGAGAGAGTGAGCACAGAGATTCTGGGGGCAAATGAAAGCTCCAAGCGAGGCTGTTCCCATTGAAAGGAACATCAGCGCTGTGCAGTGGGTGTATGGAACCCGTACCCCCCGCTGGAGCTGAGGGGGGTTTGCATGGCACAGCTTTGGCACCGTTTCCTGACCCAAATGAATTACAAACTACTCGCATAATGCTCCAGTTTTGCCCATTGATTCAACTGCTTCGTAGCACAACAAAGCATCCCCAGCCTCAGCCCCTTGCCTACCATTCCAAATGAATTTAATCCAATGACGGCTTACGGAAATGAGACAATAAATATGTCCTGCCACGTTCTCTCGCGTCTATCAGACTAAGCAATCTGCTGCCTCTGTGTCTTTCCTCAGTAGCCCGAGTAAATAACAACTACACAAGCCTGTACTTTTAAAAGTCACGTAAACGAGGCAGGCTCCACCACAACCAGCAAAACACAGGTACAATGTGCCGGGTAACTTGTTTTCAAAGTTTTTTCAAGGCTGGAGACTTAACTGGTTATGAAACTTTGAATATTTAGTTACCACCATCACTTTGTTATTTAAGCATCTTTTGTTTCAATTAAGCCTTAAGAAATTTTGTAAGCTCGGAAGCCCAGCCTTTAACTCCAGAGATGCCAAATTCCCTTGTACAATATTCTAGTCTTCACCTGATCTGGCAGGAGCCGAGGGAAGCAGCATGACACAGGCCTCACACATTTAAATTGCAAAAGCACACGCTGCAACCGCAGAGCTCAGCATGCACCCAGCATCCCTGCCCCCTCCGGATGGGCTCTGCTCCCTAGAAAACCTCACGGGCAGCTCTTCAAGCTCATCCTGCGCCGCTCCACGCGCAGAGACTCCCAGCACAGCGGGTTTCTGCACCGGTACATCCCAAACTTCCACACACAGATGTTTCATCGCCCATTTCAGTGAAGCTGGGGATGCCAAGGCTTTAATTTCTTTCTCTTCTATTTTAAATTATCATAATATTGTTATACACCAGCAGGTCTGGCAAGGGTCAGTACCAAACACAGGCAGACAGAGCCTTCGGGGAGCTGTGTGCCCTCCCACACCCCAATCCACTGCAGCTTCCAAGTGCCTGACCTCAGGCTCTCACCCTCAAACTTCCCCTGCAGTAATAGGTATCATCAGTTAATTAGTCATTATGCAAATTACTTCCTTGTTGTCACTGTGGAACTGTTGTCATCTCATTAGAACTTCCCCCCTCCCGCTCCCTGCAGTGTTAAGAAGATATAATTGTTATTTGTTTCTTGTTCCCTAGTTACACACCTCTCTCCTGTCAAAGATGCCTCTTGGATTAACAAGCTCTCACATGGTTTCACTGTCTCCACCTCTGTCACCTCTGTCCTCCTGCTGCTGAATCACACAATCTTTTAGGTTGGGAAAGACCTTTAACACCAAGTCCAACCGCGCAACCGCGCTGCCAAGCTTTGCAGCATATAGTCCCCCTATCAACAAATCATCAAAAGAAATAATTTCTGCCTAAAAGAAATAATAACGTATTTTTCCAAAGAACCATTTTATACAGATGACATCCCTGCATTTTCCTGTTCCACTATGCCAGCATCTTAAGAAACGGATCTCTTTGCAGTAATTAGATGCAAAACAAACTTCTGAATTGAAGAACTTTCTCTAAAAATTAAGGAAAAAAGGAAGCTCTATTTCCACCCCATCCCCCTAAGTGCCCAAAAAGGATGAGCAGCACAGCCCATGGGCATCCAAATGGGATTCTGCTTGATGCTGGGACGTGCCCACGCCAGGCTGGAGCCAGCCCTTCTGAGTTACCCTCTTTCTTCGCGACGCAACCCAACCCGCATCCCTGCACGGTGCCCATCCCAGCCTGCCCTAACCCGCACCAAGCACCTCAAAACCCGCACCAAGCACAGCCCAACACCCTAACCGCATCGCTCCCAGCACAGCCCAGCCTGCTCCGGACCCCCAACCCGCACCAAACACTGAGCAGCACAGCCTGCACCGCACCCAGCCCACACCACCCAGTCCAACCTACAGCAAACACAGCAAAACCCGCACCGAGCTGAGCCCCAACACCGACCCGCACCGAGCTGAGCCCCAACACCGACCCGCACCGAGCTGAGCCCCAACACCGACCCGCACTGAGCTGAGCCCCAACACCACCTGCACCGAGCTGAGCCCCAACACCGACCTGCACCGAGCTGAGCCCCAACACCGACCCGCACCGAGCTGAGCCCCAACACCGACCCGCACCGAGCTGAGCCCCAACACCGACCCGCACCGAGCTGAGCCCCAACACCGACCCGCACCGAGCTGAGCCCCAACACCGACCCGCAGCGAGCTGAGCCCAATACAGCCTGTACCCAGCACAGCCCAAGACGCACCGCACAGAACCTAACACCGCTCACCCCAACCTGCCCCAAGCAGAGCTCAGTACAGCCTGACACGCATCAGCCTCCCCAAGCCACATCGCCTGCCCAGACCCGCACCAAGCACCGAGACCAGCGCCGCCCAACCCGCATCATCAGCCTCTCCAACCCGCATCATCAGCCTCTCCAGCCCGCCTCGCTCTCTCCAACCTGCAGCAAGCCAAGCGCAGCCTGCACCAACCCGCCCGCAGCCCCCGCAGCCCCCGCAGCCGCCGCGGCCCCCGGCGCGGCCCCCGCTCACCTCGCGCCCGGCGGGCGGGGCGGGACGCGCTGTCAGCGCCGCCGGCGCGGCGGGCGGGAGGCTGCTCGGCCCGGGCTCCCCGCGCCCGCCCCGCTTCCGCCGCCGCCCCCGCCCCGCCCGGAAGCGCGGGCCCCACCGCCCGACCCCGGCCCGGCCTCGGCTCCCGCCCCGGGCCGCAGCTACAAGCCCCAGCTCCAGCTCCAACCTCCAGCTCCGGTTCCAGCCGCAGCTGCGACCCCAAGCTCCATCCCAAAGCTCCATCTCTGTCCCCAAGCTCCGGCCTCAGCTCCAGCTCCAACCCCAAGCTCCAGCGTCGGCCTCAGCTTCAGCCCCAACCCCAAGCTCCAGCCTCGGCCTCAGCTCCAGCTCCAGCCCCGAGCTCCAGCTCCAGCCCCGAGCTCCAGCCCCAAGCTCCAGCGTCAGCCTCAGCTCCAGCTCCAACCCCAAGCTCCAGCGTCGGCCTCAGCTTCAGCCCCAACCCCAAGCTCCAGCCCCGGCCTCAGCTCCAGCTCCAGCCCCAAGCTCCAGCCCCGGCCTCAGCTCCAGCCCCAACCCCAAGCTCCAACCCCAAGCCCCAACCCCAAGCTCCAGCCCCAACCCCAAGCTCCAGCCCCAACCCCAAGCTCCAGCGTCAGCCTCAGCTCCAGCTCCAACCCCAAGCTCCAGCCTCGGCCTCAGCTCCAGCTCCAACCTCGAGCTCCGGTTCCAGCCGCAGCTGCAACCCCAAGCTCCATCCCCAAGCTCCATCTCTATCCCCAAAGCTCCAACCCCAGTTCCAACCCCGAGCTCCAGCCCCAAGCTCCAGCCTCAGCTCCAGCTCCAACCCCGAGCTCCAGCCCCAAGCTCCAGCCTCAGCTCCAGCTCCAACCCCAAGCACCAGCCTTAGCTCCCATCCCAAGCTCCAGCCTCGGCCCCAGCTCGGTCCCCAGGCCCCGGCCCCGGCCGCAGCCCGTGCCCGCGGCTCACCTGGGGCGGTTCGGGGCCGCGGGCTGCGTGCGCTCGGCCGGGGGCTCGGCTGGCTCATCGCGGAGCGGCCGGCGCCGCATGAGTCACGGTGCCCGGGCCCTGCACACGTGCCCGGCCCCGCCGCCTCCGGTTTCGGAGGAAAGGGAAGAAAAAAAAAAAAAAAAAAAAACAACCAGCCGAGCGGGGGCAGGGAAGCGATGGAAAACGTCTCCGGGAAAACAGCTCGGGCTGCGGCTGAGTGAGCCATTGGCTGGTGTGTTCCCCAGAGCCCCCCGAAATGCCGCTCTGCTCACGGGGCGATGGTGCCGATCGGCTCCCAGAGCGGGCACGACCACCCCGCTGCCGGCCCGTTTCCCATTCCGTGGCTAATAAAGCGCATCGCACACTGCGGGGGGGGGCTGCCCCGACAAGGTGAGCCCCAAGTGCTGCTGGGGACCCTGCCGAGCTGCCCCCACCGGCACCTCCAAACACCCCAGGGAGCCGGCACCCACCACGGTGTCACCCTGCTCGGAGCCTCCCGGTCTCCGAAGAGACCCCATCCTCCTGCTCTGAGCCTCCCGGGCTCCAAAGAGACCCCATCCCCCTGCTCTGAGCCTCCCGGGCTCCAAAGAGACCCCATCCCCCTGCTCTGAGCCTCACGGGCTCCAAAGAGACCCCATCCCGCTGCTCTGAGCCTCCCGGGCTCCAAAGAGACCCCATCCTGCTGCTCAGTACGTTCCAGGCTCCAAAGAGACCCTGTCCCACTGCTCTGAACCTCCTGGGCTCCCCTGTCCTGCTGCTCTGAGTCTCCCAGACTTCAAGGAGACCCCATTCCTCTGCTCTAAGCCTTCCAGGCTCCAAAGAGATCCTGTCTCACTGCTCTGAGCTTTCCAGGCTCCAAAGAGACCCCATCCCACTGCTCTAAGTTTCTTGGGCTCCAAAGAAACCTTGTCCTTCTGCTCTGAGCCTCCTGGGCTCCAAAGAGATCCCATCCTGCTGCTCTGAGCCTCCTGGGCTCCCAAGAGATCCTGTCTCACTGCTCTGAGCCATCCAGGCTCCAAGGAGATCCCATCCTGCTGCTCTGAGTCTCCTGGGCTCCCAGGAGATCCTGTCTCACTGCTCTGAGCCATCCAGGCTCCAAAGAGATCCCATCCTGCTGCTCTGAGCTTTCCAGGCTCCAAAGAGACCCTGTCCACCCTGGTGAGTGTCCCGTGGGCAGGTATCAGTGTCACCACAGAAGAAGGAGCTGTGGTAACATAGACCCATCAGACATGTTGCAAACGTGTCCCTTGCCAGGACACTTGCATCTAGGACCACACGCAAAGGAACCTCAACAAAACAAAGTTGCAGTAACCTAAGGGACAGAGAAAGAGAAGGGTGGACACTGAAATACACTGAGGGGGCAGCAGGGACACGCAGAGTCTGGTCCCACTGAGATGCGAGGAGTGGGACGGGGGCTCCAGGCATGGTGGGGCTGAAACAAGAACTGGGGACAGCCTGTTAGCACCAAGACAGGAGGAAGCACAGCAATGATCTTCCAAGGTTTAAGGACACCATAAAGAACAATCTGGTGTCTGTATTTATGGTGGTGAGAACAAGAAAATGGGCTTAAAGTGCAGGGAGGGAGATTCAGGCTGAGGTTAAGAGGGAAAATAAGGACTGGCTGACAAGGGGACTAAATCAAGGTTAGACATTCATCTTGAGGAGTGATTTAGGTAAGCTCCATCCTGCCTGGGGCAAGGGAATGGATTAAGTGACCTTTTTTGGTCCCTCTTCTAGCTCTTTCTTCCTCTGACCCTGCCGAGGTTTACTCTTTTTGATCTCTATTTCTCTTTTATGGCGTGCAGTCTGTTCCTCCCTGAGGCTCACAAAATAGCTCTTAGATCGTTCACTCTTTAGTTTTTTTACCCCATTTGCTACAAATGAGTCCCAAGCCTTTGAAAATTATGGTTTTTGGTTCTCTATATTTTACCATTTTAATAAAAGCAGTGGCAGGATTCTCTGACTCTCTTTTGATATCAAAGCAGCAGTCACATCTGAGCCAAACTCACACCCAAACCCTACAAATATTTGCACTGATTCCAGGAGACGTTTTGCTTAGTATTTTTTTCCCAAGTATTATATCGTATGAAGCAACTGTTTATTGCTAAGACTGAGTATATTTCAATAGATCTACACATACATTTTCAAAAAAAACTCCATTATTCCATTTTCCCTTAAACTTATAACTTCAATTTCTGGGTTTTTTTCCATAGAGAACAACTCAGCAAACTGTTACCTTATGACGAATGTTTCAACAGTTTCTGTTCCTCTCTGGTCCCTGTTACTAAATGCATCAGTAGGCCAGTTGATCAAGACAAGGAAATCCCTTCTTCCCCCTTGGACCAGGCTGCTCCAAGCCCCATCCAAGTTAGCCTTGAACATCTCCAGGGATGGGGCAGCCACCACTGCTCTGGGCAACCTGTTCCAGGGAAGTGGTAGATGCCCCATCCCTGGTACTTCCACAGAAGTTTTAACTGAGATTTGGAAACCATTGTGAAATGGACACATCAAACACCCACAGCCCCACCTGAGAGGAGGTTGTGGAGAGGAGGGAGCTGGGCTCTTCTCCCAAGGGACAGGGGACAGGACGAGAGGGAATGGCCTCAAGCTCCACCAGGGGAGGTTCAGGCTGGACATTAGGAAAAAATTTTTTCCAGAAAGGGTCATTGGGCACTGACAGAGGCTGCCCAGGGAGGGGGTTGAGTCACCTTCCCTGGAGGGGTTTAAGGGGTGGGTGGATGAGGTGCTGAGAGACATGGGTTAGTGATTGATGGGAATGGTTGGACTCAATGATCCAGTGGGTCCTTTCCAACCTGGTGATTCTATGATTCTATATCTCCACTATACCAAAAAGTCATCATGATGGCTATACAGAGGCAATTTTTTCTGAGTCCCATAGTTGTGCCTAAGTCCCTTTTTTCCGAAGTCCCATAGTTGTGCTCTACCCGCAGGGACTGCATGCACAGCGAGAGAAGGGGTTAAAGGGCTTCTGCAAGGAGCTTCGTACTGCACACTTCAGAAATTAAAAAGCTGTAGAAGTCTTTTCTGTGGTTAATTTTTCAAATCTGGTCTGATCTGCCTTCCAGCTCCATAACACCCAGGCCAGCACCTAAGAGACCTATTAAATGCTCCAGTGCATGTGCTTCTTGGGATGTCCTGGGCCCCACATCGCCCCGCTCACCCCCTTTTGGGTGGAAACACCCAAACCCCTCTGCCCTTTACACCTTGATGACTTCACGCTGAATTCCAGTCCCACTATGCTGTACAATTTTCAGTGTCAGTCCCCGCTCTGGGCTCTCTCGGCTGGAAGCACAGGGTGGCCACAGCAACGCTTGGGGCTGGATGCTGTGACAAGCAGCAGTCGTGCAGTGGTGCCCTGCTGCTGGAAAACAAACACACAGCCTCCCTCCTCCTGAGCAGGATCCCATTTTCAAATGTGGTTAAATATCAGGGTCTCTCTGTTTCCACAGTCTCGGACGCCCATGCCATGTGTTTTTCTGAACTGAGACCGGTTTTCATCCCCAGTCCACACAAAGAGCAGACTACGAGGAAACTACAAGACATGTTGATATCAGGGAAGACAAGGAAAGATGCAAAGACCTTATCTTAAATATCAAGAGTGTAACTTGCTTGCCTTAAACGTCTCTATCAACACAAACACCTTGTTCCAAACATATTTTGCCTACCGAGCACACTGGAGCTTGTAGTTCTGCTAGAACTTTTTCTTTCCATCTTCTCTCTCTTCTTTTTTTTTTCCTCCTAAATCTTGTCATTTCATTTATAATTCGGAGCACCACTTGTTACCCAGACCCAGTTCTTCCAGAATATATTTGGTTTTATCTTACAAATGAAAAAAATCAGTACCGAAGTGTCATCTCCACTGCAATTGGATGCTACTTTTATTCATTCATAGATACTGAGCTTCTGTTGACTTCTGAAATTTCAACTAATTGCTCCAAATTACATCTGCTATATCCTTCATAACAGAATAAGCCAAACGACTTTGCTGTTTGCTTTGAAATTTATTAGGCTTGGAGATTAGAAGAAATCTGCCTTTAAATTTGCCTTTTTCCTGATCCGTACTCAGGGCTGAACTAAGTAGAGTTACATTTTGTAAAATGATGTGATAATATGCTTTTCAGCTCTACTGAGTAATCCCTTGCTTTACTTTGGGAGACAAATAATATTACCTGCTTGAGAGATCTGAACTCCAGCTGTTTCCTTCTTAAAGCTTTTAGTTCTAGTATACAGCCTGGCACCAGTATAATTAACTTCTTTTTTTTCTGTGCTCTAATCACACGCTACCACTGACCAGGCAGCACTTCTGAACCCGTAGTGAAAAATAGGATGCCTTGAGCATCCCTCCGGACCCAGCAGCCTTGGGGAGTGTCCTGGAACGCTGAGTGCAAGGAAGCAAAGGCACGTCACTGGCTAGGAAAGCTTTCTGCTCTTTTCTGTTTATGGTTTTGTTGTTGTTTTGGTTTTTTTTTTTTGCTATTTTTACAGAAACAGGAGACTGAAAGGACAAAGAAACATTCCTTTTTCTTTCAGGAAAATAAGCCATGAATTTACACTTGTGTTTCACAGAAGTTTAACCAAGATCAGTAAAAAAAAATGCAGAAACTTGTATCTCACTATATTTTTAGATTTGCCTGACTCACATGACGTTGCCTGTCATTCTCTAAAGCAGCAGCGGTACAGATGCACTGCTCAGATAACTGCAGCATTGGTTGCACACGCCTTGATAGTCTCTGGGAATGAATATTGTAATGGGCCATTTGTTGGTCTTCCTGTTTCTGTTCTATCACAAAGAAATGCGTGTAGCTGTTTCCTCTCCCTGCACTTACATCAGTACGCTGGGCATTTTCAAAGCAGTTGTTCCAGTCACAAAGTTTTCTCTACCAACTCCTCACTGCCCAGATTTCTCTAAAATACATTCAGTAGGCCGGTGTCTGCACAAACAATCCTTTCTACACACTGAGCTAACTTTAAAAACTACCTGCTATCTAAATTGTTTCTCCTTGTCCTGCCTCAGCTACAGCAGTAGAGCGGATACAGGGGCACCGAGAGGCTCCCAGCTGCACCACCAGCATAGCAGCATCCTTGCTCCACTGCTGCTGTTTGGGTGTGTTGGTGATTAGGTTTATTTAGAATCATAGAATCACCAGGTTGGAAAAGACCCACCAGATCATTGAGTCCAACCATTCCTATCAAACACTAAACCATGTCCCTCAGCACCTCGTCCACCCGTCCCTTAAACCCCTCCAGGGAAGGGGACTCAACCCCCTCCCTGGGCAGCCTCTGCCAGTGCCCAGTGACCCTTTCTGTGAAAAATTTTTTCCTAATGTCCAGCCTGACCCTCCCCTGGTGGAGCTTGAGGCCATTCCCTCTTGCCCTGTCCCCTGTCCCCTGTCCCTTGGGAGAAGAGCCCAGCTCCCTCCTCTCCACAACCTCCTCTCAGGTAGTTGTAGAGAGCAATGAGGTCTCCCCTCAGCCTCCTCTTCTCCAGGCTAAACACCCCCAGCTCTCTCAGCCGCTCCTCATCAGGCCTGTTCTCCAGCCCCCTCACCAGCTTCGTTGCTCTTCTCTGGACTCACTCCAGAGCCTCAACATCCTTCTTGTGGTGAGGGGCCCAGAACTGAACACAGGATTCGAGGATTTAGTTTCGTTTTCTCATCAAGTGCATTTTTATGTGCCAGCACAGAGCAACCTGCCCACTGGGTTTGGTACCAGCTACCCACGATGGCAGCACCTTTGCTGGGGAGATGTCACCACTGGGCATCACTTCTGCTGCTGGCTTCTGCCAGGAGCCTCGCTCAAAGACTTCCCTCCTCTAACAAGGTCCATGGCCAGTTTGGTTTATGCCCTGCTCATCTGTGATGCCATTCCTCACTAGAGCCTATAAAGTGGATGTATTCTGTTTCACGTAGGTTTATATAGGGATTAAACCCTAGAGCACAGATGCCGAGCACAAGCTCTGCAGTGACAACATGTCCAGGCAGGGCGTAGTAAAGAGGAAACTGTAAGGAAATCACAGATCCAGTGGTCTCCCAGATCATCATCTCATAATGCTAATTACCATCTGGGATACCAAGCAAGACAATGGGCTAATTATCTTCCAGGAGCAGAAGAAAATATATGAAGAAATATGGCATTGCACACTTAGCTTCATGTGTCATTCAAACAAAAAGACCTAAATTAGGAGACAAGGGAAAGAAAAGAAACACTCTGCATACAGAGAAAGTATTTTTGAGAGACATCTCATGTTTCAGAGCCACTGTGTTAATACAACTGGAGCGCAAAAGAGGAACTCTCTTGGCTGAGCTAACGCAGCCCTCGCACAAGTGAAGCAAGAATTTGACCTCTGAAAGTTGTGCAACCGTTGCCTGCCCTTCCCTCTGAAACCGAGTGAGGAAGGCTGAGGGGCCAGCGACCACCCAGGGTTGGCAGAAGCAGTGGGACACCAGCATCTTGGGTGTGTCCTGCAAGAGGGTGGCTGTTGGCATCCTCCTCACAACTGCACCTCAAGCAGAATGAAAGCACTTCCCACTCCAGCCCTTACTTCAAAATGATCTGGAGGGAAACAGTTCAAGCGAAAAATCTGAGTGACAGATCATCTTGTAACAGCATTAGGGACATAATGATAGAATAGTTTAAGTTGGAAGAGACCTTGAAAATCATCCAGTTCCAACCCCCCTGTGATGGGCAGGGACACCTCCCACTGGATCAGGCTGCTCCAAGCCCCATCCAACCTGGCCTTGAACACCTCCAGGGATGGGGCAGCTGTGGGCAACCTGGGCCAGGGCCTCCTCACCCTCATGGTGAAGAAATTCCTCCTTGTGTCCAGTCTAAATCTGCCCCTCTCCGGTTTATCCCCATTGTCCCTAGTCCTATCACTACAAGCCTTTGTAAACAGTCCCTCCACTGCTTTCTCGTAGCCCCTTCAGGTACTGGAAGCTGCTCTAAGGTCTCCTTGGAGCCTTCTCCAGGCTGAACAATCCCAACTCTCCCAGCCCGTCCTCGTATGGGAGGTGCTCATCCTTGTAGCCTCCTCTGTACCCGTTCCAACAGCCCCATATCCTTCTTTTGTTGAGGGTTCATAAGGTGGAAACAGATTTAAATTTTCTCTTTGTCTCTACAAACACAATAAATACTCTGAAAGATGACTTAAGTCTGCAGAATTAAGGAACTTGCATTATGGAAGCCTCATAGATCATTTCTAACTCTCCCTCAGAGGTGCGTTTCTTAAGACACTCGGCACGGGCAGGAGAAGGTAACCTGCCAACTCAGTGACCGTTTTTCTCAGTTGTTGCTCCAGAAAAGCAGCCCTGTTGGCAGCCAGCTGCCCCCCTCCCCGTGACACAGGGAGCCCAGAAAGTCCTGGTGCCTATAGGTGGGCAGGGATGGGTGACAGGAGATGTGCAAACAGATGCCTGTGCAGCCAGCAAGGACCAAACCCTCCAGCTTGCCCTGCACCAGCGCTTTATGTCAACCCCTCCTGCTTGAGTGAGGGTGTAAATCAAACAGGAATCATTTGCTAAAGAACAACAAAGTCAGCTAAGAACCTAATCTATGTCAGAACAAGCTGAAAACATCTCTGGACTCCAGCCAGTGTGGTCAGCGCTGGGTGTGAGCAGCCTGGAGGAGCCTCCCCATGCCCGGAGCAGCCCTAGGCAGGACCCAACACACAGAGGTTTGTTCAGCTGCTTCCAGATGAACACCCGAAAGCAACGCCCCTCTCCTTAGCATGTACTGTAACATAGCTCTTAAAGGATAACTACCTGAGAGACTACATGCCTCGCACCCCGCACAGTGCCCTTTGCTGCAGAATCCCCCCCGAGGGACGCAGGGCACTGCCTTACCCTTGCCTGCTTAACACAGAAAGAAAAATCCCAGCACCAAGCCATCTAGTTAGAAATACGGCTTCATTCCATCGCATCAAATAGCTGGCATACAACAGTCACAAAATAAACCCTGTTTCTAATTTGCCTTTTTTGTCCTCTGGCTTTTATTAAAGGCAGATACATTAAACACAGACTCAACATGATGACAAACCTGGAGAGGCTATCCGCTTCCTTAGCCTGTTATTTGCTCAACACTCATGAAACTCTGACAAAAAAGGCCTGACATTAAATTTCAGTCTTGCCGATAATGAAAACAGTCGTTCCATCTCCTCTAACTCAGTGCAACCTCGGCGCTAACGAACTTCCGCCTCTGCTTCGCGGCAGCGCAAGAGCCATTGCTTTCACACCACGGCGCTAAAAGGGTTTCTTTTTCTGGTTTAATGATATTATCTGCATGTGCATTTTAGTAAAGATAATGTACAAATTTCAGACTTGGCCCTTCCGCTGTATTGTGCTTTTATTTTAAAGCTTCCTGCAACTAATAAGTGACAATATGAAGGCAGGCTGAGAGAGTTGGGGTTGTTCAGCCTGGAGAAGAGAAGGCTCTGAGGAGACCTTAGAGTGACCTTCTAGTACCTGAAGGGGCTACAAGAAAGCTGGGGAGGGACAGTTCACAAAGGCTTGCAGAGATAGGACGAGGGGCAATGGGGATAAACTGGAGAGGGGCAGATTTAGACCGGACATAAGGAGGAATTTCTTCATGATGAGAGCGGTGAGACATTGGCCCAGGTTGTCCAGGAAAGCTGTTGATGCCCCATCCCTGGAGGTGTTCAAGGCCAGGTTGGATGGGGCTTGGGCTGCCTAATCTAGTGGGAGGTGTCCCTGCCCACGGCAGAGGGGTTGGAACTGGATGATCTTTAAGGTCCCTTTCAACCCAAACTATTCTATAACTCTATGACAATATCTTCGTTAAAAGTAATAAAGTGGTTTAAGTCGCTTCTAGTCTACAAGCATTTAAATGAGCAAAATGCACATACTAATCTCGCAGGGAATACTTACAATATGTGCTACATCCTTGTTGTTCTCTGTAAGGATGGTTTCTATTACAATATGTGCTACCTCCTTGTCGCTCTCTGTAAAGATGGTTTCTTTATTGCTTTTTTACTTCATGCTGGAGCCCAGCTGGCAGTCAGAGTCCACCTCTACTCTGACCTCTGTGGGGAGCAGCATGGATGCCCAGTCTAGGTGGACCCTGCCTGTGATCTAACATCGTATTTAGTCACGGAAAACTGGTGAGACTTTGGCCGGCAGCAGTGTATTTCCCGGCAGGAAGCTGAGGGTTCACGCTCAGGGGATTAATGTCATCTTAATTTCTTGTGGGCTTTACCAACGACTCCCAGGGAGCCGGAGCAGGGCCAAGGGGCGATGCTGCAAGGCTGAGCACCCACCCTCCTTGCCTGGGGCCAAAGGGGACCCCTGAGTGGGGTGAGTAGCGCTTGTTCCCCTGAGAAACACACCCCAAGTGCCGCCCTAGCATGGGGGTGCAGCCTTGGTGCCACTGCTCCACCAACAGCACAGAACAACCTGCTGCCAAATGACTGATGGGGCTCTGGAAAGCACAGGAAAACCTTTCCCTCAACTTTTCCAGAGCAGTAAGCACCGCAGGAGATTAACAGACAAAATGCTAGGAAAGCAGAAAGAAAAAAAAAAAGAGAAAGACGCTGCCCTGCTGGGGTTGTCCCGAGTGCTGTAGGAGGAGGCTGGTGCTCACCCAGGGTCCCACCGTGCCCCCAGCAAACACCATGAAGGATTTGCTTTGGAACCTGACTGCCACCTTAAAAACTCTTTAGAACTGCAGAGTTTTGTTACTTGAACTTTGCATAATAAACTATATTTAGTGCTCATTTCCTTAACGTATTATTTAAATATCTTCCCTAACTTAGCTCAAGATAGCCAGACCCATATGCCAAAGTAGGCGCAATGAAATGCAGACGTAAAACAATTCAGCTTGCTGAACAACTTATCGTAACCTGCTAAACAACTACACACTACTCTGTTGCGAATTTGCAGAGCCGGCAGGGACACAAAGTGGGGTAAAAAGCATAATTCTTACCTGGGCCCCCAGCGCAGGGTGCGTCGGTGCGTGCTGCAGGGCTGGGGCAGCGCAGCCACCGCCTCCTCCAGCAGCGCGCGGGGCGAATTACAACATGCTTTTTTTTTTTTTTGCAACAGTGGGTTGGTGGCCTTGCGAGGGGGGAAACGGTGAAAGGCCAGAAGAATTACGATTTCCAAACCCTATAGGTCTAAGGATGTGAAATAAGCTATTCGCAGTAGCATACAGCAGTAACCATGGCGACAGGCTGTGGTTTGCATATCTATTTTTTTAAAGAAGCAAAAATTACTTTCAGCTAATAAAAAAAAAAAAAAATAGGCACAAGGGGAAGTGCTTTTGCATTGCAGCCGCATCTCAAGTTGCTCGTGGGGAAGCTCACGTCTCGGGGACAAACACACTTTTTGAAATGTGCAGGTTGAAGGCGCCTCTCCTGCATCCCATTCATCTGCCCATTGGCACAAGCCACCCAACCGAGCCATTGCCCTCAGTCCCTGGAAATGGGGTGACGATGGGGTGGTGCCCCCAGGGCTCCCTTCCTGCTGCCAGGCACAGATAACAGCTCCTGGGACGGTGCTGCTGTAGGCACGGCACAGCCAGCCTCACCAACCAGGGGCTTGTTAGATCCATTTTCACTATTTCTGCTGCCTCCACCACCATCTCTAGGCTTCCTGCACAAGCACCAACCTTTCCACCCAAAGCTGCAGAGCGGAAGCTTGCTGCGCGCTACAGAACTTGCTAGAAATGGCCCTTGCTCAAGCCAAGGAGGGAAATACCATCTCCTTGGCCTCAGCAGTCACTGGCAGCCTCTAAAACCAGAGAGCAGCTCCCAGGCTGGAGCCCGCTGCCTGCGGTGGGTATTGTAGGGCAGGAGGGGTGAGTGGGTGGCAGTTGGGGAGCAGCAGCGCGGGCACCGCTGCAGCGGAAACGCTGCCTGGCTTCCTTTCTGCTTGTTTAAGCAAGAGGGCTGCGGATTTGCAGGGCACGGTGCAAAAAAACTAAGCTTGCAAAGCCGCCTGTTTCTCAGCAGCTGTGTCTCTTAGCTGCTCGTTCTTCTAGGGTGGCTGGAAGTGCAGCCTGCACATAAAAGCATAGAATCATTAAGGTCGGAAAAGACCTGAGATCATCAAGCGCAACCATCAGCCCAGCACCACTGTGCCTACTAAGCCACATCCCAAAGTGCCTCTTCTGCAAGTTTTTTGAACACCTCCAGGGATGGGGACTCCACCACTTCCCTGGGCAGCCTGTTCCAATGCTTGAAAGCTTTTTTGGTGAATCGTATTTCCTCATATCCAGTCTAAACCTCCCCTGGCGCAACTTGAGACCATTTCCTCTTGCCTTATCACTTGTTACTTGGGAGAAGAGGCTAAACCCACCTCACCACAATCTCCTTTCAGAGAGCTGTAGAGAGTGATAAGGTCTCCCCTCAGGTTTCTCTTTTCCAGACTAAAAGCAGCCTGGAAACCCCTGCAAAGGGATGCTGCAGTCAACACTAGTAGTAATCGTGGACAGGATTTCCTGTTATTTCTTTCCACATCTCTATCGGTGTCTCCCTCTACTACAGTTGTGCTGTCAGAAAGCTGCTGTCAAGACACAAGGGTTCACCATCTCATCCTGCAGGATGTCGCGTGAGTTAGCAGAATAGCTTTACAAGAATTACTCAGCCCATCTCCGACCACTGCCAGCACCATCGCACATACCAGCTGTCCCCGAGCCCGGGCACAGCCCCAGCCAGCCCTGCGGCTCAGCCCCAGCACGGCGATGCTGGCAGCGATGCTGCCTGCGCCAGGGACTGGGGGAGGAGGCATCTTCATCTGCACATCTTGCTCTCTGAGGTTGCTGCAGGAGCTGTCCTTTAGTGAAATGAAGTTCCTCCAGCCCCGGTCACTGAAGCCCCAGGTGGGATGGGAAGGGAAAAGCGGGCAGGGACGGGCAGGAGCGGTGCCAGGGGCAGCCTTTTCTGCTGGGGAAAGAAGTGGCACCAGTGTCAGGGCTCCCTTTCGTAGTCACCATCAAACTCCTGCACCGTGGGCTGGCAGGGGGGACGGCTTCTTGATGTCATTGCCCCTCACGCTGTGTCTTGGCAGCAGCCTGCAATATAACCCTTGCCTGAAGGATTTTAAGCTCTTGCTGCTGGCCTGACTCTTTCCAAGACCCGAGCGCTGCAGACAGCATCTCTCAAAGATCTGTTGCTGGGAAATAACAGAAATAGATAGGGTGCTTAGCAAAATATATAGGCTGTACTATGCTTACATTTGTTTTGCAGGAAGAGAGGCATAGCTACCAATTCCTAAAGGGTGAAGCATCAAAAGCTGTTTTTTTAGGGAGCTGGATCCTCCAAGCTTGATACTTTGGCACCTTATGTAACACCATGTTTCACCTTTACACCTGAAAAGTAGGACTTGATTTAAAACACAGGCTTTTTTTCCATGTTTAAAGCCCAAACAACAACTGCTAATGAAATCACAAAGCTTTGAAAATGCTTTCTAACAACTTACTGCAAGGTGTCTGCAGGCAGCTGGGGTTCAGTGGTGAGTTTCAGGGGTGATGTCCCCCCTGCCGCTCCCAGACTGCCTTTCTCCCTGCTAGCACGGACATCCACCTGTAAGAACAAGCTTTCATTCTCTTAAAAAGTGATTTAACTATGTTGGCAAACCCCCTGGTATGGATGCCATTAAATTGTGTTAGGATCGTTTAAGCTGAGGCACACGACTGGATGAGATCAGATACTCCTATCATCTCGTGCAAGTCCTTAATCCACAGCAACTGCAGCGGGAACACATTTAATCTCCAAGTGTCAATTGCCCTTTAATATATAGTACATTAAAATGTGTTAACTGTTTAAGAGAATTCATATTAGAGATGTCAATTAAGCAATGAATTTTTAAATGAAGTATTTATACAGCCACTACTTGCTTGGGGTGGGGCGGAGTCCAAGCCCACAAACAGGTGCTCCTAGGTTTTACAGTGAAAAAGATGAAGGAAGTTTACACCACAGAGGTTATATTTTGGTTTTGAAAATTGCTGGTGTAAAATACGCAAGCTGTCGAACACAACGGCAGGAGGAGGCAGGGAGAGAAAAGGCGCTGCCAAGGCAGAGAGAAACACCGTCTGTCCTGGGGAGATGCACAGCTTCTGTGTTCTGACCCACTGCGCTCGTCTAATTACACATCTCAGCATTAGAAAAATGCGACTTGGAGTGCACCAGCATCCCTTGCCCTCCTGGGAGCTGCCCGGAGTCACGCGCTGCTCTTCACGTGCTGCTGTTACCTGCTGCACATTATAGCAGGACAAGGTTTCTTCATGCATCCGAGCAGCACGCTGTGCCGGGATGTGGTGGACACTGGGAGCAGCTCCAGCCGTATATTTATTGGCAAAGTCTTTCTAACAAGACAGAAGTCTCATAATTTCTAAAGAACTGTTCTTAAGCCACCAGACACAGGCGAGAGCTGAAAACAGCCTGGGGCACCTGGATGGGTTCATGCGATTATTTTTGGCAACGTAAGGCTATTTAATAAACATACAAATAAAAAATCATGGTTTTCTTATCTCTTCAAAGGTATCACACTTTCCCCAAATCTGCCAGGACCATGTAGCATAAGAGGATATTCTGTGTTCCTGTCTGTGTCTGGAGAGGCAAAATCCTGGGTTTCCAACTTTTACAGTAAAATCTTTCCCTCCTGGGTTTGCATCGCTAGGTTGATCAGCTGGTGTGACAAACATAGTCAACAGAGCAGGAAAAAAGTAACTACCTTTTCTAGCAATAAGTACTTCTCTCCTTTTGGTAACCAGCAATCTTTGCCAAACAGAGAAATGTAAAGCAAGATCCAGAACACTGCAAAGACTCCAGATCTTGAGTCTTGGTTTCAGTTGCTAAAAAATAACAAAATACGCAGAAATTGCAGAATGTAAATGATAAACTAATTCGATTTTACAAAGATTTTGGGGCACGATTCTAAGAAATGACTATTTCTAGTGTAGCAAGTGGTGGGGTTTTGCAAGGATGCAGATACCATGTATGAACAAGCTCCATTTTTCCCATCCAGAAGCCTTTTTTTTCAGGCAAAACACAGGCACGCTGGTGCTTTGTGTGGGCTTTTCAGATGTTCAGCAGCCCAGTCAGAGTAACACTTCCAACAACAGGGAAATGTACCCAGAAATTTCAACCCCAGAGTTGCAACACACATGATTTTCCATGTGTGCCAGCTGCCTGTGTAAGAGCCCAACATGCCCTTGAGGTCTCCATCGGAAAAGAGGCATCCCCAGAGAGGGGTCCTGTTATAGTCTGGCAATCACAGCTAAAATGATAAAGAGATGTTTCTCATCTGTCAGACGGTTCTTCCCTGCCAGGCACAGCGTGTTAGCGAACATCACCCCTTCTTGGCTTTTCAGGTGATTCACTTTCATGTGATACTCATTCATGGGCTTGTAAAATGTTCAGAACAGGACCATCCCACTCTCCCTGCAGTGTCGGATACGCAGCTGGGGAAGCGTTCATGCTCTGACAAATGAGTGAAACCAGTCGTTAATTACTGATCAAAGATGAACTTGTTGGCACGTATTTGTTCAGACTGTCATTTGCTTTGCTATGTTTCTTTTGCATGGAGCTGAAATGTCATCAACACTAGACTGCTCAGGGAGATTTATGGTCTTAGGTCAGATGGTAACGCTTTCTGTCTAGCTTCTTCCTTTTTTTAATTATTATTATTACTCCTGAGGAGTTGTCCAAGGCCTGAGGTTCTTCTTAGGCCTTCTTCAGCAGACATTAAAATAATTAGTTCCTTTGGGAGTGCTTTTTTTCCTCTCTTGAGCCTAAATTACCTCCGGCAGGGGCTCACCAGGAGGAGGAGAGCCGGAGAGCAAGCCCAGTGTCACTGCCTGCCTCTTGCATCCGTGCTGGAACAACATCTTTGCTGCTTGGCAGCACATCGACGCTTTCTGCATGTTCCCCGGCTGAAGTCATAGCCCTGCGTGTGATTTGTTGCTGTGGAGATGCCTGTGTCTCAAACACAGGAATATGATGCCAGCGAGCAAAACAGCATGTGAAAGCAGAAGAGCTGTGCAAAATACTTTCTCTCCCTGCAAATGTCATTAGCAATTGCTAACGCTGTGGAAGAAGGACCTTTAGAGAGGACCGTGAATGTGTCTCTTCCCGGGGCTGTGCTGTCCCACACGTGCCGTCCTGGGGGCTCGTGCCATGCGGCAGCAGCAAAGCCACCGCTGTGTCACCGCTCCTGCCTCCCGTGTGCTCCAGGGCTTTGCCATGACTTGAATTTGAAAAGGGGAACATGTTGAGATGTTCACAATTCACGTAACAAAGCACTGAAAAGCCCCTTCGTGGCGTGGGGGCCGCTTGAAAAGCCTCAGAGGAGAAGAGGAAGCGCCACTGCGGGTGCCGGGGAAGAGATGGGGGATAAACTCCCTGAGGTGGGGAAAGCTTCTCCCCAAGAAGCCAGCAGTGGCCCAGGTGGCCAAGAAGGCCAATGGCATCCTGGCTTGGATCAGAAACGGCGTGACCAGCAGGTCCAGGGTGGTTGTTCTCCCTCTGGACTCGGCACTGGTGAGACCGCTCCTCGAATCCTGTGTTCAGTTCTGGGCCCCTCACCACAAGAAGGATGTTGAGGCTCTGGAGCGAGTCCAGAGAAGAGCAACGAAGCTGGTGAGGGGGCTGGAGAACAGGCCTTATGAGGAACGGCTGAGAGAGCTGGGGGTGTTTAGCCTGGAGAAGAGGAGGCTGAGGGGAGACCTCATTGCTCTCTCCAACTCCCTGAAAGGAGGTTGTGGAGAGGAGGGAGCTGGGCTCTTCTCCCAAGGGACAGGGGACAGGACGAGAGGGAATGGCCTCAAGTTCCACCAGGGGAGGGTCAGGCTGGACATTAGGAAAAAACTTTTCACGGAAAGGGTCATTGGGCACTGGCAGAGGCTGCCCAGGGAGGGGGTTGAGTCACCTTCCCTGGAGGTGTTTAAGGGACAGGTGGACGTGCTGAGGGACATGGGTTAGTGATTGATGGGAATGGTTGAATTTGATGATCCGATGGGTCGTTTCCAACCTGGTTATTCTATGATTCTATGATTCTAAGAGCTGCAGAGAGCCACAAACTGACACTGCCATTAAAGGGCTGAACACATATTATGACTCATGCGGGGTATCGTTTGTTGTAATAGATCATTATTGTATTTTTAATTATTCTATTTGAGATGCCACTTCATAAAGAGAATCTGAGTTTTGGAAAGGTGGGCAGACATGACCTGAAGATTTACATTTTGAAGACTGAGCAGCTGGGAGACCAGTAGGTCTCAGGTCAAAGCCTGAAGGAGAAGCCTCATTCAGGATGAGCAGCTCTGCTGAGCCCCTCAGCACCAGGCACAGGGGAGCCGTAAGCTGCTCTCCAGCCTCTGGCAATCCAGGCCCAGCCTCCTCACCCACTGCAGAAGCAAAGACTCAGACAAACATCCAGTTCAACAGCTGTTGTGGTGACTGCTGGCAAAACCAGGCTGTACGATTGCTTGTGGTTTGTAAACAGCTCTACATGACTTTGTTTCTTTGAGTCAATAATACCATTTCATAATTATGCAAATTATAGTTGCTGCAGAATAGATGGAAAATTCATAAAACAAACTGTTTTCCTGAACCCAAATATCCTCCATAATGCTGAAAGGCTCCAAGTTTACATTCAGTGTTTTTTCTTTTACAGAGACTTTCTGCTTTTGTAAGGAAAATAACTCTCATTAATACCCGTTCTCTGTTTAAAAAAAAAGGATTTGAGCAAGAAGCAGATGTGTAAGAAATATTTTCTATATACTGCATGTGTTATGAAGGATGTAACTGGCACATATACTTGCATATGTGGTATTTCCCAATTAGGACATTCCCTACTCAACAGGACAGGACCTGAAGGAGAACAGCATAGTCAAGTAGTAACAAGAGTTAAAATTAAATCATTTTCCAGAGAAATTGTGTGCAAAAGTCAGCAGGGATGCAGCCGGTTCCTAAGACTCGCCAGTAGCTCTGTGCTGAAGTCCCCCTGACACAGAAAAATTCTTTGTAAACCACATCAGAGATCATGAAATATGCTGACAGGGAAAAGCCACCTTTGCACATCAGCCCCGTGCAGACACACTGTAGCCTGATAGTTCCCTAGAGCCACTTTGTTCTGGGGTCTCAGAGTCGCACCAGCCACCGCTGTCACAAACCTCATTTATAAACCTCCCAGCTTCAGTAAAAACTCTACAAATTTCTTGGCTAAAAGAAGCCAGGAAGGCACGCAGACCTTTATGCTATATTTAACACCCTAAAAATATCAGTGCTCTCCTATGAGGGAGTTTATAAAACTTGCCAACATCTTCCTGAGCTGGTTTGCTCCCCGATAAACAAGATGAGCATCCACTGCACTTCTGCTTCAGTAATGGTATACGGGAGGCTGAATAGAAACAAAATATAACAAGTTCTTTCTCTTTTGGCACCCTGGTATCCAGCCCCACCAGCAAACATCTTCCAAGTGGCATTTCCATCAGTAACATCGTCCCTAGTTACTATTAAAAAAAGACCAGGATTGAACAGTATGTTCACGTCAAACTGATCCCGATTGGAAACAAAGATCTCTTCCTCAATATGGGAACTAGAAGCAGGATCCTGATATTTTTAGATTAAAAACTAGTGTAATTTGTAATAATAATCTTAGGCTACAAAAGGCTCTCTGGTACTTTCTTGTGTTATTTAGGCAATTTTCCTCTTTTCCATGAGGAATTGTGTAATTCAAGCACAGACCAATGTTGGCCGGGAGCTATGCGATGAGCTCATCAGCTCTGGCATCAGTGGGCAACAGCATCTCACTATCCCTGAGCTCCACCTGACAGAGTCAAAGAATCATTTAGGTCAAAAAAGATCTTCAAGATCATTGAATCCAGCCCTAAGGAGGAGGAAGAGGTTGGCTCAAGGAAGTGAAACATAACTGATGAGTATAGAAGTACCTGAAGGGGCTACAAGAAAGCTGGGGAGGGACTGTTTACAAAGGCTTGTGGTGATAGGACAAGGGGCAATGGGGATAAACTGGAGAGGGGCAGATTTAGACTAGATGTAAGGAGGAATTTCTTCACCATGAGAGTGGTGAGGGACTGGAACATGTTGCTCAGGGAACTGGTGGCTGCCCCATCCCTGGAGGGGTTCAAGGCCAGGCTGGATGGGGCTTGGAGCCCCTGATCCAGTGGGAGGTGTCCCTGCCCACGGCAGGGGGGTTGGAACTGGATGATCTTTAAGGTCTCTTTCAACCCAAGCTATTCTAGGATTTTGTGAGTCTAAGATGGGCAGTGTATAAATACAACGTACACCAGGTAAAATGGCTGATACATAGTTGGCCTCTGTTTTATTTTTTTTTTCCCTTCAGAAGTTAAATCCCAAACAATGTTGATAGCTATTAAAGGCCTTCTCTTTTTTTTTTTTTTACTAAAGGTATTCATGCATACAACAATAGATAGCTTTAAAAAGCGAGCCAGAGAGTGCTTTGGAGAGTAGGCTGAGAAGTCCTCCAAACAGCTGATTCTTACAGTCTGTTTATACTCGAGGCTGCTTTGGTCCTTGGACACAGGCCAGCATAAACATGGCATTTAAAATAGGCAAGCTAGCCGCACTCCCATGCATTTCATTCTTAATACAGGAGCAGATCTTTATTCCACCTTCTAATTAACTTGATTAGTGAATCTGGAACCAGAAATAGTCTTATTTCATCTCAGGAGCAAAATACTGTGTTCCATTAATGCAAAGTTACTAGACGAGGACAGGCTGAGAGAGTTGGAGTTGGAGAAGAGAAGGTTCCGGGGAGACCTTAGAACAGCTTCCAGTGCTGAAAGGGGCTCCAGGAAAGCTGGGAAGAGGCTTTCTAAAGGGCATGGCGTGGTAGGGCAAGGGGGAATGGCTTTAAATTGGAAGGGAGATTATTTAGAAGAATTAGGAAGAATTTTTTCCTGTGAAGGTGGGAGGCACTGGCCCAGGTTGCCCAGAGCAGGGGTGGCTGCCCCATCCCTGGAGGGGTTCAAGGCCAGGTTGGATGGGGCTTGGAGCCCCTGATCCAGTGGGAGGTGTCCCATTCCCATGGCAGATGGGTTGGGACTGGATGGGCTTTGAGGCCCCTTCCAACCCAAACCAATCTATGATTCTATGACTGTTAAGGTTACCAGTTCATCCCTCACCCTGACCTTCTGGTTACCAAAATATCTTTTCTTTCTTTAATATCAAAGACTGATATAAGATCTATGGCCTGGTTCATTGTCCCTAACAGCTTTGCTGTTTGATAATACTTTCTCATTCATGTGCCATGGGAATAATGAAGATCTTCAGTCTGAGTATGCTGCAGCCCTGAAAAATGCCACTTCCCTCCTAAGATTCACAACTAATTTCATTTCTCCTAAATCCTAAGGACTTCAAGATGTGGATCACTGGATTGAAGTGTTTATCGTTTCCTGAGGAATATGAGTTTTTTACCACAAGAATTCTGCCAATGCTGACCTCTCAAAGGGCAGACTTCTTGACAATGCAGTGATTTAAGCCTCGCTCCCCTGAGACTAATTCAGATGCTTAATATAGCAGAGTCATAGATTTTCAGGAATGAAAAAAGTTTATCTCCATTTGCTAAAAGAAGCATGTGCTGTCGTTTGCCGACACCTTTTCTGGAGCTCTGGGCAGCCTCACCTCAGTAGGTCCCAGCCGATGGCATCACTCTCCTTTCTCTGGGCAATCCTTCCACCATGCAATACACCACCACACAACTGATCTGCAGCTTTCCAAGCTTAGTGCTTTATTTAATTCTGTTTTTCAATTCTACTGGTGATCATCGCAGTGCCTGGCAAACAGTCAGCATAGCTCCTCTCCTTCCCTGCTTTTCACAACCTCCCTGTTCTTTCAGGGCAACATCACATTCCTGCCCGACAGACTCAGCCAAATTAAATATTAACTCCTGGAAGTGTTCTTCATTTCTCTCTCTCACTTATCTTGTGGGTGAGGCTGTCCCTGAGCTCAGCGGTTTGCCAGTGCCGTGGTGCCTGTGATGCTTCCAGGAGGAAGGCTTTTCCTTCTGGCTTGTGGATTGAAAGTGCGCGCAGCCAGAAGTACCTCAGCATCCCTGGCCGCCGTGCTATGCCCTGCGTTGAGATCTAACCTCCTGCCTACCCCTCATCACTTGTGCCTGGTTTCTCTTTCCCAAGGAGGGTCTGTGCTCACAGCTCGTTGCAGCAGGCACAGTTGGTTTTTTTCCAAGCTGTCCTGGCTTGTCCACATCGCTCCTCCCTCACCCAACTCACAAGCTTGTGTTGGGTTTGTGGGATCCCCATAGAGCTGTGTCATCTGATAGCATAATTATCTTTGGCTTCCACATCCTCAGTGATATTAAAAGTGATTTGATGTGATCTTACCCCTTTGGCATCATTCTGAGGAAATATTTATTATTGATCTCCTTTCATCCTTTCCATAAATCCACACGGATCTGTCTCTTCACTACCACTTTGTAAGGCACATGATGAAATGTTCAGTCAGTATAGAAAGGTAACTTCACCATAAACCCTCTTTGCTTATAACTTCCATCAAGGGGCTCATTCTCTCTTGCTTCTCTTATTTCTCCCCTTACTTCAGCAAGGAGAGTAGAACTGAATTTACTGTAGAAGGAAGATATTTTTCTCCTCTGACTTGGTATATTAACCCCCTGCAGGGGGACTTTGGGGAGAAACCAGAACCACTGCTAATTTCAAAAGTCACCAATCCCTGATAAGTTGAGATACAAGACATCCAGCCAGAAGTTTCACAGGGATTCTCCCTTGTGCTCCCTCAGTATCGGTTGCTTCTTTTGGGAGGTGTAATATGCACGCTAGACTGGTTTTCCAATTAAATACAAGAGTAAAGCAGAGACCCATTAGTGTACTATAGGTTCAGGATCTTTTCTTATTCTCCTAATCCTGTACAGATGTATTTAGCCAGATCTAGTAGCTCAGCCCCACATAGACGGTAATTCACGAGGGTCTCTGCAACTACAGCACGTGGAGAAGCCAGCCCTCTGGTCACAGTTTGACCAAGACACGGATAACCTGGCCTGATTTTAGCATTCAGTGTCTCCAGATTCTATGAAACCACAGAGCAGACCATCTAACAGATTCATTTAATGATCACAAAGCCAAAGCAGCCCATCTACAGCAGTTACTTTATTAGCAGCCTCTGAAGGGAAGCCAAGAGACCACCTCACCCTCCATTCCAGCTACAAAAACAAGTTGCAGGGCATGAGCATCTCCCACCAACGCGGGTGATGAAGGCACCACCAGACCTGAATCTTCTGCCATCCTCAGCAAACCTGCACCTTGTTCAACCATTTGGTATAACCATAACTTCAGACAATTATCTCCTCCCTAACTCTACTATTGCAGATTTTAGCTACTCAGGATCCATCAGGCACTGCCCATTCCGTTTGCATCTCCCATACATATGGTCATCGTTACTGCAACTTCCCCAAAGGCACAGATATTATCTTAAACAGACCAGGAAAGGGTGCCTGCTTTTGACTCACACACATCTTGCCAGAGCTGGGCTTAAGTCACTCTGAAGGAGGAGTTCCGTACACAACAAGGAGCTTGGAAGTCAAGTGTCACACCTGCATTAAGTCAGATTATTGCCACCACTTACTACAGGCTTTGGCAAACTCCATGAACAGACTTTTTCATTTATCCTCTTTAACAACTTGAATTCTAGCAATTTTTAACTTTTCTTAATGAAAATCTCTGACTGCCACCCAAAAGTAAATGAGATCAGCACATATACCACTGTTCTCAAGCTACAGTTGAATCTGTAACAGTTTTAAACTATTACTGTAATTAGAAATATTTGGTATCGGTAGGCAACCAAAAGTAGAGAGAACTCCAATACCTTCATCTAAGAAAGAAATATTTTCAAAGAGAAAGAAGAAAACCCTCATTCTTGATTTTTTAATATAATCTCTTTACATTTTATCACCCTCTGTTGCCAGAAAAGACATAGATTCCCCAGGCCTTAGTACAACCAATGTCTTTGACAGCTGCCCAACAACCCTTCTATGTTTAATAATAAAAAGGAAAAATTCCATCAAATACCACAAATAACTCTCTACTTACCTGTTACCAACTGTCATTTCTATGTGCCAGACTCATCCCTCTGCTATTCTAAACTGACCTTCATGGGCCAGATCCCAGCCTTCTTTCTTTTCTTTTTTTATCTAAATCCAAAGCGTCAGACTTGTATGCCATTTCACAGTTGAAAGCCCACAAGATTTACACAAATGTCCTTTCACTTAACAGTGAAAACCTGGTATTTTATCACGGAATCATTCCTTTCGACCTTATTTCTCTGACTTCAAAGAGCCCTAGTGCCCAGTCCATGTGCTGGGAGTGCACAACAACATTTATTGTAAAGGCAGATAATGTCCTGTAGCCACTTTAGTAGAAAAGAAAACAAAATGGGATTCGAGAACTAGTACTAGTGACAAATCTCTTCATGAATTAAGCTACGGAACAGCCATGGGAAGTGAGGTTTGCCTTGCTCCTCCAGAGTGTTTGGCTCTCTCCAGGCACCGCACCACACACCTTCACAACGAGCCTGGTAAATCACAGGCATTAATTGTGGCTTGCCCTGATGCTCCGCGGGTGCCCTGCACTCAGGGCACTGACACTTCTTGGACCCCCTGCTGCCAGACCTCATGACCTTTTTTCCCACAGGAAAAATACTATTTTTGCAAAAATATTATAACAACGCAGAAACTTCAACTTATTTGTCCAGTGCATGGGACTTTAAACGATTCCAGCTTGTTAGTTTGTAATGAAGGAGACTGAAGTGACCCTGCAAGAATTCAAATTCTGGATGTGAATTCTTCTGAAAGCCCACAGCAAGCAAAAAGGCAGAAATTCAGGAGGAAAGAAGAAATCGTTTTCCTTGTTTCATGCCTGGTTTGGGTCCACAGCAGAGTCCCTGGCTGTTAGGACAGCATGGAGCTGCCTCCGTCTGGCAGGACACTATCCACACGCCCAAAGCTTACCTGCAGCATCCACACCTTGTCCATAGCACCTTACCTGCACCATCTACACCTTGTCCATAGCACCTTGCCTGCAGCATCCACACCTTGCCCATAGCACCTTACCTGCAGCATCCACACCTTGTCCATAGCACCCTGCCTGCAGCATCCACACCTTGTCCATAGCACCTTGCCTGCAGCATCCACACCTTGTCCATAGCACCCTGCCTGCAGCATCCACACCTTGTCCATAGCACCCTGCCTGCAGCATCCACACCTTGTCCATAGCACCTTACCTGCAACACTTTGTCCATAGCGCCCTGCCTGCAGCATCCACACCTTGCTCACCACGCTCTACCCACCACGAAAAGGCTGTCCCAGGGACAAGGTGAACCTCTTTCCTGTGCTTCCCTGGAGCACAGTGGAAAACCAGCAAACCTCTCTTCATGCAGCTGCAAGGAAGAAATGAGGAAGGGCTCGTTCTGCATCTCCTACCTGCACCAGAGGATGCAATTTAGCCAAATAGCAATCAGCTGGAGCAAAACCACAACTGCACCTGCCAGGCAGGTCTTCTACCTGTGAAGCAAGCAAGATGCTGTTGCATGCTTCAGCAATTAAATGACATTTGGAACTGCAGTTCAAGTAGAGGCATCAAAGAATTCACCAGCCACATTTAGAAAGGAAGAAATTCTTCAGGGAAAGGCTGTAGCCAACTACTTATTAGTTGCTTTTAATATTTAACTGAAAGTGTGCATGCTGCTGTGCTAACAGAAGCAGTAAACTCTGTTCTGTGTGAAAGCTTTGGCATTTTATCAAAGTATGTCCTTTGCTTCGTGAGAGGGATTTCTGTGTCTGTGATCCAAAGCGATCACATTTTCAAAGTGTTTGGCTGCAAAACTGCCAAGTTGCACGAGTGCAAAGCCATGGCAACTCTTCCTTTACACAGAACACAGCAATTTGGGGAGCAGAGGTGTTTTTTAAAGGCTCACAATCTAAAGGACAACTATCATTATCTTCTGACATTTGTTAGAGCAACATCAGCTGATTAATGTTAGCTCGCCAGAGTGGTGTTGGCTGGATTTGCTGCTGAAATGCTGAGACCTATTAATATTGCTGGCTTGCTTTAACACTCCGAGTAGCAGAACGGCTCCAAAATAATACACAGCCTTTCACGTATAGTAAAACAACAAACAGCCTTTTATGTATAATCACACTAACTGTACTTACATGGTTGGAAAGTCTGTGATAGGGAGCACAGTTCCTCTCCTGCCAACCAGGGAGGTTACAATTACATTTCAAAGTCAGATTTTATTTTGATGTGAACATGGAGAGCTATAGCAGGTTAACCTACATGTACACTTAAATAATTACATTATAATGAGTGTGGCAGACATGACTTCCTGCACCCTGCGTGTTTTTAGCCAAATAAAGAGAATGCTATTTTATTTTTAGTTTTTCAATGAAAGAGTTCAAAGAGAGAGTTCTGTGACAGCAGTGCCCCAGCTCCAGATACCTTGTGATGGTGGCATGTGCATTTCTCTATGCCAGTATTTAGCTCCACACCCCTTCTGCCAGCTCCGGCGAAGCCAAAGGCCATTTCACTCCCCTTTTAGAATGGCAAGCCCATATGCCAAGAGGGAGATGATGTTCCTCTCCTTTTAAGGCTGGTTGAGCTGTCCCGGCCGGCCGGAGGGCGGTGGTGGCTGGTGGAAAGGCTGCAGCACCAGGGTGCAGCCCAAGCTGGGGAGCAGCGCGGCAGCAAAGCATCAGCAGCTGCTCTGCAAAAACGCTGCCGGGTCTCTCCGACTGCGTCTGCCGATGTCGTTTCATAAATCTTTCTGAAAATAGCTGAGTTCGGGCCACCAAACAGCCTGCCTTGGGCCAGCCTGCTGCACATCTGAGGGAATGGAGATGGGAACCACTGGGCTCGGGGACCCCCAGGATGTCCCACAGCCCTCCCCATCTTCTTGTGCTGCTTCAAACAAAAACCCACAATCCCTGCAGTGCCAAAATGCAAGGATTTGCGGAATTCTCACATCAAAGCCCAGCGATGAACACTCAAATGGAAAAAATACCCATGAGCAGGTGTTTGGGGGGGGTTGTATCTGAGGGAATGGGATGAGGAGGAGGCTGCCATGAAAGGACTTTGGTGCTGGGTCTGCGTCCAACCCATGAGGCAGTTCATTGCAGGGAAGGAAGAGCGTGGCAAGGAGATTGTTTCCACATTTCAGCTCCTGCGCGTTTCCTTTGGCTGTAGGGCAGGATGGTTGAATGGGCTTGAGGAAACGGCTGCAAGCAGCATCCCGGGAGAGGATTGACTGCGGCCGTCCCACCCGGAGCAGGAGGGCAGCTCCAGGGGAACTTGGGAGATGCCAGAGGAAAAGCAACCTCAGGCAGTGGGAAGGCGAGACCGATGTAAGAGACTGATTCTTTTTGGCTGCTTTAAATGATGGTTGAGACTGCAGCATCCTTCAACACCTTACATCACTCTCAAAAGCAACCCAGGTGTGCTTGCTGCCAAAGAGCCCCCTGGGAGAAGCACCCCCCCCAGACTCAGTTCCAGAACTTTCCCGTATCATGGCTGCATCAAAAGCAGCATGGCCAGAAGGTTGAAGGAGGCGATTCTGCCCCTCTCTTCCTCTGTTGTGAGACCTCGTCTGGAAGATTGTGTCCAGTTCTGGAATCCTCAACATAAGAAGGAGATGGAGCAGTTGGAACGGGTCCAGAGGAAGCTACAGGGATAATCCAAGGGCTGGAGCACCTCCCATATGAGGACAAGCTGAGAGAGTTGGGGTTGTTCAGCCTGGAGAAGAGAAGGCTCCAAGGAGACCTTAGAGTGACCTTCCAGTGCTTGAAGGGGCTCCAGGAAAGCTGGGGAGGGACTGTTCACAAAGGCTTGGAGTGACAGGACGAGGAGCAATGGGGATAAACTGGAGAGGGGCAGATTTGGACTGGACATAAGGAGGAATTTCTTCACAATGAGAGTGGTGAGACACTGGAACATGTTGCCCAGGGAAGTTGTGGCTGCCCCATCCCCAGAGGGGTTCAAGGCCAGGTTGGATGGGGCTTGAGCAGCCTGATCCAGTGGCAGGTGTCCCTGCCCATAGAAGAGGGGTTGGAAGTGGATGATCTTCAAGGTCCCTTGCAACCCAAACTATTCTATGATTCTATGATTCACAGAGCCTGCCCCAAATAAAGGGTGCTGAACACAACAAGATTTAGCAGCCTAGCTTTGGGGTACTTGAAAATAAAATAAAAAACCTGCACTAAATCTGATGTTTTGCCATGGCAGCACCAGACAGCAACAGTCCTTAATATGCAAATATGATGCAGCATGTTAGAAGCGTGAGAAAAAGACAGAGAAAGGAAAATTAAAAAAGAAAATTAATTCCATATCTGAAGAGCGCAACAGTGGATCATAAGTGCTCTGGAGGAGGCTGTGCACATACTTTAATTTTGGGGTTGTCAGTCCGAAGGCCACCTGCCTAGGGACTGGATTTTTTTCCCACTGCATTTATCAGCTCAGAAGAGCATCCTCTGGGCACCGTGCCCAGCCAGCCCCTTAGCCGTGAGGGGCAGGCGTGGGAGCACACTTCTCCAGCCCCCAGCAAAGAATGTTCTGATAAACAATATAAATGCAAGCAGCACACGCCCCACTCCATCTTCTATCATCATCTAGAGAGGAAATGATCATTCACCCTGCAGAGACAGAAAGTAAGGGCCCCTTAAGTGAAGGGGAGAGGTTGAACCCCAAGGATGTCAATGGCACGCGGGAAGGGATGAGCCTCCGTCGTGGGATGTGGATCCATCACGTGAGGTGGGTTAAACCAGGGGTTGCCATGAGCACCCGCAGAGGAACCTCTCAGCCTGCAGCCCTCCTGGCCAGCACCAGCCGGTGCTGCCGCGAGCAAGCGCGTACGGGGCTTTACGCTTTACAGCTCAGGGCAGAAAAATGGGATACTGTGGCTTAAACCAAATATTTAGGTGTTGCTTAAGCGTGCTGTTGCAGGTTTGAAGGGAAGCACTGGAGCATTCTGTCAGCAGTTACACCCTCATCTCAGAGATGCCAGAGCTCAGTGGCAGCTTTGGCTCCCAGGGTAAAAGCTAAGCCAAAATCTAACGTCTGTAGGAAATTTCTCAATTGCTGCCGATTGTAAATGCAAATTCCAAGGTTTTCTAGTTCACTTTCCTTCCCACACAGATCCCTACTACCTCACTTCTCAGGAACTCACCCTCTTTTCTATAAACCACAGTCCCCAATTTCTTTAGAAGACACTGCTAATTCTCATGAGTCTAGTTGATACCTCCTTTCAGACACATCAGCTCCTATGAATGCTCTCCAGACAAGCATTTTTACAGCATATTTTCCCAGCCTGGGGAATTAACCTACGCAGATAAAGTATTTTGAGGTTGGTATTGGGTTCACAAAATCTCAAGAGGTCACAGTACTTTACTATGACAAATTCCTCTGTACAAAGCCCTCGCCCAAACATGCCTAGACCCATCCTTTTGTGCTCAAATTAAAAGTTATCAGATCAGAAAAATGAGAAGACATTAGAAGTGTTCCTTCTGTCTTCCTCTCGCCTAGGATCTGACTCTGGCCATGTTAGAAAAAAATAAATTCAGGGATTTCTCTCTAATCACCCATTGCTCAAAACTACAAATGGGGTCACGTACCTACCACTAAGTCAGACCATGGTGACAAACACAAACCCCAGCAGACAGACAGAAAACATGCCAGTCCCTTACTTGAACACAACCTCAGAATTCCATGATCTGTATTTTTCTATGACACAACTGTTCTTAGAAACAGCCGTCCTGTTCATTAAGCTACAAGCTCGTGTTCATATTCTGGAAATACTTGAGAGCACAGCCTCTCCCCAGCCTGCCATCCCACCGAAAGAGAAACGGAGCGGTACTCACTCAGTAAAGTTCAGTTGATGCAACCATACAAGCTGTGGGCATAATAGGGCATAGGGCAATATCCCTACAGCCTTGGGTTAATGATTAGCTTATTCTGTAAACATAAGCTGGATTTTCTAACTCAATATTTAAAGTTGAACACTTTATATTTGAGTAGTGTTCATAGACACGCCATAAAAAACAGATTTCAGGTAAATGAATATTAGGTGTTAGGAATATTAGGTGGGGTTGTGTTGTTTTAGTGACAAAGGGCTCTGGGGACACCAGACCTTCACACCCTGGAAGGCTCCACATGGCACCAGTGGGGATGGGGCTACAGAAGCACTTTGGTCATTCACTCGCTCCAGAAAAGCTGGAGAGGGACTTTTTACAAGGGCCTGAAGTGACAAAATGAGGAGGAACGGCTTTAAACTGAAAGAGAGGAGATTTAGATTACGTGCAAGGAAGAAATTTTCACCTTGAGGGTGGTGAGGCACTG